>NC_086126.1:3127734-3427734 GCF_963921235.1 Mobula hypostoma | reverse complement strand
CAGTTTTGGGCTCCGCATCTAAGAAAATAAGTGCCGGCATTGGAGAGGGTTCAGAGGAGGTTCACAAGGATGATTCTGGGAATGAAAGGGTTATCATACGAAGAACACTTGATGGCACTGGGTCTGTACTCGGTGGAATTCAGAAGGATGAGGGGGAATCTCATTGAAACCTTTCGAATGTTGAAAGGCCTAGACAGAGTTGATGTGGAAAGGATATTTCCCATGGTGGGGGAGTCTAGGACAAGAGGGCACGGCCTCAGGATAGAGCGGCGTTCATTTAAAACAGAGATACTGTATTGGAGGGGTCGTGACTGTCACGTGACAGCACTGCCCACTCCCTGGTCGGAAGGCATGCCACCTGCCAATCAAGGCTTGACCCCTCCTCGCCCATCAATGCACAACTAACCATTGGCCCCTTTAATTAGCCTTGTACTTGACCTCGGGCAATTGGCCTTTGTAATCAGCTTATCTCTGCTGGCACTGAGCCATTGCCCCCCACCACCACCACCGTGAATCACCTGGGCAGGACCCTCCAGCCCTCCTGCACTAAAAGGGTGCCACGTGTGCTGGGCTCTCTCTCCTTGCCATCTCCGAGGGGCCACCCTGCTTCATTCCAGGCTGAGAACCGTGGAACGGCGCTGGAGAAACTGTTGGTGAGCTGTGCATTGAATAGGGTTGGGAGCGTTGATTATTGTCCCTGATAGTGTAGAGCCATTCCCGCACAGAGTCAAGGGGTGGCGGGTATCATATTGACTTTTCCCTTGGTTGTATGTGTGTATATGTGCGTGTACTTTGCTCCCACGCGATTTTCCCACGTTCCTTGTTAATTGTCCGCCTGTGTTTTATTGCCAATCCGACTTTTCCCACGACTGCTGTAAATTGGGTGCGTGTGCGCGTTGTTTCAGTCGCCACTTTCCCTCATTTGCCTTCTGTAAATAAACTCCTTTACCACCAAGACCGCGTGTCCAGAGTCCTTGCCTTTGAGACCCCACCGAATCTGTTTCCTCACTTACAACAGATGCGGGGTAATTCCTTTGGCCAGAGGGTGGTGAACGGAGCCCAGGTGGTTGGTTGTATTTAAGGCAGAGCTCGATAGGTTCTCGATTGGACGCGACATCAAAGGTTACGGGGAGAAGGTCGGGAGTGGGGCTGACAAGGGGGAGAAAGGATCAGCCATGATTGAATGGCGGAGCAGAACCGATGGACAAATGGCCCAATTCTGCTCCTGTGTCTTATGGATGCCCCTCTATTCTGAGGCTGTGACCTCTGGATTTGGACTCCCCCAAGCTTCCAGCTTCCCTAGCAACAGACCAGGGTCTCTGCTCAACCACAAGAAGGGAGCTTTTAGATCGGGAGACGGGGAGGAATGGAAACAAGTCCAGAGGGAGCAGAAGGAGAAGATCAAGGTGGCTAAAGAGGAAGACAGGAGAGAGATGGAGGACAAGCTTGGGCTGGGTAGCACACGGGAGGTGTGGTGAGGGATGAAGAACATCACTGGCCTCAATCAGCCCGGCTGGAGAGCCTTGGAATGCAGCCAGGAATGGCCTGATGTATTAAACCAATTCTTCAATGGGTTTGACAATTGCCCCCCGCCCCCAGTACACCAGTCCAAATGCAGAGGCACCCAATGCTGTCTCAGACCTCTCTCCCCTCCTTCGTCCTCTCAACACGTGGATGAACAACACAGGCTACCACTGCCTACACTCCCTCCTTGCCCTGAACCTACCATCCACACCTCCATATACCAACTGCCATCATCCTGATCTTCACCTCCCCCAGCTATCACCAATCACCAACTCCCCAGTCATCATGGACTCCCCTTCACCACTGAGCAGGTGAGAAGGTTTTCTGGGAAAACTCAGACACGGCAAAGCGTTGGGAGCCCCAAGGTTTGGTTAAGAAGGCCTTCATCAATTGTGGGATTGAGTTTAGGAGCAAAGAAGTAATGTTGCAGCTATATAGGACCCTGGTCAGACCCCACTTTAGTACTGTGCTCAGGTCTGCTCGCCTCACTATAGAAAGGATGTGGAAGCCATAGAAAGGGTGCAGAGGAGATTTACAAGGATGTTGCCTGGATTGGGGAGCATGCCTTATGTGAACTTGGCCTTTTCCCTTGGAGCGACGGAGGATGAGAGGTGACCTGATAGAGGAGTCTTAGATGATGAGAGGCATTGATTGTGTGGATAATCAGAGGCTTTTTCCTAGGGCTGAAATGGCTAGCACAAGAGGGCACAGGTTTAAGGTGCTTGGAAGTAGGTACAGAGGAGATGTCAGGAGTAAGTTTTTTACAGAGAGTGGTGAGTGTGTGGAATGGGCTGCCGGCGATGGTGGTGGAGGCGGATACAATAAGGTCTTTTAAAAGATTCCTGGACAGGTATATGGAGCTCAGAAAAATAGAGGGCTGTGGGTAACCCTAGGTAATTTCTAAGGTAAGGACATCTTCGGCACAGCTTTGTGGGTATAAATGGCTGTTTCTCCGGCTGGCAGTCAGTGGTGAGTGGGGTGCCGCAGGGGCCGGTGCTGGTACAGTGATGGTTTGGAAGACGGAACTGACTGTAGTGTAGCAATATTTGCTGATGACACTAAACTCAGTGGAAAAGCAAATTGTACAGAGGATTGGAGAATCTGCAGAGGGATATAGATAGGTTAAGTGAGTGGGCCAAGGTCTGGCAGATGGAATACAACGTTGGTAAATGCGAGATCATGCACTTTGGAAGGAATAATAGAAGAGCAGATTATTATTTAAATAGTGAAAGATTGCATCATGCTGTTGTGCAGAGGGACTTGGGAGTGTTTGTGCATGAATCGCAGAAAGTTGGCTTGCAGGTACAACAGGTTATTAAGAAGGCAAACAGAATGTTGGCCTTCATTGCGAGAGGGATTGAATTCAAGAGCAGGGAGGTTATGCTGCAACTATACAGGGGACTGGTGAGGCCGCACCTGGAGTACTGTGTGCAGTTCTGGTCTCCATACTTGAGGAAGGGTATACTGGCTTTGGAGGCAGTGCAGAGGAGGTTCACCAGGTTGATTCCAGAGATGAAGGGGTTAACCTGTGAGGAGAGATTGAGTTGCCTGGGACTGTACTCTCTGGAATTCAGAAGAATGAGAGGGGAATCTTATAGAAACATACAAAATTTTGAAAGGGATAGATAAGGTAGAAGTAGGAAAGTTGTTTCCATTGGTAAGTGAGACTAGAACTGGGGGACATTGCCTCAAGATTCAGGGGAGAAGATTTAGGACGAAGATGAGGAGAAACTGTTTTTCCCGGAGAGTGGTGAATTTGTGGAATTCTCTGCCCAGGGAAGCAGTGGAGGCTTCTTCACTAAATATATTTAAGAAACGGTTAGGTTTTTACACAGTTGGGGAATTAAGGGTTATGGGGAAAAGGCAGGTAGATGGAGCTGAGTTTACAGACAGATCAGCCATGATCTTATTGAATGGCCGGGCAGGCTCGATGGGCCGGATGGCCGACTCCTGCTCCTATTTCTTATGCTCTTATGTTAGCACTTCCATTGTATCCTGGATAGCGGACTACCTGACTGGCTGACCACAGTTTGTGTGGCTTCAGAGCTGTGTGTCAGACATGGCTATAAGCAGCACTGGGGTCCCACAGGGGACTGTATTGTCTCCCTTCCTGTTCACCCTGTATATCTCGGACTTTAGCTACAACACTGAGTCATGTCATCTGCAGAAAGTCTCTGATGACTGGGCAACAGTTGGGTGTATAAAGGGAGGACGGGAGGATGAATACAGGGCCCTGGTGGAGGACTTTGTCAAATGGTGGAGACAGAAGGCTGCTGTGACACTGTAACTTCCTTTGGGATCAGTAAAGGATTTATCTATTCAAAACGTTTCAGTGAGGTCACTCACCTCCCCCCCATTCTTCTGACTTCCAGTGAATACAGGCCCAGAGTCATCAAACACTCTTCATATGACGAGCCATTCAATTCTGGGATCATTTTCCTGAACCTCCTTCGAACCCTCTCCAGCGTCAGCACATCCTTTCTTAGATAAGGGGCCCCAAAAAAACTGCTCGGGGTACTCGAAATCACACAAACCAATCTTCCGTCCGTGGACTCACTTTACACCGCACGCTGTTGGAGCAGTGCTGCCAGGATAATCAAGGACACGACCCACCCAGCCAACACACTTTTCGTCCCTCTTCCCTCCGGGAGAAGGCTCAGGAGCTTGAAGACTCGTACGGCCAGACTTGGGAACAGCTTCTTTCTAACTGTGATAAGACTGCTGAATGGATCCTGACCCGGATCTGGGCCGTACCCTCCAAATATCCGGACCTGCCTCTCGGTTTTTTTGCACTACCTTACTTTCCTTTTTTCTATTTTCTATTTATGATTTATAGATAGATAGATAGGTATACTTTATTGATCCCAAGGGAAATTGGGTTTCGTTACAGCGGCACCAACCAAGAACAGAGCATAAATATAGCAATACAAAAACCACAAACAATCAATCAAATGCAAACTCTGCCAGATGGAAATAAGTCCAGGACCAGCCTATTGGCTCAGGGTGTCTGACCCTCCACGGGAGGAGCTGCAAAGTTCGATGGCCACAGGCAGGAACAACCTCCCGTGACGCCCAGTGTTGTATCTCGGTGGAATATGGCCGGAGTCCAACAGCAGAAAGTTCAATATCCGGTCTACAAATCGATCCAGTGCTACTGATAGCCATGTCTGACAGCTCTGAAGCCACATAAACTGTGGTCAGCCAGTCAGGTAGTCTGTCATCCAGGATACAATGGAAGTGCTAACATAATATAATTTAAATTTTTAATATTTACTAATTTTAACTATTTTTAATATTTATAATATTTAATATTTGTAATCCAGGGAGTGTGAAGTGCAGAATCAAATTTCGCTGTGATGATTGTATGTTCTAGTAGCAATTGTTTGGCAACAGTAAAGTATAAAGTATAAGTATAAATCAGGCCTCATCAGTGCCTTATAAAGCCTTATATACTTGCTTTTATATCCTAGGACTTACCATGTACTGGTGCCGCAAAGTTAATAAATTACAGGACGTATGCCGGTGATATTAAACCTGATTCAGGTTCTCGGGCACATCAATTGTGCGGACGATGCTGAGGACGTTCTACGAGTCTGTGGTGGCCAGTGCTATCATGTTTGCTGTTGTGCGCTGGGGCAGCAGGCTGAGGGTAGCAGACACCAACAGAATCAACAAACTCATTTGTAAGGCCAGTGATGTTGTGGGGATGGAACTGGACTCTCTGACGGTGGTGTCGGACAAGAGGATGCTGTCCAAGTTGCATGCCATCTTGGACAATGTCTCCCATCCACTACATAATGGACTGGGTGGGCACAGGAGTACATTCAGCCAGAGAATCATTCCACCGAGATGCAGCACAGAGTGTCATAGGAAGTCATTCCTGCCTGTGGCCATCAAACTTTACAACTCCTCCCTTGGAGGGTCAGACACCCTGAGCCAATAGGCTGGTCCTGGACTTATTTCCTGGCATAATTTACATATTACTATTTAACTATTTATGGTTCTATTACTATTTATTATTTGTGGTGCAACTGTAACGAAAACCAGTTTCCCCCGGGATCAATAAAGTATGACTATGAATTGCATTTAACACAGAGGGAGAGGAAAAGAAAATTAAAGGAGGCCCCAGCGAGGATCGAACTCGCGACCCCTGGTTTACAAGACCAGTGCTCTAACCACTGAGCTATGGAGCCAGTTGCAGTGCAGCGCTTGAAAATAACGCCAAAAGCCAGTAGGGAGCGCAGGCGGCCGGCTCGGGGGCCGCTGGAGCCTTGCACTGAAAGGCCAGCAGGGGGAAGCACTGGGCAGACGAGTGAGGGAGGTGGGCAATATTTAAAGGGGCAGAGCTGTAGGGAAGGGTGGTGGGAAAGAAAGGTTTTTAAAGCAGTTCCCAGCAAGGCTACAGAGATGGCTTTAAAGAGACCATACAACCATACCTGCCTTCTTAAGCAACACCTACAAAATAGTCATAGTCATACTTTATTGCCCCAAACAGTCCTTCCAGGTGAGGCAACACTTCAAACAAGAGGAATTCTGCAGATGCTGGAAATTCAAGCAACACGCATCAAAGTTGCTGGTGAAGGCAGCAGGCCAGGCAGCATCTCTAGGAAGAGGTGCAGTCGACGTTTCAGGGCCGAGACCCACACTTCACTTGTGAGTCTGTCGGGGTCAGCTATTGCATCTGGTGCTCCCGGTGCGGCCTCCTCTACATCGGTGAAACCCGACGCAGATTGGGGGACCGCTTCGTCGAGCACCTCCAAAACAGACAGGATCTCCCGGAAGCCACCCACTTCCACTCTGCTTCCCATTCCCATTCAGATATGTCCATACATGGCCTCCTCTACTGCCATGATGAGGCTAAACTCAGGTTGGAGCAGCAACACCTCATATACCGTCTAGGTAGTCTCCAGCCCCTTGGTATGAACATAGAATTCTCCAACTTCCGGTAATTCCCTCCCCCTCACTTCCCCCATCCCTATTTCACTCTACCCCCTCCCCCAGCTGCCTATCACCTCCCTCATGGTTCCGCCTCCTTCTACTACCCATTGTGTTTTCCCCTATTCCTTCTTCACCTTTCCTGCCTATCACCTCCCTGCTTCCCCTCCCCACCCCTTTATCTTTCCCCTTACTGGTTTTTCACCTGGAACCTACCAGCCTTCTCCTTCCCAGCCTCCCCCCACCTTCTTTATAGGACCTCCACTCCCTCCCCCTACAGTCCTGACGAAGGGTTCCGGCCCGAAACATTGACTGATCGTTTCCACGGATGCTGCCCGACCCGCTGAGTTCCTCCAGCGTGTTGTGAGTGTTGCTTTGACCCCAGCATCTGCAGAGTGTTTTGTGCATACTTTATTGATCCCAGCAGAAATTAGTTCAACACTCACAAAATGCTGGAGGAACTGAGCAGGCCAGGCAGCATTTGAGGAAAGGACGTTCAGGCCCAGACCCTTCAGCAGGCCTGAAACGTCGACCGTTGACTCTTTTCCACAGATGCTGCCCGGCCTGCTGAGTTCCTCCAGCATTTTGTGTGCGTTGTTCAGATTTCCAGCATCTGCAGATTTTCTCTTGTTTCTTATACACCCACAGCTGTTTGTCAGTCTTTGTGTGGAGATATTTTCATGTATTTAATTGTATTTTCCTGTATATTATTGCAAGAAAACAAATCTCAAGGTTGTAGTTTTGATAATAAATTATTACTTTGACTTTGAAATATACTTTACTGTTTTAATAAGAACTGCAGAATTCTCTGATGACTGGGAATGGCTGGGTGTATAAAGGGATGACAGGAGGATGGGCCCTGGCAGGGGACTTGTCAAATGGTGGAAACTGAATAATCTGTAGCTCGATGTCAGTAGGACAAAAGAGAGGGTGATGGGCTTCAGGAAACTCTAATACTGCACTGCTCCCTGTTACAATCGATGGCGAGGACGCGGGTGTGGTGAGGGCCTACAAGTACCTGGGGGTGCACCTGGATGACAGGCTTGAGGGCAGCACCAACACAGAGGCTGTGAACAAGAAGGGCCAGAGTCACCTCGACTTCCTGAGGAGACTGAGATCCTTTGGAGTCTGCAGGCCTCTCCTTCACATGTTCTACCAGTCTGTTGTCACCAGTACAATCTGCTACGCGGTGGTGTGCTGGGGCAATGGCATCAACACGGGCGATGCCAATGGGCTCAATAAACTGATTAGAATGGCTGGCTCTGTTATAGGAGTCAAACGGGACACACTGGGGGCTGTGGTAGAACAAAGAACCCCATGGAAAATCCTGGTAATTCTGGACAATGTTTCTCACCCTCTGTATGCCACCTTGTCTGAACAGAGGAGCATTTTTACTAACAGACTGAGACAACTGCCCTGCTCCAAAGAGCGATATATGAGGTCATTCTTACCTTTGACCACTAGGCTCTATAATGACTCAACCTATAGCCGGGGTCACGATGGCCCCTCCCGTTAACTTATTTTTTATATTATTTCTTACTTCTCTTCTAGTATTTGTATATCTGTGCACTTGCAATGCTACTGTGACACTGTAATTTCCTTGGGGATCAATAAATATCTATCGATCTCAAAAAAACCTGCACAAAAAGTCTGACGAACAACAGAGGTGTGTGAGAAGGCAGGTTTAGCACCCTGATGGTTGTGGGGTCTCACTAAAGTCCTCTGTTGTGGGCCGTATCACAGGGGGTGATGGACCAGCACACAGGAGGGAGATTGAAAACTCGGCTGCGTGGTGTAATAACCAGAACCTCTCGTTCAATAAGACCATCGTGGACTTCAGCAGAGCGAAACCAGAGGACCCTGAGCCCGTAATCAGAGGTGGAGAGGGTCAGTAACTTTAAATTCCTGGGTGTCGCTATCTCAGAGGACCTGTCCTTCACCCAACATATCAATATAATCGCAAAAAAAGCACAACAGTGCCTCTATTTCCTCAGGTTTGGCACATCTTCGAAAGTCTTGGCAAACTTCTACAGGCGCGTGGTGGACACTGTGCTTACTGGCTGCATCATGACCTGGGATGGGAACGCCAGTGCCTTTCAATTGAAAATCCTACAATAGGTAGCGGATTCGGCCCAGTACGTCACGGGTAAAACCCTCCCAACCATTGCGCACGTCTACATGAAACATCACTGTCGAAAAGCAGCATCCATCATTGAAGACCCTCACCAGCCAGACCCTGCCCTTTTCTCACCGCTGCCGTCAGGTAGAGGGTACAAGAATCAGAATCAGGTTTATTATCACTGGCGTGTGTCGTGAAATTTGTTAACTTAGCAGCAGCATTTCAATGCAATACGTAATATAGAAGAAGAAAAAAATAAATAATGATAAATAAATAAATCAATCAATTACAGTATATGTACATTGAACAGATTAAAAATAGTGCAAAAAGCAGAAATGTTTTAAAAATGGGGTAGTGTCCATTTAGGAATTGGATGTCAAGAGGGGAAGAAGCTGTTCCTGAATCGCTGAGTGTGTGTCTTCAGGCTTCTGTACCTCCTACCTGATGGTAACAGTGAGAAAAGGGCAGGTTCTGGGTGCTGGAGGTCCTTAATAATGGATGCTGCCTTTCTGAGACACCGCTCCCTGAAGATATCCTGGATACTTTGTAGGCTGGTACCCAAGATGGAGCAGGCAAGGTCCTGGACACACTGCAATTTGCCTATCATCACAATAGGTCAATGGCAGATGCAATCTCAATGGCTCTCCACACGGCTTTAGACCACCTGGACAACACAAACACCTACGTCAGGATGCTGTTCATTGACTGTAGTTCAGCATTTAACACCATCATTCCCACAATCCTGATTGAGAAGTTGCAGAACCTGGGCCTCTGTACCTCCCTCTGTAATTAGATCCTCGACTTCCTAACTGGAAGACCACAATCTGTGTGGATTGGTGATAACATCTCCTCCTTGCTGACAATCAACACTGGTGCACCTCAGGGGTGTGTGCTTACCCACTGCTCTACTCTCTATATACACATGACTGGTGGCTAGACATAGCTCAAATACCATCTATAAAGTTGCTGATCGTTGGTAGAATCTCAGGTGGTGACGAGAGGGTGTACAGGAGTGAGATATGCCAACTAGTGGAATGGTGCCACAGCAACAACCTGGCACTCAATGTCAGTAAGACGAAAGAGCTGATTGTGGACTTCAGGAAGGGTAAGACGAAGGAACACATACCAATCCTCATAGAGGGATCAGAAGTGGAGAGATGAGCAGTTTCAAGATCTCTGAGGATCTAATCTGGTCCCAACATATCGATGTAGTTATAAAGAAGGCAAGACAGCAGCTAAACTTCATTAGGAGTTTGAAGAGATTCGTCATGTCAACAAATACACTCAAAAACTTCTATAGTTGTACCATGGAGAATATTCTGACAGGCTGCATCACTGTCTGGTCTGGAGGGGCTACTGCACAGGACCGAAAGAAGCTGCAGGGGGTTGTAAATCTTTTTCCCTATTCCTTCTTCACCTTTCCTGCCTATCCCCTCCCTGCTTCCCCTCCTCTGCCCCTTTAGTCATAGTTACAGTCACACTTTATTGATCCCGGGGGAAATTGGTTTTCATTACAGTTGCACCATAAATAATTAAATAGTAATAAAATGATAATAATTAAATAGTAATATGTAAATTATGCCAGGAAATAAGTCCAGGACCAGCCTATTGGCTCAGGGTGTCTGACCCTCCAAGGGAGGAGTTGTAAAGTTTGATGGCCACAGGCAGGAATGACTTCCTATGACGCTCTGTGTTGCATCTCGGTGGAATGAGTCTCTGGCTGAATGTACTCCTGTGCCCACCCAGTACATTATGTAGTGGATGGGAGACATTGTCCAAGATGCCATGCAACTTGGACAGCATCCTCTTTTCAGACACCACCGTGAGAGAGTCCAGTTCCATCCCCACAACGTCACTGGCCTTACTAATGAGCTTGTTGATTCTGTTGGTGTCTGCTACCCTCAGCCTGCTGCCCCAGCACACAACAGCAAACATGATCGCACTGGCCACCACAGACTCGTAGAACGTCCTCAGCATCGTCCGATGTTAAAGGACCTCAGTCTCCTCAGGAAATAGAGACGGCTCTGACCCTTCTTGTAGACAGCCTCAGTGTTCTTTGACCAGTCCAGTTTATTGTCAATTCGTATCCCCAGATATTTGTAATCCTCCACCATGTCCACACTGACCCTCTGGATGGAAACAGGGGTCACCGGTGCCTTAGCTCTCCTCAGGTCTACATAGAACATAGAACATAGAATAGTACAGCACAGTACAGGCCCTTCAGCCCACAATGTTGTGCCGACCCTCAAACCCTGCCTCCCATAGAAGCCCCCACCTTAAATTCCTCCATATACCTGTCTAGTAGTCTCTTAAACTTCACTAGTGTATCTGCCTCCACCACTGACTCAGGCAGTGCATTCCACGCACCAACCACTCTCTGAGTAAAAAACCTTCCTCTAATATCCCCCTTGAACTTCCCACCCCTTACCTTAAAGCCATGTCCTCTTGTATTGAGCAGTGGTGCCCTGGGGAAGAGGCGCTGGCTATCCACTCTATCTATTCCTCTTATTATCTTGTACACCTCTATCATGTCTCCTCTCATCCTCCTTCTCTCCAAAGAGTAAAGCCCTAGCTCCCTTAATCTCTGATCATAATGCATACTCTCTAAACCAGGCAGCATCCTGGTAAATCTCCTCTGTACCCTTTCCAATGCTTCCACATCCTTCCTATAGTGAGGTGACCAGAACTGGACATAGTACTCCAAGTGTGGCCTAACCAGAGTTTTATAGAGCTGCATCATTACATCGTGCCTCTTAAACTCTATCCCCCGATTTATGAAAGCTAACACCCCATAAGCTTTCTTAACTGCCCTATCCACCTGTGAGGCAACTTTCAGGGATCTGTGGACATGTACCCCCAGATCCCTCTGCTCCTCCACACTACCAAGTATCCTGCCATTTACTTTGTACTCTGCCTTGGAGTTTGTCCTTCCAAAGTGTACCACCTCACACTTCTCCGGGTTGAACTCCATCTGCCACTTCTCAGCCCACTCCTGCATCCTATCAATGTCTCTCTGCAATCTTTGACAATCCTCTACATTATCTACAACACCACCAACCATTGTGTCGTCTGCAAACTTGCCAACCCACCCTTCTACCCCCCCCCATCCAGGTCGTTAATAAAAATCACGAAAAGTAGAGGTCCCAGAACAGACCCCTGTGGGACACCACTAGTCACAATCCTCCAATCTGAATGTACTCCCTCCACCAGCACCCTCTGCCTTCTGCAGGCAAGCCAATTCTGAATCCACCTGGCCAAACTTCCCTGGATCCCATGCCTTCTAACTTTCTGAATAAGCCTACTGTGTGGAACCTTATCAAATGCCTTACTAAAATCCATATAGATCACATCCACTGCACTACCCTCATCTATATGCCTGGTCACCTCCTCAAAGAACTCTATCAGGCTTGTTAGACACGATCTGCCCTTCACAAAGCCATGCTGACTGTCCCTGATCAGACCATGATTCTCTAAATGCCTATTGATCCTATCTCTAAGAATCTTTTCCAACAACTTTTCCACCACAGACGTAAGGCTCACTGGTCTATAATTATCCGGACTATCCCTTCTACCTTTTTCGAACAAGGGGCAACATTCACCTCCCTCCAATCCTCTGGTACCATTCCCATGGACAACGAGGACATAAAGATCCTAGCCAGAGGCTCAGCAATCTCTTCCCTCACCTCGTGGAGCAGCCTGGGGAATATTCCGTCAGGCCCCAGGGACTTATCTGTCCTAATGTATTTTAACAACTCCAACACCTCCTCTCCCTTAAAATCAACATGCTCCAGAACATCAACCTCACTCATATTGTCCTCACCATCATCAAGTTCCCTCTCATTGGTGAATACTGAAGAGAAGTATTCATTGAGGACCTCGCTCACTTCCACAGCCTCCAGGCACATCTTCCCACCTTTATCTCTAATCGGTCCTACCTTCACTCCTGTCATCCTTTTTTCCCTTTTTTTACCACCAGCTCCTTAGTCTTTTTCACATTAAGCTGCAGATAATTCTGCTCACACCATGTGACAAAGTTTCCTACCGTAGCACTGTACTCAGCCTCATCTCCCTTGCTGTTGCATCCAACTATGGCAGAGTCATCAGAAAACTTCTGAAGATGACAAGACTCTGTGCAGTAGTTGAAGTCCGAGGTGTAAATGGTGAAGAGAAAGGGAGACAAGACAGTCCCCTGTGGAGCCCCAGTGCTGCTGGTCACTCTGTCGGACACACAGTGTTGCAAGCACACGTACTGTGGTCTGCCAGTCAGGTAATCAAGAATCCATGACACCAGGAAAGCATCCACCTGCATCGCTGTCAGCTTCTCCCCCAGCACAGCAGGGCAGATGGTGTTGAACGCACTGGAGAAGCCAAAAAACATGACCCTCACAGTGCTCGCTGGCTTGTCCAGGTGGGCGTAGACACAGTTCAGCAGGTAGACGATGGCATCCTCAACTCCTAGTCGGGGCTGGTAGGCGAACTGGAGGGGATCTAAGTGTGGCCTGACCATAGGCCGGAGCAGCTCCAGAACAAGTCTCTCCAGGGTCTTCATGATGTGGGAGGTCAATGCCACCGGTCTGTAGTCATTGAGGCCGCTGGGGCGCGGCGTCTTTGGCACAGGGACGAGGCAGGACGTCTTCCACAGTACAGGAACCCTCCAGAGCCTCAGGCTCAGGTTGAATACATGGTGAAGTACTCCACATAGCTGAGGGGCACAGGCTTTGAGCACCCTGGTACTGACACCATCCGGTCCTGCAGCCTTGCTTGGGTTGAAACATTTCATCTGTCTTCTCACCTGTTCGGCTGTGAAGCCCACCGTGGTGGTTTCGTGTGGGGAAGGGGTATAGTCATGAGAGCAGGGTGGGGGACTGTGAGGAGGGGTAGGAGGGTAGAGTGGAATATGTGTTGGTTGGGGGCCGACAACAGATGGCTCATGTGGGGGATGGGCAGGGGCCACAATGTCAAATCTGTTAAAGAACAAGTTAAGTTCGTTGGCCCTGTCCACACTACCTTCAGCTCCTCTGTTGCTAGTTTGCCGGAACCCAGTGATGGTCCTCATCCCCCTCCAGACCTCTCTCATGTTGTTCTGTTGGAGTTTCCACTCAAGTTTCCTCCTGTACCTGTCTTTAGCCTCCCTGATCCTGGCTTTCAGGTCCCTCTGTATTGCCCTCCCTATTTCCATCTCTAAACGCCCTCTTTTTAGCATTCAGGATGTCCTTAATGTCCTTTGTCACCCATGGCTTGTTATTTGAATAACAAAGGACAGTTCTTGTCGGAACATTGCAGTCCACACAGAAGTTGATGTAACCAGTGACGCACTCTGTGAGCCCACCATCACCTCCCCCACCCCTTTATCTTTCCCCTTACTGGTTTTTCAGCTGGGACCTCCCAGCCTTCTCCTTCCCACCCTCCCCCACCTTCTTTATAGAGCCTCTGCCCCTTCCCTCTTCAGTCCTGACGAGGGGTTACGGCCCGTAACGTCGACCGATCTTTTCCACGGATGCTGCCCGACCTGCTGAGTTCCTCCAGCGTGTTGTGAGTGTTGCTTTGACCCCAGCATCTGCAGAGTATTTTGTATTAATATTTACATTTGCAGAGTTTGTTGTTCATTGATCCTGTTTACAGTTACTGTTCTATAGATTTGCCCGCAGATAAAGAATCTCAGGGTTCCGTGTGGTGACAGGTATGTACTCTGACAATAAACTTTACTTTGAACTTCGAGTCTGTAGACCTGGTTCAACTCCAGGGACCCAGGGTCAGGTACGGCATGGTTTAAGGTTTAGACGTCAGGGTGGGGGGAACGGGGAAACACGTTAACGTAGCGGCTAGAGTAATGTTACTGCAGTCAGCAGCGATCGGGATTCAACGCCTATTGCTGTCTGTAAGGAGTTCGCACACTCTCCCCATTGACTATGTGGGTTTCCTCCTGGTGCTCTGGTTTCCTCCCACGTTGCAAAGACGTGCAGCTTAGCGTTGTTGAGCTGTGGGATGTGCCCTGCTGGCGGCACTTGTGGGCTGACCCCCCGCCACAGTCCTCGGGCCGTGTCGATCACCGACGCAGAAAGAGGCATTTCACCGCGGGTTGAATTGTATGTGCGGCTCTTCATAATTTTTAAATGAATATTTTTTTAAATTGTACGTACGCCTTGTCACTGAGGGCGGGAAAGTGGTGCTGGGAGAATGCGTGAAGCCTCCTGCAGTTGCATAGCCGCCAACCCCCCCCCCCCGACCCGTGATAGTGCGGCCTGGTTGTTTGTCTTGTTGTGCGCGGCCTTTGATTGATTCTATTGTGTTGCTGTGAATGCCCACAAGAAAACGCATCTCGGGTTTGCATATGGTGACACACATGTACTCTGGTGATAAATTACTTTGAATTTTGGTAGCAAGGCACCCGAAGTTTCTTCACCCCCGAGAAGTGTAGACATTTAGGGTAGTGACTGAGAGAGAGAGAGAGAGAGAGACGGATGTCCTCAGATGTCAGCCAGGGAGAAGCTACGGGCTCTAATCCCGGGTCTGTTCTGGCTGGGTGGGGAGGGGAGGGGAGGGAGGAGGAAGTGAAGAGATGGCACTCTGGCATCAGGAGCCGGTCTCCTGGCGCCCTTCCCTCAGGCTGCCCCTGTGTGTGACCGTCTGTGCCTCACGGAGGGCTGCTTGCCCCCCACCATCAATCCCCAGGGGCTGACTGCCTTTACCGTCGCGGCGACTTTCCCCTTTAAATCTCCCCCCGGAGCCCTTAAAGGAGCCTCAGGGGCCCTAAGGTGGGGCTCCATAGCTCATTGGCTGCTGTAGATACTGAAGAAGAGGCCAGAGACCTCTCTCGCTGAGCAGGAGCTGACTGCTGCCTCCCTGCAGAGCCTGCGGGCCACAGCCGTCGGGGAATGAGACACACTGCTTCCTGCATTTGCTGTTGGCTGTGGCACGTAGACTCTCTCTCTCTCTGTGTGCTCCTGCCCGCTCCCTCTCTCCCCTCCTCTCTGCAGAGCCGGGGAGCCCTGCAGGACAAAGATGGAGCCTGGGCAAGTGGAGGTGGCCCTGCAGCCGGATACGGGGCTGGAGCCCAGGGCGGTCAAGGAGGAGAGGCCAGATCCGGGTAAGAGTGGCAGAGGGGGAGGTGGGTGAGGCGGGCGGCTTGGCCGAGCGAGGGGACAGAGGGAGGGAGGGGGGTGTGCATGGTTGGGGGAAGGGAGCTTCTGCTGAGGGCCCCACGGAGCCTAAACAAAGGCAAGCTGTTCTGATGGCCAGAGCCTGGCCAACACCGCCATCTGCTGGACTCCACCAGCAATGGCGGTGGGAGGACACAGACACAGGCAGAGACTTGTGGGGGTGGGGGGCTCTGGTGTTCCACAGCAGGGAGGGGAGCTCTTTCAACAGCCGGGGAAGGAAGGTTAGACGGGCACAGATGCTACCTTTTAACTGACGATAGGACGCAGACACTGGAAGTCGAGAATCTGGATCAGGCTTGGTATCACCGATGTATGCCAAGAAATTTGTCAACTTTACGGCAGCAATACATGCTAAATATAACGGGGAGAAAGCTCAACTGCGGTATAAAATGGTTAAATAAATTAAGCAGTGCAAAAACAGAAATAAAAAGTAGCGAGGTAGTGTTCACGGGTTCAATGTCCATTCAGAGATCGGATGGCGGAGGGGAAGAGGCTATTCCTGAATCGTTGAGTGTGGGTCTTCAGGCTTCTGAACCTCCTCCCTGATGGTAGCAATGAGAAGAGGGCACGTCCTGGGTGATGGGGGTCCTTAATGATGGACGCTGCCTTTCTGAGGCATCGCTCCTTGAAGTCCTGGATACTACGGAGGCCGGTGCCCATGATGGAGCTGACTGAGTTTACAACTCCCTGCAGCTTATTTCCATCCTGGGCAGCAGCCCCCTCACTCCCCTACCGCTCTGTTCTCCAGATATCACAAATGCTTCGTTTGCTTCAAATCAAACTGGCCAGGATCGTGCTGGGCTGGGGGCAGCCTGCACCAATGTAGCATCCCCACAACTCACTAACGCTAACCGGTACGTCTTTGGACTGTGGGAGGAAACCAGAGCACCCGGAGGAAACCCACGCGGTCTCGGGGAGAGAACGTACAAACTCCTCGCAAGCAGCAGCGGGAATTGAACCCTGATCGCCGGTACCGTTACGCTAACCAGTAGGCCGCCCAATTAAAATTATACACTCTAATCAATAGCATGACTATTACAGAACCAGCGACCTGGGCTCTGGCTCGAAGGAATTTGTACATCCAGTTGGTCAGATGGGTGTAACTGGGGCTCGCTAGTCGGGAAGGGGCCGACCCCTGCTGTCTGAATGCGACCAGTGTATAATTACTGCTAGCAGCTCGATGGGCTCCTATACTTTATGGTCTTATGGATGCTGGTCAGCACAGTCGCTTGCCGCTGGGCCTTCCTCTTGGGGAGACAGTCCGGTGTTACAGCGTCTCCCCCCCCACCCGAGGCTGCGTTCGATAGGGGAGTGTAGAGTTACACAGCGCGGGGAAATCACACCAGATGATCCACCCAAGCTCGGCCCGTTTTGCCCACGTTTGGACTGTACCCCTTCAACCCCCTCCTCTCCAGGTAGCTCGCCCAGATGTCACTTGCACATTGTAGTTGTTCCCGCCCACTACCTTTTGCTATACCCACCACCCTCGGTGTGAAAACAAAATCGTTCCCCTCTCACTGTAAACCTGAGCCTTCCAGATTTGGAGTCGCCTCCCCTCGGGAAAAGACCGCAAGCTTCTACTTTATTTGTGTCTGAAAGGAGTTTGTACTATCCACACCGCCCCCCTGAGACCCTGCAGGTTTCCCCCAGTCCCTTTTGAATCCTCCCCCTCCCCTCTCACCTTAAACCTCTGGTTTTAGACTCCCCTTCGTCCCCTTACCCCCCACCGCCCCTACCGGGGCACAGGCCGCCAACAACAGCTTGCTAGAGTCCTCCGTCCTGGGCCAGTCTTTCCAGCTGTCCCCAGGTGCAGCCCACCTTCCTGTCCCAGGGATGGGATCTTCGGAGCTTC
This sequence comes from Mobula hypostoma, assembly GCF_963921235.1. Classification (NCBI taxonomy): domain Eukaryota; kingdom Metazoa; phylum Chordata; class Chondrichthyes; order Myliobatiformes; family Myliobatidae; genus Mobula; species Mobula hypostoma. The sequence continues at coordinate 3,410,144 of NC_086126.1, read as the reverse complement.
TGCTGGTGTTTCCGTCGCTCGGGGTTTTTACAGGATGGTTTGCTATTCTCCTGCCCAACCCTCCTGGCTTTCCATAAGGTCACCCTCAACCTCCCCCACACCGGAGAGTCCCAGCCTCTCCCTGTAACTGAAATGCTCCGAATCCCAGTAACATCCTGGCAAGTCTCTCCTGCACCTTCTCCGGTACGACGACATATTCCTGAAGATGGGAGACCAGAACTCTGCACAATTGTGGTCTCACCAGAGACTTGTACAACTGCAACTTAACGTCCCAACACCTGTACTCACTGCCCTGACCGGTGAAGGTCAGCGTGACAAACATCTTCTTCACCACCCTGTCTACCTGAATCTCCACTTTCAGGAAACTACATGTCTTTGCCTTTACCCCCAGCTCTCTCTGATCAGCAACATTACCATTTACTGCTTGGGTGGAGATGCATCTCTACCAAAGGAGGTGTGAGGCTCACCTTCCCTCCGCCAGTCTGCAGGTCACCCTTGGGCAAGGGGTAGCACCTGCTTAGCCCCCCGATCAGGATCATATGAATCCATGGGAGCATGTCCTTATTATGTGACCACTGACACCAGGCTGACAATCTCTAGAGAGTATTGATAATGGCTGGGATCGCCCGTCTTGCCCAGAAGAAGGCAATGGCAAACCACTTCTGTAGAAAAATTTGTCAAGGACAATCATGGTCACGGAAAGACCGTGATCACCCACGTCATACGACACGGCAGCGAACGAGTGAACAAGCCATTTACTGTACAATCCTGTCCCTGATCGAAGATCATGAGGCACAGGAGCAGAATTAGGCCATTCAGCCCATCGGGTCTGTCTGCCATTCCACCATGGCTGGTTTATCACCCCTCTTAATCCCATTCTCCTGCCTTCTCCCTGTAACCATTGACGCCCTTACTAATCAGGAACCTATCAACCTCTGCTTTAAATATAACCAACGACTTGGCCTCCACACCCATCCACGGAATTCAATGTCTAGCAAGAGTCCAGCTGAGGAAATTCCACCTCATCTCTGTTCTAAGGTGACATCCTTGTATGCTGAGGCTGTGTCCTCTGGTCCGAGACTCCCCCACCACAGGAAACATCCTCTCCATATCCACTCTATCTGTGTCCTCTGGTCCTAGACTCCCCGACTATAGGAAATGTCCTCTCCACATCCACTCTATCTGTGTCCTCTGGTCCTAGACTCCCCGACTATAGGAAACGTCCTCTCCACATCCACTCTATCTGTATCCTCTGGTCCTAGACTCTCCCACTACAGGAAACATCCTCTCCACATCTACTCTAACTGTACCCTCTGGTCCTAGACTCCCCCACTATAGGAAACATCCTCTCCACATCCACTCTATCTGTGTCCTCTGGTCCTAGACTCTCCCACTACAGGAAACATCCTCTCCACATCTACTCTAACTGTGTCCTCTGGTCCTAGACTCCCCCACTATAGGAAACATCCTCTCCACATCCACTCTATCTGTGTCCTCTGGTCCTAGACTCCCCCACTGTTGGAAATATCTTCACTATATCCACTCTATCTAGGCCAAGGGTTCCTAACCTGGGGTCCACAGACCCCTCAGTTAATGGTAGGGGTCCTTGGCACAAAAACGGCTGGATACCCTTGATCTAGGCCTTTCGATATTCGATAGGTTTCAGTGAGATTCCCTCCTCACTCTTCTAAGTTTCAGTGAGTTGACTTCCCAAAACACAGCGCTTTGCACTGGTCTGAGTTAAGCTCCATCTGCCACTCCTTGGCCCACTTCCCGGACTGATCTACTTCCTGCTGTAACCGCCTACTAACCTCTTCACTCTCCAACACACCGTCAATTTGGTGTCACCCGCAAGCGTACCAGCCATCGTGTAACTTACTTACAGCGGTAATGATCCGCCGTCTGTGAGGAGTATATACGTCCTCCCTGTGACCGCGTGGGTTTCCTCCCACATTCCAAAGACGCACGGGATTGAGTTGGTGAGTCGTGGGCGAGCTATGGAGGCGCAGAAATCGTGGTGGCACTTGCACCATCTTCAGGTCTTTTCCCTGCAAGCCTCCAGGGACGCGTGAGAAAATAAATCCAATCCTTAATCATGCTAATGTGTTCAGTTTCAGTTGCCCCCATCGCAGGAAGGATGGGGAGGCTTTATAGAGAGGGTGCAGAGGAGATTTACCGGGATGCTGCCTGGATTAGAGCGCACGTCTTATGAGGAGAGGTTGAGTGAGCTCGGGCTTTTCTCTCTGGAGCGAAGGAGGATGAGAGAGAGGTGACTCGATAGAGGTGTACAAGATGATAAGAGGCATAGATCGAGTGGACAGCAAGAGACATTTTGCCAGGGTGGGAACTGCTAACGCGAGGGGGATTAATTTTAAGGTGATTGGAGGAAGGTACAGGAGGGATGTCTGAGGTAATTTTTTTCACAATTAAGAATGGTGCATAGAACATGCTATCAGGGTGGTGGTGGAGGCAGGTAGGTCAGGGGCATTTAAGAAACTCTTAGATAGGCACGTGGATGAAAGAAAAATGGGGGGGCCATGTGGGAGGGAAGTGTTAGATTGAAAGGTCAGCACAACATTGTGGGCCGAAGGGCCTGTATTGTGCCGTACTGTTCTATATTCTGAATGGTCTCACCCGAATCATTCATACAGACGCCAGATACCAACCCTGTGAGGCTTAATCGTCTCTTACCTGCCCTGCTTGGCACCATGCTCGGTCCGAGGTCTGGGAGAGGCGGGACGCAAACCCTCGGAAGGGAGCCGCACAGGGTCCTCACTTGCTGCTTGCCGGGAGAGCTGAGGGCGAGAGGAGAGAGACGTGTCTCAAGTTGTACTCCCGGAGACCAAGCGGTTGCCTCTGAATTCGCAGGGGCTCACCGGGAACGAAGGGAGGATAACCTGCTGCCCGGTGGGTTCACCAGCAGGGGCGTCCTGCCGTTAATACCCAGCCTTTAGTTAATGCTTGGAGGTGACGACGCTGGTGGTTGCCCCAGCAGAAAACGGACGCTGAGGCTTCGGAGAGGGTACAGAAGAGGTTCACCAGGATGCTGCCTGGTTTAGAGAGCATGTGCTATCAGGAGAGGCTGGACAAACTTGGGTTGTTTTCTCTGGAGCGTCAGAGGGGAGATCTGATCGAGGTTTATAAGTTATTAGGGGCCTAGATAGAGTGGACAGGGAGTACCTGTGTTCCAGGGTTGAAATGTCTAACACCAGAAGGTGGGAGAGCGTGGCTTCAAGGGAGGATGTGAGGGGTAAGATTTTTACTCAGAGAGTGGCGGTGGAGGCAAATACATTAGAGGCTTTTCAGAGACGTTTGGATAGGCACATGGTTGTGAGGAAGATGGACCTGGTGTAGGTAGGAGGGATTAGTGTTTGGGTGTTTTTGATTTGGTTTTTAGCTGGTTCAGCACAACAGTGTGGGCCGAATGGCCTGTTCCTGCGCTGTACTCTTCTACGTTCTAACAATGACAGTGGCTGGCAACATGGTTCAAAGTAAATTTATTCTCAAAGTACGGACGCGGCGATGTTACGTTGGCGCCGGAATCACGGGGACGCTGGCGTGCCGTCCCTAGTTGTACAGGGAGCAGGCAGCATACTTCACTGTATCATTAACGTGAGAAGGGTCTGCAGATGCTGGAAATGCAGAGCAACTCACGCCAAGTACCGGAGGAACTCAGCGGCTCAGGCAGCGTCCACGGAAATGAATAAACAGGCCACGTTCCGGGCCGAGACCCTTCATCAGGACTGGGAAGGGGGAAGATGCCAGGTGGTGAGGGCGGGGAGGGGGACGGAGGGATAGCTGGAGGGTGAGGGGTGAAGCCAGGTGGGTAGGAAAGGTCTTGACTGGAGAGCACAGTGCACCACATGAGAAAGAAGAGGAGGTGACCCTGGGGGAGGTGATAGGCAGGCGAGAAGAGCGAAAAGGTCAGAGTGTGGAATAGAGGAAGGGGGTAGTTTATTTTTAACTGGAAGGAGCAATCAATATTCATGTCATCAGGTTGGAGGCTACCCAAACAGAATAACTGGGTATCTGTGGCTCAGTCTTTGGGCCGATCCCTCTTTCCAATATCACTCAGGAATACTGTCACACACAGATGTAGAAGGATCCTTCGTTACTAGCTTACTAGCTCTTCCTTCAGATTAGTCCTGACAAAGGGACTCGGCCTGAAATGTCGACTGTACCTCTTCCTAGAGATGCTGCCTGGCCTGCTGCGTTCACCAGCAACTTTGATGTGTGTTGCTTGAAATTCCAGCGTCTGCGGAATTCCTCGTGTTTGAGGACCCTTCATTGCTGTTTCCGTGACAATTAATTTTGACCAGTCGGGGTTTGTCGGCCCTGAGCTGAACCCCCGAACCTGGAGGACCGGTGGGCCACTCTTAGTCTGGCCTCTACCCTTTGACCCTGTTCGGCATGGGCAACCCTACCAAGACTCCAGCTGACATAACTCTCCGGGTCACCGAGCAACGCAAGCCTCCAAACCCTCCGACAAGAGGATAGGAGGACCCTGAGAGACCAGAGCTCTCCATGGTTCAGGTCTCCCAAGACCCTGCACAGTCGCAAAAAGACCTCTTTACTCAGTTGCTACATAATAATATCCACCCTGCCATACGTCCTCATGATCGCTTGCTGAACGTAGTGAGAACTGATCCGCGGTTTCTCAAAGTCACGGTAAATTTAATCTTAAGAGTACAAGTGACCACTTTATTAGCCCCTCCTACCGAATAAAGTGGCCACTGAGGGTATGCTCATGGTTTTCTGCTGCTGTAGCCCGTCCACCTCACGGTTAGACATGTTGTGTGTTCAGAGATGCTCTTCTGCACACCGCTGTGTGGTTAAATTGAGTTACTGTCACCTTCCCGTCAGTCTGGCCATTCTCCTCTGACCTCTCTCATCAACAAGGCGTTTTTGCCAGCAAAACTGCCACTCACTGGATGTTTTTGTTTTGGTTTCTCGCACCATCCTCTGTAAACTCCAGAGCAGGAGTTCTCAACCTGGGGCCAGTGGACCCCTCGGTTAATGGTAGAGGCCCATGGCATAAAAAGGGTTGGGCACCCCTGCCCTAGAGACTGTCGTGTTTTAAAATCCCAGGAAATCGGCAGGTTCTGAGATACTCGAACCACCCCGTCTGGCGCCAACAATCATTCCACGGTCAAAGTCACTTAGGTCACATATCTTTCCCATTCTGATATTTGGAACTGAACCTCTTGACCGTTTCTGCAAAGTTTCATGCATTGAGTTGCTGCCACGTACAAGATTCAAGATAGTTTAATGTCATTTACTGTACACAGTGTAATGGAGAACAAAGTAATTGCTACTCCAGATCCGATGCAGCACAAAAAACACACACAATAAGATAAAGAACACTATAATAAAAACACACAATAAATATAAAGGCACAAGATAGTTTATATACACAGATTGATTGTCTGTCCATAAAGTGACTCTGGGCACAGGAGTATCTGTACATCAGTTGACTGACAGGAAATGATAGAGTCGTGGTGGTTGGGAGTGAGGAGGGGTGGGTTAGTGGGTTAGTGGGTGGAGGTGTTGATCAGCCTTGTTGCTTGGGAAAGGAACTGTTTTTGAGTCTGGTGGTCCTGGTGTGGATGCTACGTAGCCTCCTCCCTGACGGGAGTGGGACGGACAGTCCATGAGCAGGGAGGCCGGGATCCTTCCTGCTGTCGCCGGCCCTTTCTGTATACATGTCCTTAATGGCGGGTTGGCTGTTATGGTGGGAGAGTCTAAGACCAGAGGACACAGCCTCAGAATAGAGGGGCGTCCTTTCAGAATGGAGATGAGGAGGAATTTCTTCAGACAGAGGTGGTGAATCTATGGAATTCTTTGCCACAGATGGCTGTGGAGGCCAAACCTTTACGAATATTCAAGACATAGTTTGATAAATTTTTGATTGGCGAGGGCATGAAGGGACATTTGGGGGGAGGCAAGAGATTGGGGCTGAGAGGAAAATTGGATCAGCCATGATGAAACAACGGAGCAGACTCGATGGGCCAAATGGCCTATTTCTGCTCCTATATCTTATGGTCTTATATCCCTGCAAGTGACAGAAATGCTATTCACCTCCTCCCTAACCACCATTCAGGGCCCCAAACAGTCTTTCCAGATGAATCAATGCGTCACCTGCAAACCTGTGGGGTTGTTTATCGTATCTGGTGCTCCCAATGGAGTCTTCTCTACATTGGTGAGACGTGTCATAAATTGGGGGACCGCTCCCTCAGGCACCTCCCGCTGCCAAAAGCAGAACGTTCCGATGGCCAAACGTTTTAATTCCGTTTCCCATTCCTCTGTGGCTCATCTGCCCATCACCTCCCAATGGTGCCCCTCCTCCTTCCCTTTCTCCCGTAATCCACTCTCCTCCCCAATCAAGATTACCTCTTCTCCAGCCCCTTGCCTTTCCCCCCATCAGCTCCCAGCTTCTTCCTTCATCACACCTTTCCCACCTATCACCTTTTAGTTAGTCCTTGTTTCCCTCCTCCCACCTTTTTACTCTGGCATCTTACCCCTTCCTTCCCAGACTCAGCCCAAAACATCAACCCTCGACTCGTTTCCGTAGATGCTGCCTGACCTTCTGAGTTCCTCCAGCACTTTGTCTGTGTTGCTGTGGATTCTCAGCATCTGTAAAATCCTTTCTGTTTATTGTGGGGGAGCTTCACTCTGTGTCTGACCCCGGGAGTGTGTGATGGGACAGTGTGGAGGGAGCTTCACTCTGTGTCTGACCCCGGGAGTGTGTGATGGGACGGTGTGGAGGGAGCTTCACTCTGTGTCTGACCCCGGGAGTGTGTGATGGGACGGTGTGGAGGGAGCTTCACTCTGTGTCTGACCCCGGGAGTGTGTGATGGGACGGTGTGGAGGGAGCTTCACTCTGTGTCTGACCCCGGGAGTGTGTGATGGGACGGTGTGGAGGGACCTTCACTCTGTGTCTGACCCCGAGAGTGTGTGATGGGACGGTGCGGAGGGAGCTTCACTTTGTCTGACCCCGGGAGTGTGTGATGGGACAGTGTGGAGGGAGCTTCACTTTGTGTCTGACCCCGGGAGTGTGTGATGGGACGGTGTAGAGGGAGCCTCACTCTGTGTCTGACCCCGGGAGTGTGTGATGGGACGGTGTAGAGGGGGCTTCACTCTGTGTCTGACCCTGAGGTGGGTCGGTATAGAGGAAGCTTCACTCTGTGCCTGTTCCTGAATATGTGGGTTGGGACGGTGTGGGGGGAGCTTCATTCTGCATCTAACCCTGGGAGTGTGTGACTACACTGTAGAATAGTGGTCACCAACCTTTTTAAGCCCAAGATCCCCTACCTCGACCTCAGTGAAAGGCAAAATCTACCTACTAAATCGCTTAGAGAAAAAACAGCTCAAATTGTACTTCCAATTTGAGGCCTTTTATTTGGGTGAATTGTATTTGAATTACACAAAATACTTTTGTCAAACTTTCAAATTAATTCAAACAAGAAAACACTGTAACTAGCATATCAAACAGGCCATAGCTGTCTTCCTTTAAGAATATTACAATACTTTTTTATTTCAACATGAAAAATAAATGAATAAATATTGACTGTTGCACTCAGTGTGATGACTGGGGCTGAACACTCTCTGCTAGTTCCCTAAAATTTGGCTCATAACTACAGCCAGCCAGTCTGAGACAGTCTGTGAGGTGGAGGGTTGCCAACTGTCCCGTATTCCCCCCACTAAGGTAGAGCGTTCCTATGAAACCTTTCATGCCGAAATGCTTTACGCCGAAGAAGCAGTTTATATGGGAAAAAATTTTGAGCGTTCCCAGACCCAAAAAAATAACCTACCAAATCATACCAAATAACACATAAAACCGAAAATAAGTCTAACATATAGTAAAAGCAGGAATGATATGATAAATACACAGCCTATATAAGGTAGAAATAATGAAAATTAAGTGAAAACCGATTCGTGGGGTAAAATAAATCAGCACATACGCGCATGCGCACACAGGTGCCTGTGCAAGGCTTCATGGTCATTGTAGTCTTTCCCGGGATAAACACAGATATCCCGGGATTTGACTGCTACTTTTGTCGCTTATTTGGGAGTGAGAAAGTTGACAACCCTAGTGAGGTGTCTGTCAGTAAGTCAGCTCCTGTACTTAGATTTAATAATTTTCATCTGTGAAAATGCAATTTCACATAGATAAGTTGACCCGAAGTAGGCACCGACTTTCAGTGCTGTAAAAGTAACACACACACTGTGCGTTGCTCGGCCCCATCAGTAGTAATTGCCACCAGTTTATGAATAGGGATGTCATTTTCACGGACATATTTTTTTAAACTCATATCCTCACCTCTTGTTCTTTTCTTTAATTGCAAAAGAGTGAGGAAGTCCTCCTTTGTTGTAAAATCCTGGAAAGCTATTCTGACAAATACAAGCTGAGCTGTTTGCATTACATCCAGGGATTCATCGAACTGTAGTGAAAAATATTCACGTCCTCTGACGGTGACTCTACCCTCCTTGTCACTGTTGCAGGGCCAAGCGGTATATTATGTATTATGGTCATGATGCCGTTTTTGTTTTTAAAGTCATTAAAACAGTCTCTGCGGTAATGGCCATTGCTTCCTTGAATAAATCGCCATCTGTAAAAGGCTTCTTGTGGTTAGCCAAAAGGTGACTTACACGAAATGATGCTTCAATAGCAGCCCTTATTTTGAGCAGCATGTTTTGTGAAGAACGATTGCTGGGCCTTCAACCCCGATTTCGGCTCAATTTTCCAGGCACGAATTGCGCTCTTTGGGGGGTAGGTGTCTTTAAATTCCTGGTGTTTGGTGTTGTGGTGCTGCTCCAGATTCCCACTTTTAGTCAGTGCTTGTGTTTGGTGGCACAACATACATACACACTTGTCTTTCACCAAGGTAAACAGAAATTCCTCTTCCCATTCTGGATGGAATTTGTATGTTTTCGCCTTCTTTCGTGGAGCCTCCACTATGCTATCAGGATATCACGAGCGATTGCCGATTGCGTCGCCCCTGATCTGAGCCGACATTCACGTGCCGGGTGGCACCTAATTAATTAGCTGGTCTATTTCGGCTTTTTTTTCTTAAAAATGTGCTGGGTGCGTCCCGGCTACCCGCTGCACCCCTGCATGCTTCACGGCCCGGAGGTTGGGGACACAGCCGTATATTGATGTTTGCGACCGTCTGCACTCTTACCTAATCTGATTGGTCACTTTGATGCAGCGCAGGCGACGCTGAAAACGCCGTGCATGGTGGGGGGCTACACACATGCGCACTGGGCAGAAAGAATGGAACTAAACCCCCGCAACCCAGAAACAATCTCTCTCTACAAACAGCTTTTTAGTGAAAATATTGCTATATTACCATTAGCCTAATTAGTATTACGTACTTTTATAATGCTCACATTACAACAGTATTTGTGTATTTATGTTTGATTTTTCTTCGGGATCTACTGGGAAAGTCTCAAAGATCGACCAGTCGATCGTGATCGCGATCGGCGGGTTGGCGACCCCTACTGTAGAGGGAGCTTCACTCTGTGTCTAGTCCCAGGAGGGAGTGGAAGGGCAGCTTGACCAGTCAGTGCAGGCATTGTCCCCCCCTTTGATCTGAAAGAGTCAGGGAGAGCTCAGACACTCAGACAAACCTCTGTTTTCTCCCAAAGGTGGTCTGCTCTTTGCCAGTGGTGTGGTCTCCGGGTTGGACAGGGTGACTCCAGCGCCTGGGCCGTCGGTCTCCGGGCAAGCCCGGGGGCCAAAGGAACGGCGAGGCCGAGCTCCGCGGTATCCCTGCCGCAGCCACCGACGCAACTACCAGGAGCGCTGGCGGCTGGAGTACCTGATGGACTACGACCGGTGGCGGCACGGGCTGGTCTGCATGGTGTGCGGGGCCTCGCTGGCCACCCTCAAACTCAGTACCATCAAGCGCCACATCCTGCAGAGGCACCAGGCCTCGCTGCTGCTGACGCAGAGCGAGAAGGAGGCCGTCATCGCCGGCTGGGAGGAGCATTTACTGGGCCAGAGCTACCTGCAGGAGGGGCTGCCCGTCCCTGGGCTCGGCCCCAGTCAGCACCCAGGGCCACCGCGTCTCGCCCCAGGTACGTCAGTCCCGGCAGCGGACTTTATGTATGGTAAGATCTGGATCAACCGGGGTGGTGGGCCAAGAAATGGCAGATGGAGTTTAACTCAGATGAGTGCAAGTGGCTACATTTTGGGAGATTTACTTGCTGGTTTGAAAGAATGAGGGGTGAATATCATTGAAACGTATCAAATAGGTTTCAAAGGAGGTTCACGAAAATGATTCCACAATTGAAAGGCGTGTCATATGAAAAGCATTTGATAGCTCTGGGCCTGTACTCACTGGAATTCAGAAGAATGAGGGGTGATCTGAATGAAACCTATCGAATGAAGAAAGGCCTTGATAAAGGCCTGGGTAAAGGCATTTACCCAATTTCCCTCGGGATCAATAAAGTATATCTATCTATCTATAGAGAAGATGCTTCCTATGGTGGGAGAGTCTAAGACCAGAGGACACAGCCTCAGAATAGAGGGGCGTCTTTTTAGAATGCAGATGAGGAGGAATTTCTTTAACCAGAGGGTGGTGAATCTGTGGAATTCATTGCCACGGACAATGGGATATTTAAAGCAGGGTTGAGAGGGGTAATAAATCAGCCATGACAGAATGACCGAGCAGACTCAATGGGCCGAACAGCCTAATTCTGCTCCCATCTCTGTCTAGCCCTCTCTGTGTTCTGGGAATTCTCCCCCCCACCCCCGGAAGGGCTAATGGATTTTTCCCCTGAAACTCTGTTTCCACACTCTCCCCAAGGTCTCGGATGGGGGGGTTGGGGGGGGGGGAGTAATTTTCCCTGGATTTCCATCGGATGTATTCGTGATCAGTTTTGATCTTCCTGGGAGTGGAGCTATCAAGCCCAGAGGATCACGACCTCGGTGAGTGCGACGGCACGACAGCTCGGAGTTCACCCCTGGCGTGCCGCGTAAGCAGACTTGTACGTTTCTTCCTGCGAGCGTGGCGGGTGCTCCGGTTTCTTCCTGCGTTCCAAAGACCGTACCAGTTTGTAGGCTAACAGGTGATTGTGCTCTGATGGGTTGCTGTGTGGCACAGCTTGGTAGGCCAAAGAGCTCGTTGCGTGCTGAATCTCTAAATAAACTCTGCCTGGGTAGTCTGTGACAGACTGTCACTGCCCAGGGCCCCGGGAACCTTTTTTTTTTGCCAAGCTCAGCATTCTAATTCAGCTGACTCTTCCAGGAGGGGTCAAAGAGTTGTTTTTCGAGTAGGTTAGAGTTCCAACCAATAGTCTCTGCTCAGCTTCTTGTCGTAAACAACGTCCTCGTTGGCACACTATTCAATCGAGGGAAAGCGATGGGGTCCACTTTGGCTTAATAAAACAACGCATTCGCCTGGCCTGACGAATGCAACCAAAGCACACCAAGTGCGCGTGACGTCTCCAGGTAGAAACAATCAGTATAAATGATGGGAGATTGGATGCGTGCGAAGACAGAGCTCGCTCAGGTTCGCCCACTGAGTGGAAAACGCATCGACTCAGGGCAGTTTGGCGCTTTGAGCAGCGGCCAGTCGAAGATCTGAAGGGTGAGGAGACACGGCTCACTCAAGTTTGCTGACTGAGTGGAAAAGGCATCGACTCGCGTCAGTTTGGTGTTATAATCGGCAATCGGGATTGGTTGGCAAGGCCAAATTAAAGTAAGGCAGGGGCAAGCAGAGCAGCCATCACTGGAGCGGTCAGAGTTAGAGTGGGGATCTGGAGGCTTTAGCACTTCGAGGCTTAAAGTGAGAGAAGGTGAAGAAGCTGCAGGGAGATTTTCCCCCTCCCACAGTTCGCTGTTCTCCCTTCTTTGTATTTGCTCAGGGATGCCTGGCAGGATAGTGCAATGCTCCTCTTGCGGGATGTGGGAAGTCAGGGAAACGTCCAGCGTTCCTGACGGCTACACCTGCGAGAAACACATCCAGCCGCAGCTTCTAACATACTGCTTTGGGAGCTGGAGCCGGAACTGGATGGCGGATCATTCGGGAGGCTGAGGGGGTGTTAGCTAGGACATATAGGGAGGAAGTTACACCCAAGGTACAGGACACAGGAAACCGGGACACAACCAGGAAGGGGAAAGGGCAGACAATGTCAAGTACCCCTATGGCCATCCCCTTCAACAACAGGGATATCACTTTGGATATTGTTGGGGGTGATGACCTAGTAAAGTCACAGCAGTCAGGTCTCTGGCATTTGGTCTTGCTCTGTGATTCAGAAGGGAAGGGGAAGAAGAGACACACTGTGGTGATAGGGGATTCGCTGGTTAGGAAACAGAAAGGAGGTTCTGTGGACAAGAATGAGACTCCTGGATGATACGTTGCCTCCCAGGTGCCGGGGTCCGGGATATCTCGGGTCGAGTCCTCAGCATTGTTAAGTGGGAGGGTGAGCAGCCAGAGGTCGTGGTTCATGCAGGCACCAGTGATATAGATACGGACAGTGACAAGCTGCAGGAAAGTGAGTTCAGGGAGTTAGGCGCTAAGTTAAAGGGCAGGACCTCCAGAGTTGTGATCTCTGGATTGCTACCCATGCCACGTGCTTGTGAGGCCAGAAATAAGAAGATTTAACATGTGACTAAGGCGTTGGCATAGGAGGAAGGGCGTCAGATTTTTGGATCATTGGGCTCTCTTCCAAGGAAGGTGGGACAAGTACAGATAGGACGGTTTGCACCTGAACTGGAGGGGAACTGATATCCTAGCAGGAAGGCTTACTAGTGTAATGCCCTGGTTCATGTTTTTACTGTTACGCTGTATGTATTTCACTTTGGCAGCTCTGTAAGAGTAGCTTGTTTGGGTTATTGTTGAAGATAAGAGAGGAGGAGACGAGTGCCATCCAATTACGACGTTCGGATTAAGGGGAGGTTTCTCTGGTGAGGTACGCTAAGGTTGGGCTTGGGGCTTTTGTTTGTGAGGAGATGAAGAGGGAAGACACAGGAGAGAAGAGGAGCGGGACCATGATTCGACAAAGCCCGGGCTGAGATCGATTGAGGATCAGTGACTTGGAGAAACCATGAGCTCCAACTTGCGCGCATTGGGCTGCTTCATTAAACTGGGCCCTTTTCTTTTTTTGTCCTTTTCTTTACTAACCCTGTAGCCAAATTAATCTCAATCTCACGGGTTCGGCGGGGCCAGAGGTCGTCTTCCCTGGACTTATGCTGCCGGGGAAACCAGGGGGTTTGACTAATGCTGCACCAGGGGTGGGGGGTGTTTAAACTAGAGTTGCAGGGGGGACGAGAACCAGAATGCCAGACAGTTAGTGGAGTGGTTGTGGAGACGGATGTTGGTAAGATGTTGAGCTTGGTGTGACTAGTGTCCTGAGCTGCACATATTTCAGTGCAGGAAGTATCGTAGGGAAGGCAGATGAGCTCAGGGCATGGATCAACACATGGAATTATGATGTTGTAGCCATGAATGAGACTTGGTTACAGAAGGGGCAGGACTGGCAGCTCAGTATTCCGGGGTTCTGTTGCTTTAGACGGGAGGGATTAGAGGAGGGGGGTTGGCTAATCACAGAAAATGTCATCAATACAGACTGGAGAACTCGTCTAGTGAGGTGTTATGGGTGGAACTGAGGAATAAAAAAGGTGTGACCATAGTAAAGGGGCTATGTTACAGACCACCCAATGTGTGATACTGGATCTGCTGTTAGGGAATAGAAACATAGAAAATAGGTGCAGGAGTAGGCCATTCGGCCCTTCGAGCCTGCACCGCCATTCAGTACAATCATGGCTGATCATCCAGCTCAGAACCCTGTACCAGCCTTCCCTCCATACCCCCTGATCCCTTTAGCCACAAGGGCCATATCTAACTCCCTCTTAAATATAGCCAATGAACTGGCCTCAACTGTTTCCTGTGGCAGAGAATTCCACAGATTCACCACTCTCTGTGTGAATGAGAGAGAGCAGGTGACAAAAGTTCATGTAAGGGAACACTTTGCATCTAGCGATCATAATGCCATTAGTTTCAAAGTAAATATGCAAAAAGACAGCAAACACGAGGAAATCTGCAGCTGCTGGAAATTCAAGCAACACACACAAAAAATGCTGGTGAACGCAGCAGGCCAGGCAGCATCTCTAGGAAGAGGTACAGTCGACATTTCAGGCCGAGACCCTTCGTCAGGACTAACTGAAGGAAGAGTTAGTAAGAGATTGGAAAGTGTGAGGGGGAGGGGGAGATCCAAAATGATAGGAGAAGACAGGAGGGGGAGGGATGGAGCCAAGAGCTGGACAGGTGATTGGCAAAAGGGATAGGAGGCTGGAGAAGGGAGAGGATCATGGGACGGGAGGCCTAGGGAGAAAGAAAGCGGGGGAAGCCCAGAGGGATGGGCAAGGAGTTATATTGAGAGGGACAGAGGGAGAAGAGAGAGACAGAGAGAGTGAGAGTGAGAAATAAATAAATAAACAACAGATGGGGTACGAGGGGGAGGAGGGACATTAATGGAAGTTTGAGAAGTCAATGTTCACGCCATCAGGTTGGAGGCTACCCAGACGGAATATAAGGTGTTGTTCCTCCAACCTGAGTGTGGCTTCATCTTGACAGTAGAGGAGGCCGTGGACAGACATATCAGAATGGGAATGGGATGTGGAATTAAAATGTGTGGCCACTGGGAGATCCTGCTTTCTCTGGCAGACAGAGCGTAGGTGTTCAGCGAAACGGTCTCCCAGTCTGCGTCGGGTCTCGCCAATATGTAGAAGGCTGCACCGGACACAGTATATCACCCCAGCCGACTCACAGGTGAAGTGTTGCCTCACCTGGAAGGACTGACACCATTTCGCTGAACACCTACGCAACACCTCCAGCCTCGTATCCCTTTTGCCAATCAACTTTCCAGCTCTTGGCTCCATCCCTCCCCCTCCTGTGTTCTCCTATCATTTCGGATCTCCCCCTCCCCCTCCCACTTTCAAATCTCTTACTATCTCTTCTTTCAGTCAGTCCTGATGAAGGGTTTCAGCCCAAAACGTCGACTGTACCTCTTCCTAGAGATGCTGCCTGGCCTGCTGCGTTCACCAGCAATTTTTGTGTGTGATGCAAGAAGATAGGTCTGGTCCGTGGGTTGAGATCCCAATTTGGAGAAAGGACAATTTTGATGGTATCAGAGAGGATCTGGCAAGTGTGGATTGGGACAGGCTGTTTGCTGGCAAAGTGTACTTTGTATTTTATACTTTATTGTCACCAAACAATTGATACTAGAATATACAATCATCACAGCGATATTTGATTCTGCGCTTCCCGCTCCCTGGATCTCAAATCAATAGTAAATATTAAAAATTTAAATTATAAATCATAAATAGAAAATAGAAAAATGGAAAGTAAGGTAATGCAAAAAAACCGAGAGGCAGGTCCGGATATTTGGAGGGTACGGCCCAGATCCGGGTCAGGATCTGTTCAGTAGTCTTATCACAGTTGGAAAGAAGCTGTTCCCAAATCTGGCCGTACAAGTCTTCAAGCTCCTGAGCCTTCTCCCGGTGGGAAGAGGGACGAAAAGTCTGTTGGCTGGGTGGGTCGTGTCCTTGATTATCCTGGCAGCACTGCTCCGACAGCGTGCGGTGTAAAATGAGTCCAAGGACGGAAGATTGGTTTGTGTGATGTGCTGCGCCGTGTTCACGATCTTCTGCAGCTTCTTCCGGTCTTGGACAGGAGAACTTCCATACCAGGTTGCGATGCACCCTAGAAGAATGCTTTCTACGGTGCATCTATAAAAATTAGTGAGGGTTTTAGGGGACAGGCCAAATTTCTTTAGCTTTCTCAGGAAGTAAAGACGCTGGTGGGCCTTCTTGGCAGTGAACTCTGCTTGGTTGGACCAAGTCAGGTCATTTGTGATATTGACCCCGAGGAACTTAAAGCTTTTGACCTGTTCCACTTGCGCACCACCGATGTAAATTGGGTCGTGCGGTCCGCTACTCCTTCTGAAGTCAACAACCAATTCCTTCGACTTGCTGACATTGAGGGATAGGTTAGTGAGTTCAAAAGTGAAATTTTTGGAGTACAAAGCTTGTATCTGCATGTCAGAATAAAAGGTAAAGATAACAGGTTTAGGGAACCTCGGTTTTCGAGAGATATTGAGGACCTGGTTATGGAAAAAAAATGAGGTGCATAGCAGGTACAGGCAGCAGGAACAAATGAGGTGCTTATGAAGTACAAGAAATGCAAGAGAACACTAAAGAAAGAAATCAGGAGGGCTAAAAGAAGGCGCGAGGTTGTGCGAGCAGGCAAGTTGAAAGGGAATCCCGAGGGATTCTATATGTATGCTAAGAGCAAAAGGAATGCATAGGACAAAGTTGGTCCCTGGAGGGTCAGAATGGCAATCGATGCATGGAACCAACCTTAACTGAACTTCTTGCACCTGTGTTTATCAGTAGACAGTCACAGAGCCTATAGAAATGAGGCAAAGCAGAATCGACCTCACGTTGCTGTCTTGAGGCAAATTAGGTTAGATAAATTCTCAGGGCCTGACAAGAAGTTCCCTCGGACCCTGTGGAAGGCAAGTGCAGATATTGTTGGGGCCCGAGCAGAAAGGTTTAAATCATCCTTAGCAACAGGTGAGGTACCAGCGGATTGGAGGATGTCCTGCTGTTCAAGAAAGGCTCTAAGGGACCGGATACAGAAGTACTTGAATAGACATGGACTGATTAAGGATAGTCACCATGGCTTTGTGCGTGGTAGGTCGAGTCTAACCAATCTTATAGAGTTTTTCAAGGGTGTTACCAGGAAAGTAGATGAAGGCAAGGCAGTGGATGTTGTCTACATGGACTTCAGCAAGGCACTTGACAAGGTCCCACATGGGAGGCTGCTCAAGAAGGTTTGGTCGCTTGGCATTCAGGATGAGGTAGTAAACTGGATTAGACATTGGCTTTGAGGGAGAAGACAGAGAGTGGTTGTCTCTGACTAGTGGAGTGCTGCATGAATCAGTGCTGGGTCCATTGTTACTATTAATGGTTTTAATGATAATGTGGTTAACTGGATCAGAAGATTTGCAGATGATACCAAGATTGGGGGTGTAGTGGACAGTGAGGACAGCAGGATCTGGACCAGCTGGAAAAATGTCAGATGAAAACGCCGACAAGTGCGAGGTGTCACACATCGGTAGGACCAACCAGGGTGGGTCTTACACAGTGAACGGTCGGGCACTAAGGAGTGTGGTAGAACAAACGGGTCTGGAAATACAGGTCCATAATTCACTGAAAGTGGCGTCACTGGTAGATAGGGCCAGAAAGAAAGCTGTTGGCACATTAGCCTTCATAAATCACAGAAGATGGGATGTTATGTTGAAGTTGTATAAGATATTGGTGAGGCCTAATTTTAGATCAGATTATGAGGACACTCAGTCCTCGTTTATTGTCATTTAGAAATGCATGTATTAAAAAATGATGCAATGTTCCTCCAGTACGATATCACAGAAACACAAGACAGACAAGACTAAAACTGACAGAAACCACATAATTATAACATATAGTTACAACAGTGCAAAGCAATACTGTAATTTGATAAGAGCAGACCATGGGCACAGTAAAAAAAGTCTCAAAGTCCCGATAGCCCCAACATCTCACGCAGATGATAGAAGAGAGAAACTCTCCCTGCCATGAGCTTCCAGCGCCGCAAACTTGCCGATGCAGCATCCTGGAAGCACCCGACCACAGTCTGACTCTGAGTCCGTCCGAAAACTTCGAGCCTCCGACCAGCCCTCCTACACCAAGCACCATCTCTGCCAAGCGCTTCGACCCTGCCCCAGCCACCGAGCAACAAGCAAAGCCGAGGACTCGGGGCCTTCCCCTCCGGAGATTCTCGATCGCACAGTAGCAGCGGCAGTGAAGCAAGTATTTCAGAAGTTTCTCCAGGTGTTCCTCTGTGCTCTCATGTCCATCTCCATCAAATCAGAATCGTGCATGGCCTCCTACTTGACAGATTACAGATATTCATCACCGGAGAGGCCGCGCCACCATCTTCTCCTCCTCCCTCCCTGTTTTAGAGTACTGTGTGCAGTTTTAATCACCCACCTACCGGAAAGATGTAAGCAAGGTTGAAAGAGTACAGAGAAAATTTACAAGGATGTTGCTGGGTCTGGAGGACCCGAGTTATAAGGAAAGATTGAACAGGTTAGGACTATATTCCTTGGAACGTAGAAGATTGAGGGGAGATTTGATAGAAGTATACAAAATTATGAGGGGTATAGATAGGAGAAATGCAAGCAGGCATTTTCCCACTGAGATTGGGTGGGACTACAATCAGAGGTGATGGGTTAAAGGTGAAAAGTTTAAGGGGAACATGAGGGGAAACGTCTTCACTCAGAGGGTGGTGAGAGTGTGGAATGAGCTGAGAGCACAAGTGGTACATGTGAGCTCGACTGAAGCATTTAAGGGAAGTTTAGATAGGTACATGGATGGAAGGGGTATGGAGGGCTGTGGTCCCAGTGCAGGTCATTGGGAACAGGCAACTTAAATGGCTCAGCATGGACTAGATGGGACGAAGGGCCTGTTTCTGTGCGTACTTTTCTACGACTCTATGTTAGAGAGCAGTCGACTTGTTAGGAATGGTCAAGAAGAACTACAGAAAGACGGAGCGTCTAGAATCCATTCCTGTGCCTTCAATTTCTGAGACGGACAACTTGTTCGTCTGCAACTCATTGGTATATCTTATTAGCTTATAGGAATTATCCGTGTTTTGGAAATCCTTTGTAGTTTAGAAATTGGTTATAAATTTGGAAATCTTTAATAAGATTCAAATCCTCTGTACACTTTGAATGTGTTTGAAGAGTTTTATTTGAAGTTAAATATGTATCACCAAAAAAGTATTTAAAATAACGAAAAGACGAAGGGTCTCGGCCTGAAACGTCGACTTCACCTCTTCCTACAGATGCTGCCTGGCCTGCTGCGTTCACCAGCAACTTTGATGTGTGTTGCTTGAATTTCCAGCATCTGCAGAATTCCTGTTGTTTGCGTTTAAAATAACTGTTAGCTGTCAGTAACTCCTCCTTGGTAGGGAGGGGGGACACTGCTCAAATAGTGATTATTGGCTGCTAAACTCACTGTGGAGAATGGGTAGTTACGATATAAACTCCCTTTAGTGAGGGTTTTAGCTATATACCGGATAGGGCTTAAAATCTTTGAGTTCAGAACTTTGCAGACCCAACACTGTCACAAATCTGTCCAAGTGTCTTTTAGATGTTAATGTACCTGCCTCGACCACTTCCTCTGGCAGCTCGTTCCGTATACTGACCACCCTCTGGGTGAAGAAGTTGCCCCTCAAGTTCCTATGAAATCTCTCCCCTCACACCTTAAACCTGTGCCCTCAAATTCTTCATTCTCCAACCTGGGGAAAAGTCTGTGTGCATTCACCTTACCTACACCCCCTCATGATTTTGTACACCTCCACAGGATCACCTCTCATTCCCATTCCCTCCAATGAATAAAGTCCCAAGATGGCTCAACCGTTCCCTCTCACTCAATCTGCCAAATGTCTGCAACATCCCAGTCAGTCTTTTCTGCACATCGAGTTTGGAAGGATGAGAGATCTTGGTAAAATTTACAAAATCCTTACAAGGGAAAAGCTTACCTACCTGACAGATCTCTTGTTTGTGTTTTTGTGATTGTTATTTTTAACTGGTTCTACTCTATATTGTTGGAAATTCCAACCAGACCGCATGAACATCGACTTCTCTAACTCCCAGTACTCTCGCCTCCCCCACCCCAACCTTTCCCATTTCCAATTCTGGTTCCCCCTCACCCTTTCACCTCTCCTCACCTGCTCCTCCTCATTATTTATTCAGAGACAGAGCGTGGAACAGGCTCTTACGGGCCAGCACCCGGCCAATTTACAATGACCAATTAACCTACTAGCCAATATGTCAAAGGACTGTGGCAGGAAACCCACCCCCACATGGTCACGGGGAGGAACATACAAACTCCTTACAGGCGCTGTCGGATTTCGGAGCTCAGTTCCAACACCGTCTGTCAGGAGATTCTAATAGTGTGGCGCCCCCATCTTGAGATTCATTTTCCAGTAGGCATTTAGATTAGATTCAACTTTAGTGTCATTGTGCTGAGAACAGATACAAAGCCAAGGAAATGCATTTAGCATCTGACCAAAAGTGCGAAGAATAGTGTTATTTACAAAATAACTGTGAATAAAAGAAGTGCTACAGCACACAAATATACAAGTACTGAGACAGTACAATATGGCAGCAATACTGCTTAGCGCTGTGATGAAAGTAAAGAAATATAATAGAATTTATGAATAATTATGCGTAAAGACTGACAACCAATGTGTAAAAGAAGGCAAATTGTGCAAGTAAAAAATATGTAATACTGAGAACATGAGCTGTACGGCCCTTGAAAGAGAGTCCTTAGGCTGCAGAATCGGTTAAAGATAGAGACGTGGAAAATAAAACTGAGAACTTGAGATGTCCTTGAGAGTCACCAGGTTGGGTAGTGGTGAGTGAAGTTATCCACGTTGGTTCAGGAGCCCGACAGCTGAGGGGTGATAACTGCTCCTGAACCTGGTGGTGAGGGACCCGAGGCTCCTGTACCTCCCTCCCAATGGCAGCAGCGAGAAGAGAGCCTGGCCTGGGTGGTGGGAGTCCTTGATGATGGATGCTGCTTTCTTGTAGATGTCATCAAAGGTGGGAGGGGGTGGGCAGATTTGTCTATCAGCCAGCTCCATCATGGACACCACCCTCCGCCGTATCCAGGACATCTTCGAGGTGCGATGCCTCGAAAAGGCAGCATCCATCATTAAGGACCCCCATCACCCAGGACATGCCCTCTTCTCATTGCTACCATCCAGGAGGAGGTACAGGAGCCTGAAGACACACACTCAGCGATTCAGGAACAGCTTCTTCCCCTCTGCCATCTGATTTCTGAATGGAGATTGAACCCTTCAACATGACCTCACTACTTTTTTATTCCTATTTCTGCACCATTTATTTAACTGTATATATTAAATAGTTTAATTACTGTAATTCACAGTTTTTATACTTGTGTATCACAATGTATTGCTGCCGCATATCAACAAGTTTCATGACACATTAAACCAGATTCTGAGGGAGAGGCCACCCTGGTAGCATCGCAGATAATCCAACACTATCGCAGCTCGGGACCTTGGAGTTCGGAGTCCAATCCTGGCTCCCCCTGTAAGGAGTTTGTACGTTCTTCCCTTGTACGCGCGGGATTATCCCGGGAGCTCCGCTTTCCTCCCACAGCCCGAAGATGTACCGGTTAGTAGGTTAATTGGTCATTGTGCATTGTCCCGTGATCAGGCGAGGGTTAAATCAGTGGTTTGCTGGACAGTGCAGCTCAAAGGGTCAGAAGAGCCTGTATCTCTCAATTAAATAAAATACCCACCATTTTCTGCAGACGTTCCAATTCCTGGGCATTGGTGTTTCCAAACCAGGCCGAGATGCATCCAGTTAGGATACTCTCCACTGAGCATCTATAGAAGTTTGTCAAAGTTTTGCTTTTGACTTTATTTGCGCCAGCCATGAACTTTCTTGTGTAATTTGTTTTCCTGGTGAAGCCTGAGTATCTGAGGCTACTTGCCTGTGACGCTATTGCAATTGAATTTTTCATTGTGCCTGTGCATAGACATACTGAGTTCTGCCAGCATTTTGTGTGTGTGTGTGTCGCTCTGCATTTCCAGCATCTGCAGAATCTCTCGTGTTTATAAATGCCGTGAAACAGCCCGCTCGATCAGGGTCACGTGAATCCATGGGGGCAGCTGGTGGATGGTTGAATGAGCGGCCGGTGTAGATCACAATTCCTGGTTATGCCACCACTGACACCAGGCTAGACAATCTCTGAAGAGCATTGATAATGGCTGGGGTCACCCGTCTGGTACAGACACGGACCAGAAGAAGACAATGGCAAAACGCTTCTGTAGAGGAATTTTTCAAGAATAATCATGGTCACAGATAGACCATGGTTGCCCTTGTCATACAACATGGTGCTTAATGATGATGATACATTACACATTGTTCTGGATCTCAAAGTTCAAAGTAAATTTTATTATCAAAGTACATATATGTTGGAGACAGAGTTGAGGCGTGCGAGGTGGAGAAGATTCAGAGTGGAGCAAACCGGGAGTGAGGTTTGATCAATCTAAACGCCAGGCTGATTTTGGAAGAGGTCAGGTTTGGACTGAAACGCGGCAGCGGGATCCAAGCCCGGTGCGTATCCACGCGACAGGGCTCAGGTCCCAGCGAGGAATGGCCCAGTGGCTGGTCAATTTAAACTCCGGGCTAGCTGGATTGAAAAGGACCAGAGGCGAGGGTCGGGTCAGTTCTGCTCGCTGCCCGCAACCTTTACTCCGCTATCTGCTGTTGCTCCTCTGAGCTTCGTGTCTGAAGATTCACTTTCGTTCTAAACCCTTTTACTGTTTGCGCAAATTATTTTTTTCTACTCTTTGCACATTCGGCATTTGTCATTTTTTAAAATGGGTTCTTTTGGGTTTCTTGTTTTCTAGCTGCCTGTAAGGTGGCAAATCTCAAGGCTGTGTAATCAGGTTTAACATCACTGACACGTCGTGAATTTTGTCAACTTTACAGCAGCAGTACAATGCAACACATAATAGAAAAATATATATAAATCGGTAAATAAATAGTGTGGAAATAATCACTCAGATGTATGTTTATTTTTTGTTAATTTTGTGGATTTATAAGCACAAGGGATTCCGCAGATGCTGGAAATCCAGAGCAACACACACAAAATGCTGGAGCAGCTCAGCAGGTCAGGCAGCGTCTATGGAGAGGAATAAGCAGTTGACATTTCACGCTGAGACCTTTCAACAACAACTGTAATTTCAGAATCAGAATCTGGCATATGTCGTGATGGGGATTCTCGATGATGCATCCCAATCTTTTTGAGGTCTTGCTCCCTGAAGATGTCCTGGACGCTGGGGACGACTGTGCCCATGGCAGAACACCCTCACCCCCCCTTCACAAGCCTGCCACCGCCTCCTTGGAACAGCGGCAAAATCCAACACCGCCACCGTGCCGTGCTGCAGTGCTCAACAAATTATCCCCCCCACCCCCCCCGTGCCTCCTACCCACTTCCCCGAACACCGGCAACATTCCACCCAGTCACCCCCCTCGCACCCGGCTAATCCACCTCCTAAACCTGCTACCGCCTTCTCCGAATGCCGTCCGACTTGGAAATCTACCGTCCTGGTAACTCCCACCCCGACCACACCGTGACAGAACCTTCCCCAGACCCTCTGCAGTCGATCAAGTGGGGCAGTCGACAAACGTTGGACCTTGTGAAGCCGTCAGGCATTCAGTTCAGAATCTGAATCAGGTTTAATATCATCAGCATGTGCCGTGAAATTTGTTGTCTTTGTGGCACCTGTACATTGCAGTACATAATAATACAAAACTGTGAATTAAAGTACAAACCCCATTGCCAGAACAGTTGGGATATTTTCCAAAATGCAATAAAAACAAAAATCTGTGATATGTTAATTCACGTGAACTTTTACTTAACTGAGAAAAGTACAAACAAAAGATTTTCAATAGTTTTACTGACCAACTTAATTGTATTTTGTAAACATACACAAATTTAGAATTTGATGGCTGCAACACACTCAACAAAAGTTGGGACAGAGTTAAAATAACATTGCAAAGTGCACAGAATATTCAAGTAACACCGGTTTAGAAGACTCCACATTAAGCAGGCTAATTGGTAGCAGGTGAGGTATCATGACTGGGTATAAAAGTAGCATCCATCAAAGGCTCAGTCTTTGCAAGCAAGGATGGGTGGTGGCTCACCCCTTTGTGCCAAAATTCGTGAGAAAATTGTTAAGTCAGTTCAAAAGGAACATCTCTCAATGCAAGATTGCAGAGAATTTAGGTCTTTCAACATCTACAGTACATAATATTGTGAAAAGTTTCAGAGAATTCAGAGACATCTCAGTGCGTAAAGGGCAAGGTCGGAAACCACTGTTGAATGCGCGTGATCTTTGAGCCCTCAGGCGGCACTGCCTAAGAAACCGTTGTGCTACTGGGACAATTATAGCCACCTGGGCTCGGGAGTACTTCGGAAAACCATTGTCACTCAACACAGTCCGTCGCTGCATCCAGAAATGCAACTTGAAACTGTATTACGCAAGGAGGAAGCCATACATCAACTCTAAGCAGAAACACCGGCGAGTTCTCTGGGCCCGGGCTCATCTCAGATGGACCGAAAGACTGTGGAACCGTGTGCTGTGGTCAGACGAGTCCACATTTCAGCTGGTTTTCGGAAAAAATGGGCGTCAAGTTCTCCGTGCCAAAGATGAAAACGACCATCCAGATTGTTATCAGTGAAAGGTGCAAAAGCCAGCATCTGTGATGGTATGGGGGTGCATCAGTGCCCACGGCATGGGTGAGTTTCATGTATGTGAAGGTACCATTGACTCTGAGGTGTATACTAGGATTTTAGAGAGACATATGTTGCCATCAAGGTGACGTCTCTTCCCGGGACGTCCATGCTTATTTCAGCAGGATAATGCCAGACCACATTCTGCACGGGCTATAACAGCTTGGCTTTGTAGAAACAGAGTGCGTGTGCTTGACTGGCCTGCTGCCAGTCCAGATCTATCTCCTATTGAAAATGTATGGCGCATCATGAAGTGGAGAATCAGACAACGGAGACCACGGACTGTTGAGCAGCTGAAGTCTTATATCAAGCAAGAATGGACAAAATTTCCAATTGCAAATCTACTACAATTAGTATCCTCAGTTCCAAAACGATTAAAAAATGTTATTAAAAGGAAAGGTGATATAACACAATGGTAAACATGCCTCTGTCCCAACTTTTGTTGAGTGTGTTGCAGCCATCAAATTCTAAATTTGTGTATGTTTACAAAATACAATTAAGTTGGTCAGTAAAACTATTGAAAATCTTTTGTTTGTACTTTTGTCAGTTAAATAAAGGTTCACGTGAATTAACATATCACAGATTTTTGTTTTTATTGCATTTTGGAAAATATCCCAACTTTCCTGGAAATGGGGTTTGTATATATAGTAGTTAAATTAAATAGTAGTGCAAAAATAGAAATGAAAAAAGTAGTGAGGTAGTGTTCATGGGTTCAATGTCCATTCAGAAATTGGATGGCAGAGGGGAAGAAGCTGTTCATGAATCGCTGAGTGTGTGTCTTCAGGCTCCTGTACCTCCTCCCTGATGGTAACAGTGAGAAGAGGGCATGTCCTGGGTGGTGGGGGTCCTCAATGATGGATATTGCCTTCTTTTTGAGGCATTGCTCCTTGAAGATCATAAATGACAGTACTTTGACAATAAATATGTTTTTAATTTTGATTTGCAGCCCGAGATTCATTTTCCTGTGGGCATACTCAGCAAATAAAATGATGAGAGGCATTGATGCTGTGGATAATCAAAACTTTGACAAACTTCTTTCGATGTGCGGTGGAGAGCGTATTGACTGGCTGCGTCACGGCCTGGTATGGAAACACCGACACCCTTGAAGGGAAAATCCTACAAAAGGTAGCGGATACGACCCAGTCCATCACGGGTAAAGCCCTCTCCATTATTGAGCACGTCTGCATAAAATGCTATTGTAGGAAAGCAGCATCCATCATCAGAGATCCCCACCACCCAAGCTCTTCTCGCTATCACCACAGGAAGGAGATACAGGAGCCTCAGGACCCACACCACCAGGTTCAGGAACAGTTATTACCCCTCAACCATCAGGAAGGAGGTACAGGAGCCTCAGGACCCACAGCACCACGTTCAGGAACAGTTCTTACCCCTCATCCATCAGGTAGAAGGTACAGGAGCCTCAGGACCCACACCTCCAGGTTCAGGAACAGTTATTACCCCTCAACCATCAGGCAGGAGGTACAGGAGCCTCAGGACCCACACCCCCAGGTTCAGGAACAGTTATCACCCCTCAACCATCAGACTCCCGAACAAAACTGCCCATCCATTGAGATGACCTCACTTTAAGGCCTCTTTATCTCATGTTCTCGTTATTTATTGATATTTGCACAGGCATGGTTGTTGTCTTCTGCACTCTGGTTGATCTTTCATTGACCCTGCTATGTGTTTGCTGAGTGTGCCCACAGAAAATGAATGAGGCTGTATGTGGTGCCAAATGTGTACTTTGCTAATAAAACTTTACTTTATATTAACTAATATCAATACCATCAGTGACCCGTTGCTCCTGTCTTCCTCAGTAGACGCCACCTCGCCGCCAATGGATGTCATCCCACCGCCGCCCCCCGTCCGTGATCCCTCGCTGCCGCCATACAAAGCTCCGGCGAGGAGAGGCCGCCCGCCGGGGAAGAAGCCGAAAACCAAGGCCAAGCCGCCACCGCCCGTCAGCCGGCGCCAGGGACCCTGCTGCCCGTCCGCCAAGCGGGTGAAGCGCTACTACCAGGAGCGCTGGAGGAGCGAGTACCTGATGGAGTACGACGGCCTGCGGCACGGCCTGGTCTGCATGGTGTGCGGCAGCGCGCTGGCCACCCTCAAACTCAGCACCATCAAGCGGCACATCCTCCAGAAGCACCAGGCCTCGCTCAGCCTGACTCCCAGGCAGAAGGACGTCGTCATGGCAACCTGGGCGGAGCACCCGCTCAACCAATCGCGGCGCGACATCAAGAGGCAAGGGGCGGGGCTGGACGGCCTCCACCAACCCTACGGCCAATCCCAGGTTGACGAGCAGGAGGCGGTGCCCCCCGGCGGGTACCAGACACAGGCGGGGCGGACCGGGATGCTGGACCAATCGCAGATGGAGATGCCTGAGGCCGCCCCTGGTCTGGCAGGCGTTCCACCAATGGCGAACCGATTTCAGCAAGAAGAGGCGGGGCAGATCCAACAGTTGCAGATAGGCGAGCCAATCTGTCTCATCAACCAATTGGACATCGGGTTCCAGGAGAGCGCGGAGGCCGCGGTTCATTTCAACCGGCCCCATTTCAACCAATCAGAGTTCGAGATGCCGAAACTGGAGGTGGAGCCAAGTGCAAGGTTCCTCCAATCACACGGGCGGTTTCATCGATCCGAGTCAGCCCAGATCCTCAGCCAGTCACAGATCCTGGTCGAGCCGAGAAGGGCGGAGCCTGCGCCCCCTCCAGGTACCGAACGTGCATTGCATGCAATTCTTGTCTTGCCGAGCTTGGGTCGTGACGTAATGACGGGTCGTGCTGGTCACGTCCATCAGCTACGTCACAGCAGGCGACCATTCTGCCCGTTTCAAAGCTGCTAGTCACACTCTTCAAACAGTAGTACAGCGCCGTAAAGGCCACCATATTGTGCCGGACGAGTTAAACTAGTAAGGAAACCCCTAACTGAACTAATCCCTTCTTCCTGCACATTTTCTCTGAAAATTCATGTGCCTTTCTCAGAGCCTCTATCTGTCTCTTCCAACATCCCTGGCAACGCATTCCAGGCACCCACCACTTAGTGTAAAACAGAACTCCACACATCTTCTTGGAACTTACCTCACCCCCTTAAATGCATGCCCTCTGGTGTTAGACATTTTGACTCAGGGAGGGGAAAAGATACCAGCTGTCTGCTCTATCGGTTTCTCATAGTTGTACAAACTTCCATCCAGTCTCCCCTTAGCCTCCAGCCCTCCACGGAAAATAACCTCTTCACTAACTCCCCCTTGTGCCCTCTAAACCAGGCAGCATCCTGGTGAAGCTCTTCTGCACCCTCTCCAAAGCCTCACCGTCCTTCCTGTAGTGAAGTGACCAGACTTCAATGTTCTCTCTCTCTCCCCTTACCCTTCATGACTGTAAACCCCTCCCTGAGAAATTCATCCTTAGACCCACTTTCAACAACTCTATGAAGCATGGAGATTGCTGATCAATGGAGTGCCCTAAGGATCTATTGTTCTGGGACCCTTTCTCTTTGTGATTTTTATAAGTGACCTGGATGAAGAAGTGGAGGGATGGGTTAATAAGTTTGCTGATGACACAAAGGTTGGGGGTGTTGTGGATAGTGTGGAGGGCTGTCAGAGGTTACAGCGGGACATTGATAGGATGCAAAACTGGGCTGAGAAGTGGCAGGTGGAGTTCAGCCCAGATAAGGGTGAGGTGGTTCATTTTGGTAGGTCAAATATGATGGCAGAATATAGTATTAATGGTAAGACTCTTGGCAATGTGGAGGATCAGAGGGATCTTGGGGTCCGAGTCCATAGGACACTCAAAACTGCTGTGCAGGTTGACTCTGTGGTTACGAAGGCATACGGTGTATTGGCCTTCATCAGTCGTGGGATTGAGTTTAAAAGCCGAGAGCTAATGTTACAGCTATATAGGACCCTGGTCAGACCCCACTTGGAGTACTGTGCTCAGTTCTGGTCGCCTCACTACAGGAAGGATGTGGAAACCTTAGAAAGGGTGCAGAAGAGATTTACAAGGATGTTGCCTGGATTGGGGAGCATGCCTTATGAGAATAGGTTGAGTGAACTTGGCCTTTTCTCCTTGGAGCGACGGAGGATGAGAGGCGACCTGATAGAGGTGATGAGAGGCATTGATTGTGTGGACAGTCAGAGGCTTTTTCCCCAGGGCTGAGATGGCTAGAACGAGAGGGCACCGTTTTAAGGTGCTTAGAAGAAGGTACAGAGGAGATGTCAGGGGTAAGTTTTTTACGCAGAGAATGGTGAGTGTGTGGAATGGGCTGCCGGCAACGGTGGTGGAGGCGGAAACAATAGGGTCTTTTAAGAGGCTCCTGCACAGGTACACGGAGCTTAGAAAAATAGAGGGCTACAGGTAAGCCTAGGTAATTTCTAAAGTACGGACATGTTTAGCACAGCTTTGTGGGCCGAAGGGCCTGTATTGTGCTGTAGGTTTTCAATGTTTTCAGTAT
Organism: Mobula hypostoma; assembly: GCF_963921235.1. Taxonomy (NCBI): domain Eukaryota; kingdom Metazoa; phylum Chordata; class Chondrichthyes; order Myliobatiformes; family Myliobatidae; genus Mobula; species Mobula hypostoma. The sequence continues at coordinate 3,381,310 of NC_086126.1, read as the reverse complement.
CACTTTTACATTTTTGTGTATTTGCACTGCTTGTTTGCTTTTGCACGTTGGTTGTTGTTGTGAGTGGTTTTTTGTGTTTCTCTGCTCGACTGTGAATGCCCATTAGAAAGGGAATCTCAGGGTTGTAGATGGTGACGTATCCGTACTTTGATAATAAAATCACTTTGATTGATAGGGTTCCCTTGCAATCTCCTGGAGGAACAGACCCGACTTTTCCAGTCCATGAATTGCATCCCTCGTCCCTGGAATCATTTCACACTTTTTGTTCGCTTTGTGCCATGTCATCTGACACGGGCGATTACGGTGTTGAATTATACAGAAGTGGTTTGCCATTGTGGCCTTCTGGGCAGAGTCTTTACGAGATGGGTGACCCCGGCCATTGTCAGTACCCGTCAGAGACTGTCCACCTGGTGTCAGTGGACGTGTAACCAGGAGTTGGTGATACGCACCGGTTGCTCCCACGGTCTAACGTGACCCTGATCGGGGGGGGGGGCTAAGCAGGTAACTACACCTTGCCCAGAGTGACCTGCAGGCCAGCGGAGGGAAGGAGGGCCTTACACCTCCTTTGGTAGAGACGTGTCCCCACCCAGTCACCCCTCTTCTAACACCGGATGTGGCAATGAACCGATCCCATCTGCCTACACGTGATCTCCGTCTCTCCGTTCCCTCACTGTTACAGCACAGGAACAGGCCCATCTGCCCACAATGTCGTGCTGGACCAGCTGAATCAAAAAAACACCCAAACACCAATCCTTCCTACCTACACAGGTCCATATCCCTCCATCTTCCTTACATCCATGTGCCTATCCAAAATGTCTCTAATGTATTTGCCTCCACCACCACACCAGGCAGCCACCACTCTCTGAGTAAAAAACTTGCCCCTCACATCCCCTTTGAATCTACCCCTTCTCACCTTCAATGCATGCCCCCTGGTATTAGACATTTCAACCCTGGGAAACAGATACTCCCTGTCCACTCTGTCTATGTCTCTCATAATCTTATAAACCTCAATCAGATCTCCCCTCAGCCTCCGACGCTCCGGAGAAAACAACCCAAGTTTGTCCAGCCTCTCCTGATACCACACGCCCCCTAAACCAGACAGCATCCTCGTGAACCTCTTCTGCACCCTCTCTAAAGCCTCCACATCCTTCTAAGAGTGGGGTGACCAGAACTGTGTGTGATACTCCAGAGGTGGCCTAACCAGAGTTTTATAAAGTTGCAACATAAACTCCTGACTTTTGAACTCGATGTTTTGACTAAAAATAGCAAGTATTCCATAAGCCGCCTTAACCAGCCATCTAAATGCCCCCTCTACAACCCCCTCCCCCGGCAGCTGTTTCACACACCCTGTAAAAAAAAGAATATTTGCCCCGCATAGCTCTTCTACATTTCTCCCCTCGCCTTAAGTCTATGTCAGTTTCACCCGAAGGATAGACTCTAGCTTTCATAATTGTATAATACGTGTGTGTGTGTGTGTGTGTGTGTGTGTGTGTGTGTGTGTGTGTGTGTGTGTGTGTGTGTGTGTCGGGACCAGACGAGAGAGCGTCCGGACTGGATGGGATCAGACAGGCAGGACGGGACGGGAGTGCACTGGGATGGGATGGGATGGGATGGGAAGGGACGGGGCCTGGCTGGACGGGATGGGAAGGGACGGTAAGGGAGCGCACCGAGGGTTCGTTGGGTCGGCGCGGGATGGGACCGGGTTGGAATGGGGCTGGACGGGATGGGACGGGAAAGGACGGTACGGGAGCGTACCGAGGGTTCATTGGGTCGGGACCGGGATGGGAAGGGACGGTAAGGGAGCGCACCGAGGGTTTGTTGGGTCGGCGCGGGATGGGACCGGGTTGGAATGGGGCAGGACGGGATGGGAAGGCACTGGGAAGGAACGGTACGAGAGCGCACCGAGGGTTCATTGGGTCGGGACCGGGATAGGAAGGGACGGTACGGGAGCGCACTGAGGGTGCGTTGGGTCGGCGCAGGACGGGACCGGGCAGGAAGGGACCAGGTTGGGATGGGACGGGAAAAAACGGTACGGGAGCGTACTGAGGGTGCGTTGGGTCGGCGCGGGATGGGACCCGGCTGGAAAGGGGAAGGAAGGGACCGTGCAAGTGAGAGTGCACAGGGACGGGAGGGGCTGGTCCGGACGGAACGAAATGGCAGGGTACCCCCAGCTTAACCCGTCTTTTTCCTGTCGCCCAGCAGGCTCCCCGCTGCACTCCGGACCTACGGAGCCCGGTCCCCTGGTTAAGGCGGAGGCTCCTCCGGCACTTCGGCCGCCCCCCTCCCCAGACTTTACCGCCGGGCGGGGCGGCCGCGGGGCCCGTCGTTCCTTCCAGCGCCGCTGGCGCACCGAGCACCTGATGGACTACGACCCGCAGCGCCGCCGGCTCCTGTGCATGGTGTGCGGCCAGTCGCTGGCCGTCCTCTCCCTCCGCACCATCCGGCGCCACGTCCTGCGCAGCCACCCGCACTCCCTGCATCTCAACCGGGCCGAGAAGGAGAACATACTGGAGGCGTGGGGAGAGCAAGGCCGGCCCCAGGAGCCGGAGCCGGAGCCGGAGCCGCAGCCGCCGCAGCGGGAAGCGCCAGCGCCCGCTCCCGCCGCGCCCACCCGCTGCTACCAGGAGCGCTGGCGCACCGAGCACCTGATGGACTACGACCCGGTGCGCCGCCGGCTCCTGTGCATGGTGTGCGGCAAGTCGCTGGCCGCCCTGACGCTCGGCTCCATCCGCCGCCACGTCCTGCGCAGCCATCCGCACTCCCTGCACTTCAGCCCGACCGCTCGGGAGGATATTCTGCAGGCCTGGAGCAAGCAGCGGATGGAGAGCGTCGCGCCGGCGCCGGAGCCGGAGCCCGTCCGGCCCTCGCTCCCCAGCCCGCAGCACCCGGTGCCAGGTAAGGCCGCGGCCGCCGTTTGCCGGAGTCGTTCTCGCTACGCGAGCCGGGGCGGTACAGTACGGCGGGGCAGACTCGATGGGCCGAACGGCCTAATTCCGCTCAGTGCCGATAAAAAGTATTCACCCCCTCGTGGAAGTTTCCATGAATTATTGTTTTACCACGTTGGTTTTGATTTTAGTCACTGATTAACAGAAAAAGACGAAGTGACAACGGATCTCTACAAAAATTCTCACCTTAGTAGAGATTTGTAAATAAATTAAGAAATATAATTAATTACAAATTTGTCAATTATTAATTATATTAATGTATATTAATAACAAATATAAAACACAAAATAATTCATTTTATAAGTATTCACCCCCTTTAATGTGACACACCAAATCATTACTCACCTCAAGTGCTTTGAGAGAGGACATCTGCTACCGCCCACACTGGACCCCCTCTCCCAATCGCCTACCGACACAACCGATGGACAGACGAGGCAATAGCCACTGCTCTACACACCGCCCTTCCGCATCTGGAGAAGAAGGATGCTTATGTGAGAATGCTGTTCGGCATTCAACATAATTCCCTCCAGGCTCGGCCTTCACCCTGCCTTCTGCAGCAAGATCCTGGGCTTCCTGTCAGATCGCCGGCCGGTGGTAAGAGTGGACTCCCTCACCTCTACCCCTTTGACCCTCAACACAGGTCGTTGTACTAAATCCCCTTCTTTACTCTCAGTATACCCACGACTGTGTCGCCACCCACAGCTCCAATCTGCTAAGTAAATTTGCTGACGATGCTACACTGATTGGCCTGATCTCAAATAATAACGAGGCAGCCTACAGAGAACAAGTCATCACCCTGACACAGTGGTGTCAAGAAAACAACCTCTTCCTCAATGTCGGAGCTGGTTGTGGACGACAGGAGGAATGGAGGCAGGCTGACCCCTGTAGACATCAATGGATCTGGGGTTGAGAGGGTAAACAGCTTCAAGTTCCTCAGCATCCACATCACCGAGGACCTCAAGTGCTCTGTACACACCGGCTGTGTGGTGAAAAAGGCACAACAGCGTCTCTTTCACCTCAGACGATTGAAGAAGTTTGTTATGGGCCCCCAAATCCTAAGGACTTTCTACAGGGGCACAATTGAGAGCATCCTGACTGGCTGCATCACTGCCTGGTATGGGAACTGTACTTCCCTCAATCGCAGGACTCTGCAGAGAGTGGTGCGGGCAGCCCAGTGCATCTGTAGATGTGAACTTCCCACTATTCAGGACATTTACAAAGACAGGTGTGTAAAAAGGGCCCGAAGGATCATTGGGGACCCGAGTCACCCCAACCACAAACTGTTCCAGCTGCTACCATCCGGGAAACGGTACCGCAGCATAAAAGCCAGGACCAACAGGCTCCGGGACAGCTTCTTCCACCAGGCCATCAGACTGATTAATTCATGTTGATACAACTGTATTTCTATGTTATATTGACTGGCCTGTTGTAATACTATTTATTATAAATTACTGTAATCGCACATTTAGACGGAGATGTAACATAAAGATTTTTATTCCTCATGTATATGAAGGATGTAAGTACTAAAGTCAACTCAATTCAGTCTCTGGTGCAGCCAGTTGGTTTTAGAGGTCACATAATTGGTTAAACGGAGGTCTGTTTTGGAGACTTGTGTACAGTCAAGGTGTTTCAATTGCCTGTAGTAAAAGTACACCCGGATCTGGAAGATCCATCTGCTGGTGAGTCAGTATCCCGGCAAAGACTACACCATGAAGACAGAAGAACACTCCAACGAGGAAACGTTGTTGCAAGGCACAAGTCAGGAGATGGATGCAAGAAAATTTCCAAGTCACTGAAGGTTCCTTGGGGTACAGTTAAGTCAATCATTAAGGAATGGAAAGAATATGGCACAGCTGTCAATCTGCCTACTCAGTTCTGGCTGTCCTCAAAAACTGAGTGACCGCGCAAGAGGGGGATTCATGAGGGAGGCCACCAAGAGACCTATGACAACTCTGGAGGAGCTACAAGCTTCAGTGGCCGAGATTGGGAGAGACTGTGCTTACATCTGTATCCCTCAGACTCGACCAGCACGTGTTCGTCTCGGGGAGAACAACCTCGGGCTCTGCCAAACTGAGAAATCTCGTTCGTGTGGATGCTGTGTGATGTGTTGCCTGGTTACAAATCCACGCTACAAGATATCAGACAGCACACCATATGCATTGATTGATCTTTATAAATCTTAATCTGGATAGAGGGTTAGTACAGAAAATAAAAAGTAAAAGGGCCCATTTTAAGGAAAAGTCTATTGTGCATCGCTGGAGCCCACTGTTCATTCATTTGTTCCCGTCCGACCTCCTCGGACCCTCAGTCCTCAGTCCACTCCGTCCGGGGGTCTTCTGACTTTCTCCATTCGTGTCCTCTCTCTCCATCGCTCCCCGACGAAAGACTGTGGAAAATCTCTCTTCCAGACTAACAAGAAAGAACAACATGTCTCGCATTGGATGACAAACATTCCAAAGCCCTGTTATCGCCAGTCAGAACCCAAACATTGCTGCTACAGAGAAACCATTACATTAGCAGTGGAACATTGCAGAGGGGCCATTACATTAGCCTTAGCAGTGAAACCTTACAGCGTGTTACACAATAACTGTTGCCGGGCACTTCACCAGTCACAGCTTTTTAGGAGAGTGGCAAAGAGAAACCCACTGCTGAAAAATACTCACGTGAAATCTTAGCTAGAGTTTGCCAGAAGACATGTGGGAGACTCTGAAGTCAGCTGGAAGAAGGTTCTATAGTCTGATGAAACCAAAGCTGAGCTTTTTGGCCATCAGACTAAACGCTATGCTTGGCATAAGCCCAACTCAACACGTCATCAAAAACACACCATCCCTACCGTGAAACATGGTGGTGGCTGCATCATGCTGTGGGGATGCTTCACTGCCGCAGGCCCTGGAAGGCTTGTGAAGGTAGAGGGTAAAATAAATGCAGCAAAATACAGGGAAATCCTGGAGGAAAACCTGATGCAGTCTGCGAGAGAACTGCGACTTGGGAGAGGATTTGTTTTCCAGCAAGACAATAACCCCAAGCAGAAAGCCAAAGCTACACAGGAATGGCTTAAAACACAACAAAGTTAATGCCCTGGAGAGGGCAAGTCAGAGTCCAGACCTCGATCCAACTGAGAATTTGTGGCTGGACTTGAAAAGGGCTGTTCACTCACGATCCTCATGCAATCTGACAGAGCTCCAGCAGTTTTGTAAAGAAGAATGGGGGGAAAATTGCGGCGTCCAGATGTGCAAAGCTGATAGAGACTGACTCAAGGCTGGGTGCATCGACTAAATACGGACTTGAAGGGGGTGAATACTTATGCAATCAATTATTTTGTGTTTTATGTTTGTAATTAATTGAGATCACTTTGCAGAGATCTGTTTTCACTTCGACACGAAAGAGTCTTGTTCTGTTGATCAGTGTCAAAAAAAGCCAAATTAAATCCACTGTGGTTCAAAGTTGTAAAGACAATAAAACATGAAAACTTCCAAGGGGAGTGGGGGGAGGTGAATACTTTTTATGGGCACTATACATATATGGGGAGCAAGCTGTTCCCTCTCCACGCAGCTGATGAATCCAGAGAAACGGCAGAGACCGGAACAGTTTGGGTCCAACAGTGTCACAGGAGTTACCGGTCAGTCTCGAGCTCATTGTAGGACTGCTTTAGGGAGTCCAGCTGCAGGTTATCGCCCTTTACAGCTGCTATCTACATCTGTAGCCATTGTTTCTGCTTGGCTCCTCACCCATGCGCTGCCCTCTGGACTGACAGGCACACCTCTCTCTTGTCTCTTGCAGCAGCGGAGCCGACGGACCGGGACCTGGGCGACCTGGGGGAGCGGCTGGAGGTCGGGGTGCCGACCCCAGTGGAGATCGAGGTCTACGTGGACGAGCCGGAGGGCAGGCCGCCGAACCCGAGGCGAACGCCGGGCCGGGACCACCGACGCAACTACCAGGAGCGCTGGCGGCTGGAGTACCTGATGGACTACGACGGGTGGCGGCACGGGCTGGTCTGCATGGTGTGCGGGGCCTCGCTGGCCACCCTCAAACTCAGTACCATCAAGCGCCACATCCTGCAGAGGCACCAGGCCTCGCTGGGCTACAGCCTCACCCAGAAGGTGCTGCTGGCCCAGGAGTGGGACAGGAAGATGGCAGTCATGGCCCGGGTCGATGTCTGGCACCTCCCCGGCATCCAGAACCGGGAGAGTCCTCCCGGCGAGCCCGGGACGCTGGGCACAGGGGGCCACTAGGGGACGGGCAACTCCTCCCCATCTCCCTCCTTTCCCTCTTCTCCTTCCCTCAACATCCCCTCCCTCCCTCACCCATTTCTTCCACTACCCCCCTTTCCCCCTTGTCCCACCCCTCCCTGCTTCCCTCACACCCTCTTCCCTCCTCCCCTCATCGCCCCTTCCTTCCCTCCCTCCTTCCTCTCCCCTCCCTCCCTACCTCCTCCCCTCCCACCATCCCTCTTCTCCCCTCCCTCATCCTCCTTCCTTTTCCCTTCCTTCCCTCCTCTCCCCGCTCCTCCTTCCTCTCCTGTCCTCTCCCCCTGCTCTCCTCTCACCTCCACCTCCTTCCTCTCCCTCCCCTCCTTCCTCTCCCCTCCTTCCTCTCCCCTCCCCTCCCTCCCCTTCTCTCTTCTCACCATCCCTCTTTTCCCCTCCTTCCCTCCCCTCTCCTCCCCCTCCTTCCTCTCCTCTCCTCCCCCTCCTTCCTCTCCTCTCCTCTCCCCCTCCTTCCTCTCCTCTCCCCCTCTCTCCCCTCCCCTTCCTTCCTCTCCTCTCCTCCTCTCTCCCCTCCCCCTCCTTCCTCTCCTCTCCCCTCCCTCTCCTTCCCTCCTCTCCTCTCCTCTCCCATTTCCTCCCTCCTTCTACTCCTCTCCCCCTCTCCTCTCCCCCTCTCCTCTCCCCTCCCCTTCCTTCCTCTCCTCTCCCCCCCTCTCCTCTCCCTTCCCCATCTCCTCTCCCCTTCCCCCTCTCCCATTTCCACACTCCCTCCTCTCCCCTCCCCTTCTGTTCCTTCCCTCCTTCTCTCCTCTCATCTCCACCCTACGGCTGTGGGTTTGCCCTCTCACAGCAGCCGAGTGGTCCCTCCCGGACTCCGGTGTCGGTAGGACGCGTAAGGCCCTGGGACCAGACCTCGGCTCGCGGAGGGGTTGGGGGCGAATGGGGAGTCACAGGATGGGTGGCAGGAACACGGTGTCGATTTGGGAGGGGGGATAGGGGGCACGGGGCTTTGCCCTAACGCACCTTCACTGACCAGTGAGGGTAACCGCACCCCTGAACCTCAGCCCACGGGGGATTCCACCGGGCGCGATACGGGGGATTCCACTGGGCACGATTCAGGGGTGAACTCTCCCCGTGACGTCTGTCACCGCGGTCACGGAACTCAATCGAGCTGACGTTTTCCCGTTGATCTACAGCAGGGAAACTCTGCTACAGAGAAATGTTCCTGTTCTGAAACTTGTTCAAATTTAAATATATATAGAAATATATATTAAATATTCAGATACATGTAGTTTCTCTTTATTGTCCCGTCACACACTTCCAGGGCGAGGTGAAGTGTGATTGATGCACGATTATGGAGATGACTCATTGAAAATCAGGTTTAATATAATTATATATAACTCAGTGTCCACACAGACAGGATTGGGGTCAGAATCCGGTTTCATATCACAGGAGCATGTTGTCTTTGCAGTTCATTGCGATAGATAATAATAGAGAAACCAACTATGAATTACAGTAAATATATATATATATATAAAACAGTTCAATTAATTAATAAAGTAGTGCAAAGATAGAAATAAAAAAGTAGTGAGGTAGTGTTCACGGGTTCAATGTCCGTTCAGAAATCAGATGGCAGAGGGGAAGAAGCTGTTCCTGAATCGCTGAGTGTGTGTCTTCAGGCTCCTGTACCTCCTCCCTGATAGTAGCAATGAGAAGAGGGCATGTCCTGGGTGATGGGGGCCGTAATGATGGACGCTGCCTTTTGAAGGTGCCCTGGATGCCGGGGAGGGTGGAACCTACGATGGAACTGGTGGAGTTTACAACTTTCCGATCCTGTGCAGTGACCCCTCCGTATCGGACGGTGATGCAGCCGGTTAGAATGTCCTCCATGGTACATCTGTAGAAATTTTGTTTATTGGACGTACTTATGTTGTCAGCTTCTTTGTCTTCATAAGCCCGTCACTCACACTGGGGAAAAGGCCGCTGATAGCAGCTTGCCAGAGTCCTCTGTCCTGGTCAAGTTGTCCCCAGGTGTAGCCCATCCTGTCATGGTCCGGTCCGTGAATTCCACATTCCGGTTCACGGTACAGTCCATCGATCCGTATTCCAGATTTTCTAGTTTTCCCTTGTCCTGTTGTGTGCCTTAATTGAGGCACATGATTCTCATTTTGGGCTGGCTACATAAATAGCTCCTGGGTTCAGCTTCATTTGCTGGACAATTCCCTCCCCTTCCCCTTCCTTCTGAAGCCTCGCCTGCTACCTTCGCATGTGTGCTTGCCTGTAACGCTGTCAGGTTCAACCGCCAGGGCAAGATTGGGGCCTTGCTGTGTCTAGATAAGCAACTGTCTTTTGTTGTTTGGAACTGTCTCTTTGTGTCCTCACCTTCGCTAGGTAGGTCTGGCCGTTTGCCTCTACCTTGAGTTGTCATAGTCATAGTCATACTTTATTGATCCCGGGGGAAATTGGTTTTCGTTACAGTTGCACCATAAATAATAAATAGTAATAGAAATAGTAAAAGTAATATTACTATTAGTAAATAGTAATAGTCATAGAAATAATAAATAGTAATAGAATAGTAATAGAAAATAGTACTAGTTAAATATTAATATGTAAATTATGCCAGTAAATTATGAAATAAGTCCAGGACCAGCCTATCGGCTCAGGGTGTCTGACCCTCCAAAGGAGGAGTTGTAAAGTTTGATGGCCACAGGCAGGAATGACTTCCTATGACGCTCTGTGCTGCATCTCGGAGAAATGAGTCTCTGGCTGAATGCCCACCCAGTACATTATGTAGTGGATGGGAGACATCGACCAAGATGGCATGCAACTTAGACAGCATCCTCTTTTCAGACACCACCGTGAGAGAGTCCAGTTCCATCCCCACAACATCACTGGCCTTATGAATGAGTTTGTTGATTCTGTTGGTGTCTGCTACCCTCAGCCTGCTGCCCCAGCACACAACAGCAAACATGATAGCACTGACCACCACAGACTGGGAACTGTCTTTGTGTCCATGCCTTCGCAAGGTAGGTCCGGCTGTTTGCCGCTACCTTGAGTGGAGATCTGTCCCTCAGTGTTCTATGTCCTGCTCCCTAGGAGGGGTTCTGACTCTGTGTTCCATGTTCCTGTTCTCCCTCGACCAAGGCCCTGCGTTCCTGTTCCCCCTCGACCAGTCAAGGCTTTCTGCTCTCATCCTGTCCATGTGCCTCACCCAGCCCAGGAGTACCTCGCCCAGTCCGGTGCTGGGGTTCCTTCGTCCTGTCCAGGAGTCTCATGTCCAGTCCTGTTGCCTCTCCTCGTCCTGCCGCCACGTCTTGTCCTCATCTAGATCCGGGGTCCGAGCCCGAGTCAAGTCCCTGTCCAGTCTCTTGTCCAGGTTCCAAGTTCCGAGTTCCTCGTCCAGGTCCCGCTTTCCTAGTCTAGTCCTAGCCCAGGCCCTGTATCCTAGCCTCGTCCTGGGCCTGTGTCTTGTCCAGCGTCGTTTCTTCCCCACTTCACTTGCTTGGTTGACACACCTAGTCCTGTTCCCAGTACTTCAGTGTCTGCGTCTATCATTTGGGTCCGCCACCAGCGCCCCCACGTATGACACATCCTCTCCCAGGGCCGAGGTCTTCGGGGCTTCGGAGGCTCTGAGTTTTTACAGGGTGGAATGGCAAGCCCCAGTGCCCGACCCTCGTCCTTTCACAGCCGGGCTTGGGATGGTCCGCGGCAGAGCTACGCTATTATGCAAACGGTTGGAGGAAAAGTAGAGGGGTTGTCAGAGGTAGGTTTTTGTAGGCGGAGAGTGCACTGCCAGATACATTATTTAAGAAACTCATATGGACGATAGAGGAATGGGGGGTTACGTAAGATTAACCTTGGAGTAGGTGAAGGAATCGGGATAGCAGCATGAACCGAAGGGCCTGTACTGTTCTATATTTTATTGAGATACAGGTGGAATACGCCCTTTGAGATTCGCTGCCCCGCAACCCTCCCCCGATTTAACCCGAGCCTAATCACAGGACAGTTTACAATGAAGAATTAACCTACTTTGGACTGCGGGAGGAGACCTCCACGGTCACGGAGAGAGAGAACGTACCACACATCAAAGTTGCTGGTGAACGCAGCAGGCCAGGCAGCATCTCTAGGAAGAGATACAGTCGACGTTTCAGGCCGAGACCCTTCGTCAAGACCAACTTTGATGTGTGTTGCTTGAATTTCTAGCATCTGCAGAGTTCCTTTAACACAGAATATACAACTCCTCACAGGCAGTGGCGGGAATTGAACCCGGTTTGTCGGCACCGTAGAGCGATGTGCTATCTGCTACGCCACCGTGCCGCCGCCCTGCGGTCTAATGGACCACGTGTGGGAAATGTGGAATTGGTCGGCACAGGCGGCCGTGGAGGCCAAGGCATTCGATATATTCAAAGCAGAGGTCGATAATATATCGGCCATGATGGAATGGAGTCCTGCTTAAGGGTCTCGGCCTGAAATAGCGACTGTTCATTCCTCTCCATGGATGCGGCCCGACCTGCTGAGTTCCTCCAGCACTTTGTGTGTATGTTTTGCTCTGCTCCAGCATCTGCAGAATCCCTCCTCCCGAAGGTGTTCGAATTAACTTGCATAGATGCAGAACTATCTGTAGCAAGAGGTCGAAGCGGAAGAAAGGTAGTTCACATATTTTCTGAGACGAATCCGTCGGGTGGGGCATTGGCATCACCTGCATTTACCATCTCCAGTTTGCCCCTTGAGAAGGTGAATGAGTCAAACTGCCTCCTTGAATGGTACAAGAGCTCAGGACACACACACACACAGGACACAGTTACTACCCCTCAACCATCAGGCTCTTGAACCAGAAGGGATAACTCCACTCGCTCCAACACTGAACTGTTCCCACGACCTATGGATTCACTTTCAAGGACCCTTCATCTCGTGTTCTCAGGACCCTTCATCTCGTGTTCTCTTCCACATCCCATTCCCATTCTGAAATGTCTGTCCACGGCCTCCTCTACTGTCAAGATGAAGCCACACTCAGGTTGGAGGAACAACACCTTATATTCCGTCTGGGTAGCCTCCAACCTGATGGCATGAACATTGACTTCTCTAACTTCCGCTAATGCCCCACTTCCCCCTCGTACCCCATCCGTTATTTATTTTTATACACACATTCTTTCTCTCACTCTCCTTTTTCTCCCTCTGTCCCTCTGACTATACCCCTTGCCCATCCTCTGGGTTTCCCCCCACCCTTGTCTTTCTCCCCGGACCTCCTGTCCCATGATCCTCTCGTATCCCCTTTGCCAATCACCTGTCCAGCTCTTGGCTCCATCCCTCCCCCTCCTGTCTTCTCCTATAATTTTAGATCTCCCCCTCTCCCTCCCACTTTCAAATCCCTTACTCACTCTTCCTTCAGTTAGTCCTGACGAAGGGTCTCGGCCTGAAACGTCGACTGCACCTCTTCCTACAGATGCTGCCTGGCCTGCTGCGTTCCCCAGCAACTTTGATGTCTGTTGCTTGAATCGATTATGTTTTCTTAGTATTTACTCTGAATGCCCACAAGAAAATGAATCGCAGGGTTGTCTGTGGTGACACATCTACTTTGATAACTGGGCCACGCTTACCGCTCACTGAACAACACACAAACACAAAGAAACTCGGCAGGTCAGGCAGCATCTATGGAGGGGAATAAACAGGCAATGTTTCACCCCATCGCGTGTGTGTGTGTGTGTGTGTGTGTGTGTGCGCGCGCGTCTGAAGGTAAAGTTCCGCTTTATTTGTCACAAGTACATCGACACTTAGTGAAATGCGCCGTTTTGCGTCCCAACAGCCAGCGCAGTCCCAGGCTGTGCTGGGGGCAGCCCGCAAGTGTCACCATGCTCGCAACTCACCAACACAAACACTTTTTTGGAAAACGCGGGAGGGAACGGGAGCACCCGGAGGAAATCCACGCGGTCACGGGGTGGGGGGGGGGGTAGGACCGTGCAAGCGCTGGGAATCCGGGGCTAGATCGTTGCCGCCGTGGACTGTCTCGCTAACCGCTCGGTCCTGAGATCAGGCAACAGGCATCGTGAATCTTTCCTGCGCTCGCTCGCTCCAGCTTCGGGACTCCAGGGCGGCCTCCGCCCCCGGGAACAGACCGCAGCGGACCAGCAGCACGTCGGAAGCCGCGGTTTAATCGGGAGGCCGCCGGCGGCACCCCTGCGTTCAATCTGAGTTTGGCTCACTAACGGCCAGGGTTCGGACCCGCACCCGGGCCGCGGAGGAGCCAGTTCCCAGGCGGTTGAGGGGTAGCGCAAACAGACGAAGACGCGGCGAAAAGAACTCACGTACTCAGGGCAGGATAAACAACAGGGGCAGAATTTATTACCGACAACATCACAGTAAGTTTGTATTTCCCCCGCAGGAGTGGCCTACTTTCCAGTTCCTTCATATAATCTCTCTCACACACACGCACCTCCCAGTTACACTCACACCCACCCTTGGCAGTTCACCCGCAGGGAGAACACGCCCGTTCGGCGCAGAGCGTGTTCCGGAAACTCAGCTCCGTGCACGTGCGCGGACACGCGCGCTTCCCACAGTGGGGGTGGGTGGGGGGACTCGGGCGTTGGGGAGCGTCCCAGGGGAGACGAGAACTGTCCCGGGCATGAAGGCGGGGGGGGGGGGGTTAACGTGCGAGGAGCATTTGGATGGCCGTGGGTCTGTATCCGCTGGGTTTAGAAGGACTGGGGTGGTGGGCAGAAAACTCACTGAAACCTGTCTCGCTGACGTGGAGGTGCGGGAGGATGTTTCCAGTGGGGGGGCAGTCTAAGAGCAGGGGGCCCAGCCTCAGATTAGAGGGACGTCCATTTAGAACAGAGATGATGAGGAATTACTTTAGCCAGACGATGGTGATTCATTGCCACAGATGGAGCCATTGGGATCTTTAAAGCAGAGGTTGATTAGTTCTTGGTTAGTCAGCGTGTCAAAGGTTATGGGGGGGTTTAGAAAAATGGGGTTGAGAGGGAAAATAAATCAGCCATGGTGGAATGGCAGAGCAAGCTCGATGGGCTGAATGGCCTGATTCTGTTCCTATATCTTGTGAACACACACGCACCCAACCCAGCTTCCTGTCCATCCTGGAGGGAGGGCCAGCAGACTGCGGAGAGATTATAGAGGGTTAACAGGGCAGGCTGGCTACAGCTGGAGAGAACAACGCCTGGTATTTGGGAAGGAGGGGGGAGGAAGAGGCTGAGGCTGGGGTAAGGCAGCATCGCCCCAACAGTGGCGGTAACATCAGTGAGGTGGGATCATCACAGCCCACTGGTAAAGGAATGGACTGCAGTCAGCCCTGGGGGGTGGGGGTGACTTTCTCCCCCACCCACAGTGACAAACCACAAACCAGTGATTTCTTTTAACTCCAAACTTAAACATCTCTGCAGTTGAACTGACAAGAGAAGTTTTAACCCGCCATGTTTTCGAGGCCCCTCTCGATACTGGGGTTAACGTTATTCCCATTTCTCACTGCACCCACCTCTGCATCGGATACGGGTTGTTAGGGAACGGCCTGCGTGTCGAGCTGAAGGAATTTCACTCCCTGGCACCCCCCCCCACCCTAGTGGGTTGGCCGGTGAACCACAGAATCAATTAATTGCCAAGGTTGGCGTGCCCTCCTGCGCCAGTGGTTGGCCTGAAATGGTGGGGTGGGGAGAGAGAGAGAGGGGGTAATTGCCCCACGATTCCGATGCTGCGACCCACCCGTTTCCTTGCACCTCCCTCCCTCCCCACGGGGTAAGCCCGCAGGACGCGAGGGGGACGAGCAAGGTGGTGGGGCGGAGGGGTGAAATCGAAACGGCGCACGCCCGGCCTTCACACCACGAGGGAGCGGGTAGGCAAGTAGCCTTGCCACTCAGACACACGGTTCTAGCCCCAGAGAGGCCCTTCCACAGCCGGTCTGCTCCCCCTACCCCCTCAAAAGGTCCCCGATCCCGCGTCCGGTTACAGCAGCGAGCACGCACATTGAAATGCTTCCACAGTTAGGGAGGGTGGGGGCACCATTGGCCAGTGACCTTCACCCCTTCCTCGCCCAGAAATCTACAGCAGATGCCACAGACAGTTGCTTCCAGAGAAGGACGACATATTTATAACACGTTTATATACACACGTATATTATAATATATATATTCATATATAAAATCTTATTTCGACGTAAGCTGATGAGGAATGTTGTTCTCAGCTAGTGCACTGATGGGTAATACTGACCACTATCTTCATTCTCCCCCCTCCGCCTCTCCTGCGTGTGGAGGGAGGAGGGGTGGGGAGGTGAGAGTGGAGGGAGGGGGTGGCCGGGGAGGCCTCTGTGACCCATCACAGCAGACTGGTGACGACAGCAGTACAGATCCAAGCACGGGCATTGAGCGTTTTAATTCCAAAACACACGTGGGCTGGGGGGAGGGGGGTGTGGTTTAGTAGCTTGTTTGGTGGGCGTGGGGAGCAAAATTGCCTGGAGTGGGAGTCCAGCCATTTACTCAGTCTTCCGCTTTGTGCCGGGCAGTTTTTCCTGGATTCTGTGGGAAAAGGTAAAGAAAGAAAGAAAAAAATAATCAGAATCAGGAGGGGAGGAGAGGGTCGGGGGTGAAACTGATGAGGGGAATGCGGCAGGGAAGGGCACACTGGCTGGATGCCCACGTACCCCCAAGTCACAGCCAGGAGGAAGAATTATTCAAATTTCCCTCTGGGTCCTCAATCCCACAGCCCCGTGTCAGTCCCCACACCAAACCCACTGTCCCACTCTCTCCCCACAGCCCCGTGTCAGTCCCCACACCAAACCCACTGTCCCACTCTCTCCCCCAGCCCTGTGCCAGTCCCCAAACTAATCCCACTGTCCCACTCTCTCCCCACAGTCCTGTGTCAGTCCCCACACTAATCCCACTGTCCCACTCTCTCCCCACAGTCCTGTGTCAGTCCCCAAACTAATCCCACTGTCCCACTCTCTCCCCACAGCCCTGTGTCAGTCCCCAAACTAATCCCACTGTCCCACTCTCTCCCCACAGCCCTATGTCAGTCCCCACACTAATCCCACTGTCCCACTCTCTCCCCATAGCCCTGTGTCAGTCCCCAAACTAATCCCACAGTCCCACTCTCTCCCCATAGCCCTGTGTCAGTCCCCACACCAAACCCACTGTCCCACTCTCTCCCCACAGCCCTGTGTCAGTCCCCAAACTAATCCCACTGTCCCACTCTCTCCCCACAGTCCTATGTCAGTCCCCACACTAATCCCACTGTCCCACTCTCTCCCCACAGCCCTATGTCAGTCCCCACACCAAACTCACTGTCCCACTCTCTCCCCACAGCCCTATGTCAGTCCCCACACTAATCCCACTGTCCCACTCTCTCCCCACAGCCCCGTATCAGTCCCCAAACTAATCCCACTGTCCCACTCTCTCCCCACAGCCCTGTGTCAGTCCGCACACTAATCCCACTGTCCCACTCTCTCCCCACAGCCCCGTGTCAGTCCCCACAGCCCCGTGTCAGTCCCCACACCAAACCCACTGTCCCACTCTCTCCCCACAGCCCTGTGTCAGTCCCCACACCAAACCCACTGTCCCACTCTCTCCCCACAGCCCCGTGTCAGTCCCCACACTAATCCCACTGTCCCACTCTCTCCCCACAGCCCCGTGTCAATCCCCACACTAATCCCACTGTCCCACTCTTTCCCCACAGCCCCGTGTCAGTCCCCATACTAATCCCACTGTCCCACTCTCTCCCCACAGCCCCGTGTCAGTCCCCACACTAATCCCACTGTCCCACTCTCTCCCCACAGCCCCGTGTCAGTCCCCACACTAATCCCACTCTCTCCCCACAGCCCCGTGTCAGTCCCCACACTAATCCCACTGTCCCACTCTCTCCCCACAGCCCCGTGTCAGTCCCCACACTAATCCCACTGTCCCACTCTCTCCCCACAGCCCCGTGTCAGTCCCCACACTAATCCCAGCTCCCCTTTAAAGAAGTTGGCCCCCAGGAGGTGAGACAGAGGTTACACTGCCAGGGCTGGTTCGTGCTGGCTTTCGGAACGGCTGCAAGGTTTTAGAGTTCGAGGGCGACTCACTTCCCAGTGGCACTGCTGATCTGCTTCTGAACCAGCTGCACGTAGTGGTCGATCTCCGTCTGGAACAGAGGGAGGGATCGCAATGGTCAGCGACAAGGGGAAAAATTCCCCCACACCATCTCCCCATCCCTCCCCACTCCACCCACAACAGGCTGCTCTCCTCAGTAACTCCAGGAAGTGCAGAGGTAACAGGGACCCTACGACCCCACAACAGACCCGGGGGGGGGCATTTGGCCCCTCACACCCATTCCTCTACTAGCCCTTGCTGACCACCCCGCCCCCCCCCCCCCACAATTTCACTCCAGCGACCGGCCTTTCCAAGGACCAGCAGTGCAGCTGGGTAGGCAGGAGACAGTGGGACGCGGGTCGGACAGCTGGCCCCGGGACTCACCTGGTATTTCTTGTAGACAGCGGGAACACTGAACGTCAGCAGGAGAGCTGGGTGAGGCAGAAAGAACAAACCCCGTCAGAAACAGCTAGGGGGGTGAGGAACATCAGGTCACACCTCAACCCGTCATCTCCCCCCCCCACCAGCCCACACAAGGACACAATCACGGTACGGGGGTGGGGGGATGGGGAGCTTTCTGACTGACTTCCTATCACCTCCCAGTGTCTCACTTCATCCCCCCTCTCCCCCACCCACCCACCTTCCCCCTCACCTGGTCTCACCTATCACCTCCCAGTGTCTCACTTCACCCCCTCTCTCCCCCACCCACCCACCTTCCCCCTCACCTGGTCTCACCTATCACCTCCCAGTGTCTCACTTCATCCCCCCTCTCCCCCACCCACCCACCTTCCCCCTCACCTGGTCTCACCTATCACCTCCCAGTGTCTCACTTCACCCCCTCTCTCCCCCACCCACCCACCTTCCCCCTCACCTGGTCTCACCTATCACCTCCCAGTGTCTCACTTCATCCCCCCTCTCCCCCACCCACCCACCTTTCCCCTCACCTGGTCTCACCCATCACCTCCCAGTGTCTCACTTCATCACCCCTCTCTCCCACCCACCCACCTTCCCCCTCACCTGGTCTCACGTATCACCTCCCAGTGTCTCACTTCATTCTCCCTCTCCCCCACCCACCCACCTTCCCCCTCACCTGGTCTCACCCGTCACCTCCCAGTGTCTCACCTCATCCCCCCTCTCCCCCACCCACCCACCTTTCCCCTCACCTGGTCTCACCCATCACCTCCCAGTGTCTCACTTCATCACCCCTCTCTCCCACCCACCCACCTTCCCCCTCACCTGGTCTCACGTATCACCTCCCAGTGTCTCACTTCATTCTCCCTCTCCCCCACCCACCCACCTTCCCCCTCACCTGGTCTCACCCGTCACCTCCCAGTGTCTCACCTCATCCCCCCTCTCCCCCACCCACCCACCTTTCCCCTCACCTGGTCTCACCCATCACCTCCCAGTGTCTCACTTCATCACCCCTCTCTCCCACCCACCCACCTTCCCCCTCACCTGGTCTCACGTATCACCTCCCAGTGTCTCACTTCATTCTCCCTCTCCCCCACCCACCCACCTTCCCCCTCACCAGGTCTCACCCGTCACCTCCCAGTGTCTCACCTCATCCCCCTTCTCCCCCACCCACCACCTTCTTCTGGCTTGCCCCTTCCTCTCCAGTCCTGCTGAAGGGTCTCGGCCCGAAACTTCGACCATCTATTCCTCTCCACAGATGCTGCCTGACCTGCTGAGTGGGACGCCCTGCCAGGGGAGGTGGTGGAGGCAGATACACTGGAGACATTTAAGAGACTCTTAGATAGGCACATGGAAAACTGGAGTTTAACGTGGGAGGGAAGGGATCGACTGATCTTGGAGTGGGTTTATACAGCATAAGCACAAGAGAAAATCTGTGGATGCTGGAAATCCAGAGCAACACACACAAAATACTGGAGGAACTCAGCAGGTCAGGCAGCATCTACGGAGAGAAATAACAAGTCGACATTTCAGGCTGAGAAACTTCATCAGAACTGGAAAGGAAGGGGGCAGAAGTCCAAATAATTCAGGTGTGGTGGAGGCAGATACACTAAGAGACTTAGATAGACACATAGGTGATAGAAAAATGGAGGGTCATGTAGGAGGGAGGGGTTAGATTGATCTTGGAGTGGGTTAAAAAGTTGGTAGAGCTACGGAATCAAGAGGAGTTTGCTTCTTGGCCTTACCCAGGATGAGAAGGGTCAGTCCGTTAAATACCGCACCGATGTACGTCATTAACCACATCAGAACCGCGAGCTGCAGAGAGAATCGGTCACTGGTTCATTAATGGTTCGCAGTCTGGAGGAACAGAGGGACCTTGGGCTCCACGTCCACAGATCCCTCAAAGTCGCCGCACAAGTTGACAGGGTGGTTAAGAAGGTGTTTGGTGTGTTGGCCTTCATTAGTCAGGGGATTGAGTTCAAGAGCCGTGAGGTAATGTTGCGGCTCTATAAAACCCTGGTCAGACCACACTGGGAGTATTGTGTTCAGTTCTGGTCACCTCACTACAGGAAGGATATGGAAGCTTTAGAGAGGGTGCAGAGGAGATTCACCAGGATGCTGTCTGGATTAGAGAGCGTGTCTTGTGAGGAGAGGTTGAGTGAGCTCGGGCTTTTCTCTCTGGGGTGAAGGAGGATGAGAGGTGACTTGATAGACGTGTACAAGATGATAAGAGGC
Organism: Mobula hypostoma; assembly: GCF_963921235.1. NCBI lineage: Eukaryota > Metazoa > Chordata > Chondrichthyes > Myliobatiformes > Myliobatidae > Mobula > Mobula hypostoma. Next base: position 3,361,444 of record NC_086126.1, on the reverse strand, counting down.
AGCGATCGAGTGGACAGCCAGAGACTTTTTCCAGGGCAGAAATGGCTCATACGAGGGGACATTTTTAAGGTGATGGGTTGAAAGTATGGGGGGGGGGGGTAGTGTAAATGTTAGAGGTAGGAACTATTTATTTATTACAGAGAGAGTGATGGGTGTGTGGAACGGTCTGCCAGGGGTGTGATGGAGGCCCGGACATTTGGGTCTCCTAAGAGTCGCATATGGATGATAGGAAAATGGGGGCTTTGTGGGGGAGAAGGGTCAGATTGACGAGATCTGATCAACTGATCAGATTGATACAGCATAAACACAGGAGGTTCTGCAGGGCAAGTAGACAGAAAACGTGCAAGGTCCACAACGAGGTAGGTTGTGGGACGGAGAGTCACTCAGCGTGTGAGAGGTCTGTTCAGGAGTCTGACAACAGTGGGACAGAGCTGTCTATGACAGCGACAGTACGCACTTTCAAACTTCTGCCCGATGGGAGAGGGGAGATGAGAGGACGTTCTGGGGTGGGTGGGGTCTTTACTGGAGGGGAGGCCGGTTCCACAACTCTCTACGGTTTCCCACGGCCAGAGCAGTTGCTGGCTGCATCCGGACAGGATGCTTTCTGTGGTGTGTCGATTGAAACTCGTGACATTTATTGGCGGATGGCAGTAACGTGCCCAAATCCCTTTGCCTAAAGCTTCCCAACGTCTACCGCGGAGCCAAGGGACTTAGCCATAGAGATATAACCAAATATTAGTGCAGGTCATCGGGGAGAGGGGATCCCCAATCAAACAACCCTCGCTAAAGGCGTTAGGACATCGAGAGCGTGCAGAGGGATGGGAGTGGTGGGGAAAAGGGAGGCCGGGGGGTGAACAGAAAATGAGCCGTCACAAACGCAAGCGTCCAGCCCCGGCAGCCAGCAGACTGACCTTGAGCGAATCGATCAGATCCTGAACCAGGAAGAGCTGCACCAGGTACTTCAGAGCCCGGTTCACGTGCACCAGGGTGGTGTCGCAGTACTTGCGGAAGGTGTCTGGCGACATGGTGACGTCCTGCTCCAAATAGGCTCTGCAGGGAGGGGGAGGAGGAAGAGAGATCAGGAGGTGGTTCCCAGCCACAGAATGGGGCAGCTTCTGGAAAACAGAGACCCCCCCCACCTCCCAAACCGCGGGTCAGCACTTCGCAAGCCAGCGGGGACGGGCCAGGAGCTGACGTTGTGGGAAAGACTTTCGATGATCCGTTTTGGTTTGCCTCAGAAAAGAGGGACAAGAGAGACGAGTGGCGAGTTTTACACTGGAAGCATTAATCGCCATAAGCTGACAGGCCCAAATGAAATTGAAAGTAAAAGATAAATCTTGTATTTCCACAGGTACTTCAAAACATGTAGTGAATACCAGGAAAGATTCTAGCATGGACAGGGCAGTGGCTGATTGGCAGGAGGCAAAGGCTGGGAATAAGGGGAGCCTTTTCTGGTTGGCTGCCGGTGACTAGTGGTGTCCGACAGGGGTTCGTGTGGGACCCATTCTTTTTACGCTGTACTTCAATGATTCGGATGATGGAGTTGATGGATTTGTTGCCAAGTCTGCAGAGGACATGAAGATAGGTGGGGAGGCAGGTAGTTTTGAGGAAGCAGGGAGTTTGCAAAAGGACTAGGACAGATTGGGAGGATGTGCAAAGAATTGGCAGATGGAATACAGTGCTGGGAAGTGTCTGGTCATGCACTTCGGTAGGAGAAATGGAAGGGTTGAATATTTTCTAAATGGAGAGAAAATACAAAAATCTGATGTGCAAAGGGACTTGGGAGTCCTTGTGCAGGATTCCCTGAAGGTTAATTTGCAGGTTGAGTCTGTGGTGAGGAAGGCAAATCCAATGTTGGCATTCATTTCAAGAGGACTAGAATACAAAAGCAAGGATGTAATGTTGAGACTTTATAAAGCACTGGTGAGGCCTCACTTGGAGTATTGAGAGCAGTTTTGGGCCCTTTATCTTTGCAAGGATATGCTGAAACTGGAGAGGGTTCAAAGGAGGTTCACTAAAATGATTCCAGGATTGAAAGGCTTGTCACATGAAGAGCATTTGATGGCTCTGGACCTGTGTTCACTGGAATTCAGAACAATGAGGGGTGGGGAGAAACTCATTGAAACCTATTGAATAGTCAAAGGCCTTGATAGAGTGGATGTGGAGAGGATGTTTCCTATAGTGGGGGAGTCTAGGACCAGAGGACACAGATAGAGTGGATGTGGAGAGGATGTTTCCTGTATTGGGGGAGTCTAGGACCAGAGGACACAGATAGAGTGGATGTGGAGAGGATGTTTCCTATAGTGGGGGAGTCTAGGACCAGAGGGCACAGATAGAGTGGATGTGGAAAGGATGTCTCCTATAGTGGGGGAGTCTAGGACTAGAGGACACTGATAGAGTGGATGTGGAGAGGATGTTTCCTATAGTGGGGGAGTCTAGGACCAGAGGACACAGATAGAGTGGATGTGGAGAGGATGTTTCCTATAGTGGGGGAGTCTAGGACCAGAGGACACAAACTCAGAATAGAGAGACGTCCTTTTAGAACGGAGATGAGGAGGAATTTCTCTAGCCAGAGTGGTGAATCTGTGGAATTCATTGCAACAGGTGACTGTGGAGGACAAGTTGTTGGGTATATTTAAAGCAGAGGTTGATAGGTTCTTGATTAGTCATGAAGGGATATGGGGAGAAGGCAGGAGATTGGGGCTGAGAGGGAAATGGATCAGCCATGATGAAATGACAGAGCAGACTCGATGGGCCGAATGGCCCAATTCTGCTCTTGTATCGTATGGTCCTATCTGTCTTTGGGACTGTGGCACCTGCAGGAAATCCATGCGGTGACGGGAGGCTGGGGGGGCGGCAGGGACGAGACAATGTAGAAACCCCTCGCAGACAGCGGCGGGAACTGAAACCCACTCTCGGAGCTGTGGCCGTAAAGTGTTACGCTAGCCAGAACCACATCGCCCTGCGCAAGCAGAAATCCAGAAACATCCGCTCCCAGGGAGCCTCCGTTGCCAGGGCGCAGCCTCGGCTGAACACCCTCCATGAGGTGTAGGAAAGAGGAAGATCAGATTTCTGAGGGTGGAATCCGGAACATAGAAGAGTACAGCACAGGAATAGGCCATTCGGCCCACAATGTTGTGCTGACCCGGCTGAAAATCAAATGAAAAATACCCAGACACTAATCCCTTCTACCTACACCATGTCCACATCCCTCCATCTTCCTCACATCCACGTGCCTATCAAATGTCTCTTAAAAACCTCTAATGTAATGGAGGGATATGGACGCTGTGTAATTAAGAGGGGTTAGTGTTTGAGTGGGGTGTGTGGGGTGTCAGGGAGGGGTAGCACCTCTGGTGGGGGAACGTGTCGCGTCCTTTTCAAGGTGGTTAGTCCACCTTCGGTCCCCACCTGGCACTCTGCTCTCACCTGTGGCTCCCCGTTAGCTGTTTGCATGCGACAGCGGCCACACCCCGGGCAACAGCTTCGACAAGCCGGCTAAACCAGGTGAGGGTAGCCGACGGGTCTCAGACCCTCGGTGAGATAGGGAGTTGTCTATCCCAGCATGTGAAGACAGACTCCGGTGGACTGAGCGGACGAGACCTATGGAAGGTCCAACGGTCAAGAAGGCGGTCTCTGCAAGCGTCGTGGAACGTGTAGAGCAGGACAAGACACAGAAGACATCCTGGCCATCCACTGCGCCTCGTCCCATCTCCAGCCGCCTCGACTCTGTCTTGCCACTGGATCCAGATGGGAATTGGGAAGAGAGAGTGAGGCTGACGCTGCACAACTCCCCCTCACTTAAATCCAAATCACGTGCTAGTCTCGACACCATAAGCCGGCTGGCGGCGCATTGACATCAGCGCCGGACTCCGGGAGCGAAGGTTCCCGAGTTCGAACCCAGTCGAGCCGCTCCTGGGCACGCTATCCATCCGTGCCGGGTTGAGTGTCGAGCTAGCAACTCAACTCGTAATTTTAAAAAAAGTACTAATGGTGTCGAGGTCTTCATCGGTGACAATGGACGAACCCTAGTGTTTGGGTGTTTTTGATTTGCTTTTTAGCCGGTTCAGCACAACATTGTGGGCCGAATGGCCTTCCTGTGCTGTTCTGTCCTATGTTCTATGAAATGTGCCTCAAATAACCTCTGACAACCCAGTCCAGCTCCTGGCCTTCACGGGTGGCTTAGCTACCAAGCCCGGCGGAACAGCGGGTTACTGACTCCGTAAAAACAGTTGCTTCGGGCTCGTCAGCCGCGGTCGGCGGCTCATCCAGGAGAAGGAAAACTCCGATCTCAAACCTCCGCTGCCTTGTGGCTATACCCACCCACGGGGAAGGTTCTGGGAGTGAACCCCGAGGGAAAAATCCGGAGCTGGAGTCCCTAAGACAGTCCTACGTTGAGTTCAATGCCGACTGGCAACTCCTGCGACAGCACCGGTGCCAATCTGTGTCGGTCTCTGCCGTCCCTTTGCATTCATCTGATGTGAGCCTGCTCTCCATATCGCACTGCCCTGGTTCACATTTCAACACGGCGAGGATACAACATCCATGCTCGACCCTGACCGATGGAGAGCCTCGGTAAACCACCGAGGGCACAGCCTCAGAATGGAGGGGCGTCCCTTTGGAACGGCGACCAGGAGGGATTGCTTTAGCCAGAGGGTGGAGAATCTGTGGAATTCATTCTCGGCTGTCATTGGTGTGTTTAACGCAGAGGCCGATGGATTCTTGATAATGGGGTTGAGAGGGATAATAAATCAGCCATGAAGGAATGTCGGATCAGACTGGATCCCGTTCCCCTGGCTTGTGGTCCGGGATCACTCCGATCAGCGGACAATCCAGAGGGGTTGGGGGGAAAAAAAAAATCAGAGGGTGAACTGTTTCCCCGCGTGAAGTGGGTGGGGGTTGGGAAGAGGCTTTCTAACAGAGTGGGGCAGGGAGATCCAATCGGACCCTCTGTAAAGGGGACGGGATAAATCCCAGAAGGAATGGATGTTCTTGAGCGTAGAAGAACGGGAGAACCCATGAAATGTTACAGAGTTCTCTTGGGTCGTCGTGGCTGGGGGTGGGAGTGGAGATAAGCTCCCACTACCTATAAAGTGCTCCAAATGGCGTGCAGCCCTGACAGCCCGGGCCAACCAGGTCCAACTCTCGGCCTTCATGTGTGGCTTAGTTACTAGGCCCGGCGGAACTGTTTCTACTGGCAAGAGAAGAGGCAAAGGTGGACCACTGGTGCCTCAAAACCAGCTGCTTCAGGCAGGTGGGGCTTGTCAGCCTTGGACGGCAGCCCGCCTTGGAGAAGGAAAATTCTTGATTTTAAACCTCCGCTGCCTTGCGGCCATACCCACCCATGGGAAAGGCTTTGGGAGTAAACCCTGAGGAAGAAATCCGGAGCCGGGGTCCCTAAGGCAGTTAGATGTTGTTTACAACTTCACTCTGGCGACCTCTGCGATGACACTGGTGCCAAGCTGTATCGTCGCTTGCCCTTCCCTCAGATACGTCAGTGACGTGGAGAGGGGGAAACCGCTGCATGGGCAACAGCCGGTTCTTCAAACCTTCCCGTCCAGGCTTGCATCCTGGGGAGGACACCTTTCGACGCCCTGACTAATCAAGGACCTGTTAACCTCTGTTTTAAGGATACCCAGTGGTTCCACAGCCACCCGTGGCCACCAGTTCCACAGATTCACCACTCTCTGGCTGCAGAAATTCTTAATGTACACCCCTCTATTCTGAGGCTGTGCCCTCTGGTTCCAGACTCTCCCAGTACCGACCTCCTCTCCACATCCACTCTATCTGGACCTTTCACTATTCGGTAGGTTTCGATAAGATTCCACCCCCCCCCCCATTCTTCTAAACTCTGGTAACAACAGACCCAAACGCTCCTCATACGTTAACCCTCTCATTCCCGTGAATCTCCTCTGGACCCTCTCCGAAGGCAGGCCATCTCTTCTTCGATGAGGGCCCCCCGAAACTGCTCACCATCCTCCCAAGTGCTAACAACCGCCCGCCTGAATCTCTCCACCCCCACCCCCACCCTCCCTCCCTCGAAAGCAGCGACTCCACCGCCCTGCACGCGCCCCCCCCCCGCCGACCCCCTACCTGAAAGGGTTTCCCTCGCTGGTCTTCTGCACGGCCTGGATGACCGACTTGTAGACGCGGTAGCTGATGGTGACGGCGAGGAGAGCGAGCACGAGGTAGGCCAGCACGCTGACCACGCTAAAGACTGCCAGCGACACCAGGAGGGTCAGTGCCGAGCCGAACACCAGGCCCGTCTTCTTGGGGTCGGTCCAGTAGATCAGATCCTTCACTGCAGACGAAGGGGACAAACTTAAGTTAAATCGGTTTATTATTGTACGCAAGACGCAATGAAAATTTCAAACAGATCAGACCATTACACAGTGCACTGAGGTAGGGCAAGGCCAAACAGTAACAGAAAGCAGAATAAAGTGTCACAGCAACAGAGGAAGCCCAGTGCAGGCAGCAGGCAAGATGCAAGTTCAACACACACACACACACACACGCAAAATGTTGGAGGAACTCCAGAACGTTCTGCCCTTGTCTCTGGAGTCCTGCTCTGTAGCCTCTGCCTACACGCAGGTGGGAAGAGGACGACCCGATGGTCAGATTTCCCGAAATGTGGCTTTTGACAAACTTGTATAGAAGCGCAGTGGAGAGAACGTTCACTGGTTGCATTAGCGCCTGGTCTGGAAACACCAATGCCCTCGAACGGAAAATCCTACCAGAAAGTAGTGGACACGGCCCAGTCCCTCACGGGTAAAGCCCTCCCCACCATTGAGCACGTCTACGTGAAACATTGCCGCAGGAAAGCAGCATCAGGGACCCCCACCACCCAGGACATGCTCTCTTCTCGCTGCTACCATCAGGAAGGAGGTACAGGAACCTCAGGACCCACACCACCAGTTTCAGGAACAGTTATTAACCTTCAGCCATCAGGTTCCTGAACCAGAGGGGACAACTTCACTCACCCCGACACTGAACTGTTCCCACAGCCTCTGGACTCATTTTCGAGGACTCTTCATCGTCGCTTGTTCTCGATATTTTTATCGTTTATTTATTTTTTTCTTCTTTCTTCTTGTATTTGCACAGGTTGGCGCCTTTCGTACGCCATCTGTCTGGTCTTTCATTGATTCTGTTATTCTATGCATTTACTGTGTCTGCCCACAAGGAAATGAATCTCAGGGTTGTACACGGTGACACATATGCACCTGGACTCGTGCGAGTTACATTTGCGTCAGTTCCAAGCTGAACCTCTCCCACAAAAGACTCTCTGCTGGAGGAACCCAGGTATCATCCACGGTGGAGACGTCTTCAAATCAGCAGCAGCCGCCGCCAAACTGGAAGCAGGCGGTTCGCCCTTCGGCTCGCGACCCTTCATCAGGACGGGACGGGGAAAATGGAGTGGCGAGATCCCGTCACAGCCACCTTCCCCCTCAACGTCCGTGCGAGGCCAAGGAATCGGGACTCCGGGAAGGAGAAGTCACGTGAACACCCGCCAGCCCTCAATCGAGGGGTTGGCGGCAGGAAAGGGTGAGCTGTTTCAAACAGCGATGCCCGTAAGAGATGGCATCCATCATCACAAAGGACCCTGACCACCCAGGACACCATCAGGGAGGGGGCACAGGAGCTCGAAGAGACACACTCTGTTTCAGGAACCCTCCACCGTCCGATTTCTGATCCATTTCGCTATTTGTGCACTCAATTTTTAGAGACATTTCTTATTTTTAAATTTACCTTTTATGTATTGCCTCATACTGCCGCCACGAAAACAACAAATTTCATGACATGCCCCTTGGAGGGTCAGACACCCTGAGCCAATAGGCTGGTCCTGGACTTAATTCCATCTGGCACAATTTACATATTACTATTTAACTATTTATGGTTCTATTACTATTTAATTATTTATGGTGCAACTGTAACGAAAACCAATTTCCCCCGGGATCAATAAAGTATGACTATGACTATTATAAACCTGATTCTGATATAAAGTTAAAAAAAGAGGTGCAGGGAAGGGGTCCGAGGGGAGCTGGCAGGTGACAGATGGGTGGATCGAGTTGAGACCCTTCTTCATTTGGTCAGTCACAGGTAACAAAATGCTGGAGGAACTCAGTAGGTCCATGGAGGGGAATAAACAGTCGACGTTTTGAGCCAAGACCTATCATCAGGACTTTTTTTTTGGGGGGGGGCAGGCAGAGAAGCCAGAATAAATAGGTGTTGTGGGGGGGGAGGGAGGAGAGGAGTATTTCAGTCCTGTTCTCCCAATCTATAAACGTGGTACAAAAGGACACTGGGTGCTCAGAATGAGCACGATGGACCAAATGGCCTCTCTCAGTGCTCCACAGAGCCAAGACTCTCTTTTTTTAAATCAGGAACTGCCCCCCCCCGCCACCGGGGGACAGAGGAGGAGGAGGGTGGAGATGCTTCAGGCCCAGACCCTTCATTCCCAGTCACCCCCTCCACGGATGCTGCCTGACCCACTGAGTCACTTGGTGCAGCTATCCCAGTATCAAACTCCACCTCGATGGAGCAGACCCAATGGGCCAAATGAGCTAATGTTCACCCCGACAGGTCTCACGGAAACTTCGCCGCGGACGGACCCAAGCCGGGCCGCGTAAGGTGGAGGGTTGGACCTGGAGCTGGCAGCCCTGTCTCATGAAAAAACCCAGAGCGACAGGGACACCAACAGAAGCTCACGAGGCCTCCTCCCGGGGAGAGGAAGGACCCTGGGGGCGGCCTGGAAGACCGGCCCAGGTCAGGGCACTCTGGCGAGCTGCTCTCAGTGGCCTGAGCCCCAGCAGGGACGAGGGGCTTAAGCAGATTTTCAGTATCAGCAATTTCCTGCCTCTCCTCCCAGAACACGCCGGGGGGCAGGGGGGGCAGGATTTTCAGAGGCACACGTGACTGCAGATACTGGAATCCGGAGCAAAGATAACACATACACCGCTCACCCTGAGGTTCCCAGCTTGTCCAGGGAAAGAGGTCGAAGGAGGGTCTGAGTGAGACAGCACGAGAGCGACTCCAGAATTCAAAATATTAAAGCAAATTCACCATCAAACGCAAACACGAGGAAATCTGCAGATGCTGGAAATTCAAGCTACACACATCAAAGTTGCTGGTGAACGCAGCAGGCCAGGCAGCATCTCCAGGAAGAGGTACAGTCGACGTTTCGGGCCGAGACCCTTCGCCAGGACCATCAAACTAGCTAGATGTCACCATATACAGCCCTGGAATTTTTCCTTGCATGCATTCACCGGGAAACAATGAAGTACAACAGAATTTGTGGGAAAAGAAAACTACACACAAAGACCGACGACAATGGGGATAAAGATGACAAGACATGCAAATGCGAGTTGTAAGGAGTCCGTAGGTTGTGGAATCAGTTCGCTGTTGGGATGAGAAGTTATCCACGTCGGTTCAGGAGCCTCACGGTTGAAGCAGGCATCCCACCTCTCCCGGAAGTTCCGGGAGTCTCCTGCATTATAAAAGTGTTACCTCCCTGAAATGAGTTTTTGCAGGGTGGGATGACTGTTGAAGGGTAATAACTGTTCCTGAATCTGATAGTGTGGGATTAAAGCTCCTGTACCTCCTTCCAGCATGAAGAGAGTATGGCTTGGATGCTGGGTGTCCTTGACGAAGAATGCTGCTCTCCTGCTACAGCGCTCCTTGTGGTGAACGAGGGCAAATCTACAAGGTTGGCATAAAACCCCATCTGGTTCACCATGGCCCTCTCTGACCCATGGAGCATTTGCAACTTAAAGACCTGGCAAACCCCAGTTCAGCTATCAGCAATTAAAGATGGGTAATAAATGCCAGTGACGCTCAAAACCCGTGCTAAGTAACAAAAATAATAAAAATTTCTGTGAGGTCAAAGATCAAACCGGAAAGACGAGCTGAGACAGCTCTCCTGCACGCAGTCCAAGCCTGGTAACTTTAAGACCGGCCTCACCGGACGAATCTCAGGGTAGCATCAAGTGACCTACACGTACCTTAATCATAAATTTACCTTGACCGAGCAAAGACGGGCAAACTTCAAGTAAAATAAATAAGACTGAGAACGCAAGTTGTAAAGAGTCCTTGAAAATGGGTCTGTAGGTCGTGGAATCAGTTCAGAGTAGATTTGAGTGAAGTTACCTGCACTGGTTGAGGAGTAATAACTGTTCCTGAACCTGGTGGAGTGGGTCCCGAGGCTCCTGTATCTCCTGCCTGATGGTTGAGGAGTAATAACTGTTCCTGAACCTGGTAGTGTGGGTCCCGAGGCTCCTGTATCTCCTGCCTGATGGTTGAGGGGTAATAACCATTCCTGAACCTGGTGGAGTGGGTCCCGAGGCTCCTGTATCTCCTGCCTGATGGTTGAGGAGTAATAACTGTTCCTGAACCTGGTAGTGTGGGTCCCGAGGCTCCTGTATCTCCTGCCTGATGGTTGAGGGGTAATAACTGTTCCTGAACCTGGTGGTGTGGGTCCCGAGGCTCCTGTATCTCCTGCCTGATGGTTGAGGGGTAATAACTGTTCCTGAACCTGGTGGTGTGGGTCCCGAGGCTCCTGTACCTCCTGCCTGATGGTTGAGGGGTAATAACTGTTCCTGAACCCGGTGGTGTGGGTCCTGAGGCTCCTGTATCTCCTTCCTGATGGCAGCAGTGAGAAGAGAGCATGACCTGGGTGGTGGGGCCCGATGATCGATGCTGCTTTCCTGGGGCAGCACTCCGCGGCGGGAGATCTACTCAGGGATCAGCGCAGCTCGCGGACCTGGGAAGCGCCCGCGTGGAGGTTGTGGCAGGGTAAGGTTTGAGACGATGTCCACTCAAGGACGGTTTACAGATCGTGGGCAGACAGTCCGGGGCAGGAGAGATCTTTGCAGAGCGTAACTTCCCTTTGTACAGCAGGGGACCGGAGACAAGACAACGATGCAAAGGAAGGATTCCAGGCTGACATTTACTATTGGATGGTTACTTTAATACTGAAGTATTACTGGCCTTGAGCGTGTCGATTCTATCGGCTGCTAACACCACTATTACTGTAGTGATTGATTATGTAAATAAGGAATTTGACCTTTACACACGGTTGACAATTGATGGAGCAACACCTCATACTCCACCTGAGTAGCCTCCAACCTGATTTCTCTGATGATGATTTCTCCTCCTTCCCCTCTCTCTTTCTCGTCCATTCTGATTCCTCTCTCACCCCTCTTCTCCTCACCTACCCATCATCTCCCTCTGATGCCCCTCCTCCTTCCCTTTCTCCCCTGGTCCACTCTCCTCTCAGATTTCTTCTTCTTCATCCCTTCACCTCTTCCACCTATCATCTCCAAGCTCCTTACTTCATTCCCCCCTCACCTGGTCTCACCTATCACCTCCCAGTGTCTCACTTCATCCCCCATCCACCCACCTGGTCTCACCTGTCACCTGCCAGTGTCTCACTTCATCCCCCCTCTCCCCCACCCACCCACCTTCCTCCTCACCTGGTCTCATCCATCACCTCCCAGTGTCTCACTTCATCCCCCTCTCCCCCACCCACCCACCTTCCCCCTCACCTGGTCTCACCTATCACCTCCCAGTGTCTCACTTCATCCCCCCCTCTCCCCCACCCACCGACCTTCCCCCTCACCTGGTCTCACCTATCACCTCCCAGTGTCTCACTTCATCCCCCCTCTCCCCCACCCACCCACCTTCCCCCTCACCTGGTCTCACCCATCACCTCCCAGTGTCTCACTTCATCCACCCTCTCCCCCACCCACCTTCCCCCTCACCTGGTCTCACCCATCACCTCCCAGTGTCTCACTTCATCCCCCCTCTCCCCCATCCACCCACCTTCCCCCTCACCTGGTCTCACCTATCAACTCCCAGTGTCTCACTTCATCCCCCCTCTCCCCCATCCACCCACCTTCCCCCTCACCTGGTCTCACCTATCAACTCCCAGTGTCTCACTTCATCCCCCCTCTCCCCCACCCACCCACCTTCCCCAACACCTCCCAGTGTCTCACTTCATCCCCCCTCTCCCCCACCCATCCACCTTCCCCCTCACCTGGTCTCACCCATCACCTCCCAGTGTCTCACTTCATCCTCCCTCTCCCCCACCCACCCACCTTCCCCCTCACCTGGTCTCACTTATCACCTCCCAGTGTCTCACTTCATCCCCCTTCTCCCCCACCCACCCACCTTCCCCCTCATCTGGTCTCACCCATCACCTCCCAGTGTCTCATTTCATCCCCCCACTCCCACACCCCCCCACCACCTTATTCTGGCTTGTGCCCCCTTCCTTTCCAGTCCTGATGAAGGGTCTCAGCCCAAAACTTTGACTGTTTCAGATGCTGACTGACCTGCTGAGTTCCTCCAGCACTGTGTGTTCAAAGTAAATTAATCAAAATACATGTCTCACCACATACAACCCAGAGATTCATTTTCTTGTGGGCATTCACAGTAAATCCAAGAACCACACTAGAATCAGTGAGAAACCGTCCCCGGGAGGACCGACGAACAACTGCTGTGCTAAACAGCAAATGTGAAGGGAAAAATAACTACCCCCCACTGCTGGGGACATCGTCGGAAAACGCCGAGCACAATCTACAACTGAACTGGCAGACGGTACACGATCAGGGTTTGGGGTGGGGGGGGGGGAAGAATTCACAATAGCGCCCTTTAACACCCCCCGACAACTGATGGAGACACAGCGACCAAGTTGTACACAGGGCGAGCACTGGGGCTCAGTTGGCCGATTTTTTTTTTAAAAGAATGATTTAGTAGTAGTTTGTGGTTCCGTTGATATGTTGGGCCCAGGAACACAGGTGGCATACCAGTGGCTACACTTTGTCAGAGTTCGAGGAGATTTGGTTCGTCACCAAAGACTCCGGCAAATTTAAAAAAAAATTTTAAAACAGATGTATTGTGCAAAAAGTCTTGGTCACATAGCTAGGGTGCAGGGCGCTGAATGTTGGTTAAAATAGGAAGGTAATTGGGAAACAGAAATAAGATTACTTGTTAGTTTAGTAGTATTGTCGTTTGGTAACTGGATGGACAATTTACAGAACTGTGCACAAGTGTTTTGCTTTGCACAGTACATAGACAGCATTCTGACTGTAGGTCAGGGTGGAATGCAGGGCGGGCGGGCTGATGGGAGCGAGGAGGTTCCGTGCGTCGCCGAGCGACTCCAGCGAGTTTCCACCCGTGTCTGGCGGAGAGCATTCTCCGACCGGTCGCATCACCGCCAGGCACGGAGGGGCTGCTGCGCGGGGTCGGAGAAGAGAGCAGCGGGGGGGGGGGTCACAGACGCAGGCGGCCCCGTCGCCGGCTCGGGTCTCCCCTCACGTCTTCAAAAAGGACGCGCCATCCCGCGCCCATCGTCAGCAGCCCGAAGGCAACATCATAGGAGCAGTCTCTTCCTCTCCGCCATCAGACCTGCCAACTCGTAGGTCTTTGGAACGAGGAGTGCTCAAAGTAAATCCCACAACACACATCAGTGATAATGAACCCGATTCTGAGGAGGATACCACCCAACGAGAAGGGAGCCTTCCCACGATAGCAGCTACGGTATCTCTCACCTCCTGTCCATAGCAGTCAATATGGCCCCATTCCAGTCCTCCACCCTTCCATCTGCCCATTACCACTGGGTCCTCTCCTCACCATCAAGGCCATCCTCGCAGGGCAATGCATCAAGGCGGCGTCCATCACTGAGGCCCCCATCACCCAAGACGTGCCCTCCTCTCACTGTTACCATCAGCGAGGGGGTACCGGAGCCTGAAGACACACACTCAACGATTCAGGAACCAACACCTCCTTTGCACTAGTTCTGTGTTATGGCTTAAGTAAATTACTTTGGCTTGTGATTGTACAGCTGCAAAACAAACTTCAGGACAGACGTCCGTTATAACAAACTTGTTTCTGCTCCCATCTGCCCCCCTCTCCTCCTGCACGCCATTGAATGCTTCACCTTCATCTCTGATCAGATCTCACCATCTGCAGCCCTCTGTCATGACACCCACTTTCCCCTCCTCCGTCTGTCAATCACTCCTCCCTCACCTGGATCCACCCGTCACCTCCCAGTCTCTGTCACTATTCCCACTCTCCCCTCCTCCGTCTGTCCATCACACCCCCTCACCTGGATCCCCCCATCACCTCCCAGTCTCTGTCACTATTCCCACTCTCCCCTCCTCCGTCTGTCCATCACTCCCCCTCACCTGATCCACCCGTCACCTCCCAGTCTCTGTCACTATTCCCACTCTCCCCTCCTCCGTCTGTCCATCACTCCCTCTCACCTCATCCACCTGTCACCTCCCAGTCTCTGTCACTATTCCCACTCTCCCCTCCTCCGTCTGTCTGTCACTCCCCCTCACCTGATCCACCCGTCACCTCCCAGTCTCTGTCACTACTCCCACTCTCCCCTCCTCCGTCTGCCCATCACTCCTGCTCACCTGATCCACCCGTCACCTCCCAGTCTCTGTCACTATTCCCACTCCCCTCTCCTCCGTCTGCCCATCACTCCCGCTCACCTGATCCACCCGTCACCTCCCAGTCTCTGTCACTATTCCCACTTTCCCCTCCTCCGACTGTCAATCACTCCTCCCTCACCTGGATCCACCCGTCACCTCCCAGTCTCTGTCACTATTCCCACTCTCCCCTCCTCCGTCTGCCCATCACTCCCCCTCACCTGGATCCACCCGTCACCTCCCAGTCTCTGTCACTATTCCCACTCTCCCCTCCTCCGTCTGTCCGTCACTCCCCCTCACCTGGATCCACCCGTCACCTCCCAGTCTCTGTCACTATTCCCACTCTCCCCTCCTCCATCTGTCCATCACACCCCCTCACCTGGATCCCCCCGTCACCTCCCAGTCTCTGTCACTACTCCCACTCTCCCCTCCTCCGTCTGCCCGTCACTCCCCCTCACCTGATCCACCCGTCACCTCCCAGTCTCTGTCACTATTCCCACTCTCCCCTCCTCCGTCTGCCCGTCACTCCCCCTCACCTGATCCACCCGTCACCTCCCAGTCTCTGTCACTATTCCCACTCTCCCCTCCTCCATCTGTCCATCACTCCCCCTCACCTGATCAACCCGTCACCTCCCAGTCTCTGTCACTATTCCCACTCTCCCCTCCTCCGTCTGTCCATCACTCCCCCTCACCTGATCCACCCGTCACCTCCCAGTCTCTGTCACTACTCCCACTCTCCCCTCCTCCGTCTGCCCGTCACTCCCCCTCACCTCATCCACCCGTCACCTCCCAGTCTCTGTCACTACTCCCACTCTCCCCTCCTCCGTCTGCCCGTCACTCCCCCTCACCTCATCCACCCGTCACCTCCCAGTCTCTGTCACTACTCCCACTCTCCCCTCCTCCGTCTGCCCATCACTCCCCCTCACCTGATCCACCCGTCACCTCCCAGTCTCTGTCACTATTCCCACTCCCCTCTCCTCCGTCTGCCCATCACTCCCGCTCACCTGATCCACCCGTCACCTCCCAGTCTCTGTCACTATTCCCACTTTCCCCTCCTCCGACTGTCAATCACTCCTCCCTCACCTGGATCCACCCGTCACCTCCCAGTCTCTGTCACTATTCCCACTCTCCCCTCCTCCGTCTGCCCATCACTCCCCCTCACCTGGATCCACCCGTCACCTCCCAGTCTCTGTCACTATTCCCACTCTCCCCTCCTCCGTCTGTCCGTCACTCCCCCTCACCTGGATCCACCCGTCACCTCCCAGTCTCTGTCACTATTCCCACTCTCCCCTCCTCCATCTGTCCATCACACCCCCTCACCTGGATCCCCCCGTCACCTCCCAGTCTCTGTCACTACTCCCACTCTCCCCTCCTCCGTCTGCCCGTCACTCCCCCTCACCTGATCCACCCGTCACCTCCCAGTCTCTGTCACTATTCCCACTCTCCCCTCCTCCGTCTGCCCGTCACTCCCCCTCACCTGGATCCACCCGTCACCTCCCAGTCTCTGTCACTATTCCCACTCTCCCCTCCTCCATCTGTCCATCACTCCCCCTCACCTGATCCACCCATCACCTCCCAGTCTCTGTCACTATTCCCACTCTCCCCTCCTCCGTCTGTCCATCACTCCCCCTCACCTGATCCACCCGTCACCTCCCAGTCTCTGTCACTACTCCCACTCTCCCCTCCTCCGTCTGCCCGTCACTCCCCCTCACCTCATCCACCCGTCACCTCCCAGTCTCTGTCACTACTCCCACTCTCCCCTCCTCCGTCTGCCCGTCACTCCCCCTCACCTGATCCACCCGTCACCTCCCAGTCTCTGTCACTATTCCCACTCTCCCCTCCTCCGTCTGCCCGTCACTCCCCCTCACCTGATCCACCCATCACCTCCCAGTCTCTGTCACTATTCCCACTCTCCCCTCCTCCGTCTGCCCGTCACTCCCCCTCACCTGATCCACCCATCACCTCCCAGTCTCTGTCACTATTCCCACTCTCCCCTCCTCCGTCTGTCCGTCACTCCCCCTCACCTGGATCCACCCATCACCTCCCAGTCTCTGTCACTATTCCCACTCTCCCCTCCTCCGTCTGTCCGTCACTCCCCCTCACCTGGATCCACCCTTCACCTCCCAGTCTCTGTCACTATTCCCACTCTCCCCTCCTCCATCTGTCCATCACTCCCCCTCACCTGGATCCACCCGTCACCTCCCAGTCTCTGTCACTATTCCCACTCTCCCCTCCTCCATCTGTCCATCACTCCCCCTCACCTGATCCACCCGTCACCTCCCAGTCTCTGTCACTAATCCCACTCTCCCCTCCTCCATCTGTCCATCACTCCCCCTCACCTGATCCACCCGTCACCTCCCAGTCTCTGTCACTATTCCCACTCTCCTCTCCTCCATCTGTCCATCACTCCCCCTCACCTGATCCACCCGTCACCTCCCAGTCTCTGTCACTACTCCCACTCTCCCCTCCTCTGTCTGCCAGCTCTTTCCTCACCCCTTAGGGACCATCTCCCTTCTTTCATACTTAAGTCTGGGTTAAGGGCCTTGGCTTGAAACACTGCCTGTCCATCTCCTTCCGCAGATGCTGCCTGACTCGCCGAGTTCTTCCAGCACCTTTGTTTGTTGCCACAGACCTCTAAACGTTTCCCACACTGCGCAGTTACTTAAATCAGGAGCCAGATTCAACTCATCCGAGTTAAAAGATGTCTGTTCTCTGATAAAGGATTAACCCTTTCTGAACTAAAAGGGGCCCATTGCCTGGGAGAGAAAGGGGAGAACTTGGTCCTTCATTGGCCACTTCAAGGACTGACTAGTTCAGTATCCAAAACAAAGATCAGCTTTAATTGTCTCTTTTACATACCATGAAAAGCCTTGTTTACATCAAATCTAACAACCGTGTTGATGTAAGGTTAAAGATCAGAGAAAACCTCCAGCACAATCACCTAGGGCTACTCACTGTCCTCTATTTATCTAAGCTCCAGTAGTGTCTCCTAAAAGACCCTATCATTTCCGCCTCCACCACTGCCGCCAGCAGCCCATTCCACACACTCACAACTCTGCGTAAAAAAAAAACTTACCCCTGACATCTCCTCTGTACCTGCTTCCAAGCACCTTAAACCTGTGCCCTCTCGTGTTAGCCATTTCAGCCCTGGGAAAAAGCCTCTGACTATCCACACGATCAATACCTCTCATCATCTTATACACCTCTATCAGGTCACCTCTCATCCTCCGTCGCTCCAAGGAGAAAAGGCTGAGTTCACTCAACCTATTCTCATAAGGCATGCTCCCCAATCCAGACAACATCCTTGTAAATCTCCTCCGCACCCTTTCGATAGTTTCCACACCCTTCCTGTAGTGAGGTGACCAGAACTGAGCACAGTACTCCAAGTGGGGTCTGACCAGGGTCCTATATAGCTGCAACATTACCTCTCAGCTCCTAAACTCAACCCTACGGTTGATGACGGCCAGTGCATATCATCTTTAGCTGTCGCCTGTACACGGATACATGGGGTGAAATGTGGTGTTTGTGTTAGCGACCACGCTCCGAGGATGTGCTGGGAGCGGGGGAGAAGGGAGCCCACAGGCGCTAACACAGCGTGCTTGCGACCCCCAGCAGGAGGACGCCAGACAACGACGCAAGCAGCGAAAACGACGGAACAAAACCAGCCCCTTTCCCACCCTGACTCTCTCTCGCACACACACACACCTCCAAGCCCAGAGCCGGTGGCCTCCTGTCCTCAGTCACCAAGCTTCTGGCACCAACACTGCATTCCCACAACACAGTAACCCTCATCCATGCGCGTCTACAGACTGCGGCGGGCAACCCATGAGGTCGCGGGTAGAACGTACAAACCTCCTTCAGAGTCAGCGGCAGGATCGAACCCCGACCCGCGATCACTGGCACCGTTACAACATCACACCGGCCGCCAAGCTTCCGCTGGCTGAGCCCTTCAACGTTACCAATCTTCGTTCAGTCAGCTACCCTCCCGCCCCACCAACCCTCTTCCCAATGAAAGTGCGTTGAAACGTCCCCGGTCTCTGTACATCACTGGAAGACGACAGAATCCCGGGGGAGGTAATGGCCCTGTCCTGGGCTCGTGTCGATGATTGGAATGGACGCACTGATGGGGTGAAGCGCGTGGTATGAGGTCACACCGTCTACCCCAAGAAAGTCAAGCTCCCTTCAACCAACTATCCCAGAGCATGCACCGATCTCCAGCTCAATGCAATGACCCCTCCATTAGACACAGGAGCAGAGTCAGGCCATTCGGCTCATAAAGCACACTCCGCCATTCCGTCATGGCTGATTTACTATCCCTCTCAGCCCCATTCTCCTGCCTTCTCCCCATAACTAATCGAGAACCTATCCATCTCTGCTTTAAATGCAGTATACCCAATGACTTGGCCTCCACAGCTGTCAGTGGCAATGAATTCCACAGACTCACCACCCTCTGGCTAAAGAAATTCCTCCTCATCTTGTTCTAAATGGACAGCTCTCTATTCTGAGGCTGTGACCTCTGGTCCTAGACTCCCCACTATAGGAAACATCCTCTCCACATCCACTCTATCTGTGTCCTCTGGTCCTAGACTCCCCACTATAGCAAACATCCTCTCCACATCCACTAAGCCTTTCAATATTTGTTAGGTTTCAATGAGATCCCTCCTCTCCCCACCCCCCACCCATTGATCTGAACTCCAGGGAGTACAGGCCCAAAGCCATCAACTTCTCCTCGTATGTTAGCCTGTTCATTCCTGGGATCATTCTTGTGAATCTCCTCTGGACCCTCTCCAATGCCAGCACATCCGAAACTGCTCACGGTACTCCAACTGTGGTCCGATCCTTGCTTTTCTATTCTAGTCCTCTCGGAAAGAATGCTCTTGCTTTCCTCACCACGAACTCAACCTGGAAGTTAACCTTCAGGGAATTCTGCACGAGGACTCCCAAGTCCCTATGCGCCTCAGATTTCTAAATTTACTCCCCGTTTAGGAAATAAGTCTATGTTTCAGTTCCTTCTTCCACAGAGCTGGTTATTCAACCAGATGGGTCATCACAAACACACCTTATTCCGAAGGGGAATAAACAGTTTGACATTCCAGGCACAGACCATTCCAAGTGCTGAACAACAATTTCTCTCCCTCCCCCTCCTCTCTTGTTCCATTCCCCATTCTGGATCCCCTCTTACCCCTTCTCTTCTCCTTACCACCCTCTGGTTCCCCGTCTTCTTCCCTTTCTCCCAGGATCCGCTCTCCTCTCCAACAAAATCATTTTCCTCAACCCTTTACCTCTTCCACCCATCCCTCCCAGTGTCTCACCTCATCCCCCTCTCCCCCACCCACCTTCCCCCTCACCTGGTCTCACCTGTCACCTCCCAGTGTCTCACTTCATCCCCCCTCTCCCCCACCCACCCACCTTCCCCCTCACCTGGTCTCACCTGTCACCTCCCAGTGTCTCACTTCATCCCCCTCTCCCCCACCCACCTTCCCCCTCACCTGGTCTCACCTATCACCTCCCAGTGTCTCACTTCATCCCCCCTCTCCCCCACCCACCCACCTTCCCCCTCACCTGGTCTCACCTGTCACCTCCCAGTGTCTCACTTCATCCCCCCTCTCCCCCACCCACCCACCTTCCCCCTCACCTGGTCTCACCTGTCACCTCCCAGTGTCTCACTTCATCCCCCTCTCCCCCACCCACCTTCCCCCTCACCTGGTCTCACCCATCACCTCCAAGTGTCTCACTTCATCCCCCCTCTCCCCCACCCACCCACCTTCCCCCTCACCTGGTCTCACACATCACCTCCCAGTGTCTCACCTCATCCCCCTCTCCCCCACCCACCTTCCCCCTCACCTGGTCTCACCCATCCCTCCCAGTGTCTCACCTCATCCCCCCTCTCCCCCACCCACCCACCTTCCCCCTCACCTGGTCTCACCTATCACCTCCCAGTGTCTCACTTCATCCCCCTCTCCCCCACCCAACTTCCCCCTCACCTGGTCTCACCTATCACCTCCCAGTGTCTCACTTCATCCCCCTCTCCCCCACCCACCTTCCCCCTCACCTGGTCTCACCTATCACCTCCCAGTGTCTCACTTCATCCCCCCTCTCCCCCACCCACCCACCTTCCCCCTCACCTGGTCTCACCTGTCACCTCCCAGTGTCTCACTTCATCCCCCCTCTCCCCCACCCACCCACCTTCCCCCTCACCTGGTCTCACCTGTCACCTCCCAGTGTCTCACTTCATCCCCCTCTCCCCCACCCACCTTCCCCCTCACCTGGTCTCACCCATCACCTCCAAGTGTCTCACTTCATCCCCCCTCTCCCCCACCCACCCACCTTCCCCCTCACCTGGTCTCACACATCACCTCCCAGTGTCTCACCTCATCCCCCTCTCCCCCACCCACCTTCCCCCTCACCTGGTCTCACCCATCCCTCCCAGTGTCTCACCTCATCCCCCCTCTCCCCCACCCACCCACCTTCCCCCTCACCTGGTCTCACCTATCACCTCCCAGTGTCTCACTTCATCCCCCTCTCCCCCACCCACCCACCTTCCCCCTCACCTGGTCTCACCTACCACCTCCCAGTGTCTCACTTCATCCCCCCTCTCCCCCACCCATCCACCTTCCCCTCACCTGGTCTCACCTATCACCTCCCAGTGTCTCACTTCATCCCCCCTCTCCCCCACCCACCCACCTTCCCCCTCACCTAGTTTCACCCATCACCTCCCAGTGTCTCACCCATCACCTGCCAGTCTGTCCTCTTCACCACTCCCACCCCCACGTTCTTACCCTGACATCTTCCTCCTTCCGTTCTAGTCCTGATGAAGAGTCTCAGCACAAAACGTTGACAGTTTATTCCTCTCCACAGATGCTGCCTGACCTGTCAAGTTTCTGTGTCTCTGTCTGTTCCCCTGTGTTCGAGGATGTGGCAGAGATGGCACGACACCTCCGACAGCGTTGTCTCTGACAGGGAGGGGAGAAGGTGTGACCTCTGACACGTGACCTCTGAGAGGGAGGGGAGAGGGTGTGACCTCCGACACGTGACCTCTGAGAGGGAGGGGAGAGGGTGTGACCTCCGACAGCGTTGTCTCTGACAGGGAGGGGAGAAGGTGTGACCTCCGACACGTGACCTCTGAGAGGGAGGGGAGAGGGTGTGACCTCCGACAGCGTTGTCTCTGACAGGGAGGGGAGAAGGTGTGACCTCCGACACGTGACCTCTGAGAGAGAGGGGAGAGGGTGTGACCTCCAACAACGTTGTCTCTGACAGGGAGGGGAGAAGGTGTGACCTCTGACACGTGACCTCTGAGAGGGAGGGGAGAGGGTGTGACCTCCGACAGCGTTCTCTGACAGGGAGGGGAGAAGGTGTGACCTCTGACAGCGTTGCATCTGAGATGAAGTGACAAACACTGAAGGAGACCCTTCAGCCCGACTGCTCGATGCTGACCAATTCCACTTGGCCCAGGTCCCCTTAAACCAGGACTTCCTGACCTTTGGTCAACCATGGACCCGTTGGAGGGTGGGCATGGGGAAGGCAGGGACATGCACTGCAACCGCACGGCTCCAAAGTCCCGGGTTCGATCCCGACCCCCGGCTCGGCGCGAGACCCCGCCGCCCCCGCGGGTGATCTGCTTTGCACCGACACCTCCCACCAGCATGAATCAGTGAACCCCACACAAGCTGTCCCCAGAATAGGGAGCCGCGGTAACGAGAGGGAAGGGAGGTGCGCATGGACGGCGTCAGCGATCAGCGACCCCCGGGGGGAGGGGGTTTTTCAATTCCTGCCACTGCCAGCAAGGAGTTTGCACGTTCTCCCCCGTGGCCGCCCACAGTCCAGAGGCGTCCGGTGAGCTGCCGGAAGCACGGTGGCATTTGCAGGCTGCCCCGAGCAGATCCTCCGTCCAGGGCTAAGGACTGGGGGCCCTGGGGGTGGATGTGTGTCTGTGTGGAAGAGGCCTGACCTGTCGTTACCGCGGCCTGTGTTGTTCCGCTGAGTCCTGTGACGATGCCGGAATGTGGCCAGGCCTGCGGGCTGCTCCCGGCACATCCCGAGGAGCTGCTAGCTCTTTACGCAAAAGACGCATTGCACGGTGTTTTGTTTCCGTGTACAAACTAACCTGACGTCGGGCGTCCGACAATCAATGCTGACCTTAAACCTTCATTTCAAGAGGACTGTTTATCTCCCTCCATAAATGCTGCCTGACTTGCCGAGTTCCTCCAGCGTTTTGCGTGTGTTATTAAAATAAAAAGAGAGGGTTTCCAGAGGGAATTTCGCAGGGTCTTGGGCCATTGGCAGAGAGATGGGAATCAGGGAATTGTGGAGATGGACAGACAGATCTCCACAGACAGCAGAGAGAAATTTAGAGACAGGAAATGGGGGAGGAGCCACTGCCAATTCGAGTTTGGCCTTCAAGGACAGACTCTCGTTTTCACCCACACATGCACACCACACAGTGAGGCTGGGTCAGGTCTGTACAAGATCCCAGAATTTCTGGGATGGACTCTGGGAAGGAGGTTGGGGGGGGGGGGCAGGAAGAGGTGGGGAATGCGGTTAAACGAAACAACAAGCAGACAGCTAAGCTTGTACCTGTGGTTCTCTTCTCTCTCTCCGCAGCCTCCCCACCAACCACCTCCTCCGGGGTCTCCTGGTCTTCCCGTTCCTCTCCACCAGCCGGCGAGGGCTCAGAGGGGGACGCCGGTGGAAGGGCGGGCTCCCGGGGGGCAGGGGGGCTGGTCCGCTCCCCCGTCTCCACTCCTCCGCCTCCCTCGGCGGGCGACGGGCTCCCGGACGGCTCGGGCTCTGGGGTGGGGCCGGATGGGGGTCCAATGACGACAGATGGGGTCTCCAGAACAACCAGAACGGGGCTGGGCTTGACGACAGCCAACTGCTTCGTGACCGCCGGCGGCGTCTCCTGCTGCTCCCGGGCCAGCAGGCCCCTCTGCATTTCCGACCTGCGGATCATCTCCAGAAGTGGGGAGGACGTGTCCCCTAGTTCGAGGCTGGGACTCTCTAGGTCGGGGCTGTCCGCCGTAGCCGCGTCCGGTGAGCTCTTGGGGCTGGCTTTCTGCTCGTCTGCCGCTGACCAGCGTCCCTCGGCTGGGCCAATGCCCACCGACATAGGAGGCGACACAGCTCCGATTCTTCCTTGCGCCAGTCCCCCCATCCCTCCTGTGGCCCCTCCCTCAGGTTGATGACCTGGAACTCCTGCCCCGTCCGCTGGCTGGGAAGCTGTGCACAATTTTACTTGGTCCTCCGGCTGGGAAGCTGTGCCCAGTTTTATTTGGTCCTCCAGCTGGGAAGCTGTGCCCAATCCTGCTTGGTCCTCCAGCTGGGAAGCTGTGCCCAGTTTTATTTGGTCCTCCAGCTGGGAAGCTGTGCCCAATCCTGCTTGGTCCTCCAGCTGGGAAGTGGTGCCCAATGCTGCTTGGTCTGTCAGCTGGGAAGCTGTGCCCAATCCTGCTTGTTCTTCTGGCTGGGAAGCTGTGCCCAATCCTACTTGTTTTTCCGGCTGGGAAGCTGTGCCCAATCCTGTTTGTTTTCCCAGCTGGGAAGCTGTGCCCAATCCTGTTTGTTTTTCCGGCTGGGGAGCTGTGCCCAATCCTGCTCGTTTTTCCGGCTGGGGAGCTGTGCCCAATCCTGTTTGTTTTTCCCGCTGGGGAGCGGTGCCCACTCCTGTTTGTTTCTCCAGCTGGGAAGCTGTGCCCAATCCCGTTTGTTTTTCCGGCTGGGGAGCTGTGCCCAATCCTGCTCGTTTTTCCGGCTGGGGAGCTGTGCCCAATCCTGTTTGTTTTTCCGGCTGGGGAGCGGTGCCCAATCCTGTTTGTTTTTCCAGCTGGGAAGCTGTGCCCAATCCTGCTTGTTTTTCCGGCCCGGAAGCTGTGCCCAATCCTGCCTTGTCCTTTGGCTGGGAAGATGTGCCCAATCCTGTTTGTTTTCCCAGCTGGGAAGCTGTGCCCAATCCTGTTTGTTTTTCCGGCTGGGGAGCTGTGCCCAATCCTGTTTGTTTTTCCGGCCCGGAAGCTGTGCCCAATCCTGTTTGTTTTTCCGGCTGGGGAGCTGTGCCCAATCCTGTTTGTTTTTCCGGCTGGGAAGCTGTGCCCAATCCTGTTTGGTTTTCCGGCTGGGAAGCGCGGGTGTCTCCTGGTTGGCTCCCATCCCCCTCGGCACCTCGGCTCACAGGGCTGACTGCCTTCACCTCTCCGGCGCCAACGCCCTGCTCCCGGGCTACCTCGGTGATGCTAGTGACTGACACCAGACCCACATTCTGCTGGCCGCCGTAAACGCCGGGCAGCCCCGCCACGGCGGCTGCCTCCCGGGCCACAGGCTGGGGACCCGGGGGCCCTTTGAGAACCGCGACGGCCACGTCCCTGGATTCCCCGGATCTGTCCGCCCTCGGTGGTTCCGGCTGAGCGCGGTCGAGGGCAGCGGTGGTCCGGACGGCTGGGGCTCGGGGTGGGCACCACACCGGGGCGGCTTCGTTAACGCGTGGGGGAGCCTCCCCCGGGGACCAGGGGCCGGGTCGTGTCTCACCGCCGCCCCTGTCAGTCGAAGTCTTGGCCTCAGACACTTGGTCTAAATTCTCCACGTGCCCGTCCGCAACGGGCAGTGCGGGCTGGACTGTGCAGACCTCTGCCGAGGACGGTGCCCCAACTGAGGGGGAGGTAACTGGCTGAAACCGTCCGTCCGCCGGACGCTGGTCCAAGGTGACGGACCCGTCCTTAGCCTGCGGACCAGGGCTGGAAGATTCAGGGAGGACGGTCGTTAATGCAGGCAGGGGCGGGGGCGGCTGGAAGCTCTCCAGAGACACTACTGTGGCCAAAGACTGCACTTCTTCCGCCCTTCCCTGCTCTGCCGCTGTGGGTCTGCCTCCCAAGCCGGGAGCCTCCTCCTGAGCTTCGGGGCGGCGGGAGGACTGGTTGCCCGACAGGAAGCTGCACCTCGCGCCCTCTGGCCCCGGAACAGCGCCAACTTCGGCCCTCGCTCCGTTGGGCCCACTCCCGCCCGCCGCTCCTCCGGCGGGGGAGGGCTCCTCCAGCCCCAGCGGGCGCTCCTCAGCTGCCGGTGCGGGGCGGGGCTCCTTCTCCTGCGCCTCGGCCAGCACCTCGAATGGCGAGTCGGGCGTCAGCCTCTCCAGGGAGTCCTCCTCCTGCGAGGAGTCGACGGAGGACGGGTCGCTCTTGGCCTGGTCCCTCCCGGCTCCGAGGTCCGCCGGCGGGCGCTTCTCGGCCGCTGCCGGCCGCCCCTCCCTCTCGAACGTCAGCCCGGGCTGGCTCATCCAACTGTACTTCTCCAGGTAGCTTCCAGGACCCGGCCCCGCCCTCTGCGGCCCGCCGGCGCCCCGCGTCCCCGAGACAACCTCCTCCTCCTCCTCCTCCGGCGGGCCGGGCGGGCCTCGGTCTGGAGTGGCAGCCTCGGGGGTCCGGGGCGGAGGGGGCGAGGCGGGCAGAGGAGGCGGCGAGGGTGGTCCCGCCGGCCCGGGGGCACTTTGTGGTGGTGGTGGTGGCGGAGATCGCTCTGTGACCAGATAGCAACACAAGTTCAGAAACCAGAAAACAGACAGGAGCCAGTCTTGCAGCATGCAGAGCTCATGGGCAAGGTGAGAGGCTGAGGGAGGAGGGAGGGAGGGAGGGAGGTGCAAAAGAAAAAAGACCACGACCACAGCACACATGCACGGGATGGACGACTGAATTGCAACGACTTTCACAACAGAGTTGCAGCATTGCTTCCCCCACCCCCCCACCCCCAACCATCTGAGGACTCAGGAAGGAAATTGCAACCCAAAAGAAATGACAGAGAGAGGAAAAAAAAGAGGAACGCAAAAAGGGAGATGAAGGTCAGATCCAACTGGACGAGCCTCACTGGCTTCCCGGACGGGAAGTGTCAGTACTGACTCGCAGCAACGTTACTTCCCGGCCGAGACCTTCCCCCACCCACCCGACTCCAGAAGCAGAGGGGTGACAGCTACGTGGAGGGAATTGGAGATAGCAACGTGCTCCCCCCCCCACCCACCCACCGAGACCAACTCCTCGAAATGGCCGCCCCCCCCCCCGCGCAGAGCAACGGAAAAGGGGAGAAATGGGTCCAAGCAGCCTGGGAGACAAGCACGCGGCTCCTCCGCGCCCTGCGCCCCGCGCGGAGACCGGCTGGGCGGCCCCCTCAACAGCCGATCCCAGCCTGCAGGCATAGCCTTCCCCGCCGCCCAGCATGCTCAACGGAAACTCGCTAGGCAGAGAGAGAGAGAGAAAGAAAAAATCAGAACCATCGCGGACACTGCAAAGCCTCGAAACTCAAGTTTCTTCCGCCAGGCAGTTAATCTGATCAACCATTCTGTTAGCCCACCCCATCCCCCTCTACTGCCCTGGAAACACTCGAAATCACTTTTTAAAATAAAACTGTTTATGTTGTATTTGAGTCTTTCTGCACATTTCCTTCTATATCTGTTCTTTAACCTCCAACTTTCTGTATAATTGTTGAATTTTCTTTCAGGTGCTGCCTGACTGACACACCACAGCAAATCCCCAGTGCCTGTAAACGTGCGAGGGGAATAAAGCTGACCCTTGAGGAAAGCAGCTGCCGTCACTAAGACCCAGGCCATTCTCCCTCCCCCCCTCTCTCTCTCTCTCGTCGCCACCATCGGGCTGGGGGCTCAGGGAAGGATGAGGGAAAAGACCGCAGGAACCGGTATCCCAACCCCACCCCGGGGGGTGCAGGATCACCAGTGCCCGGGAACAGAAGCGTCAACGGAAAGCGGTGGAGGCTGCCCACTCTGTCACGGGCAAAGCCTCCCCGCCACTGAGCGCCGTCCGAAGAGAGGGGCATCCATCATCGGGACCCCCACCACCACCCCAGCCCATGCTCTATTCTCACTGGTACCATCAGGTAGAAGGTACAGGAGCTTCAGGACCCACACCACCAGGTTCAGGAATAGTTATTACCCCTCAACCTTCAGGAAGGAGGTACAGGAGCCTCAGGACCCACACCACCAGGTTCAGGAACAGTTATTACCCCTCAACCATCAGGCTCCTGAAGCAGAGTGGATAACTTCACTCACCTCAACACTGAACTGATCCCACAACCTACAGACCCCACTCTCAGGGATTCTCAATACTTTTTATTTACACAGATTGTCTTTTATACACTGGTTGTTTGTCAGTCTTTATGTATAGTTTTCATAAATCCTATTTATCTACTTTCCTGTGAATGCCTGCAAGAAAATGAATGTCCAGGTGGTGTATGGCATTGATAACAAATTTCCTCTGAACTTTGAGCTCAAAGCAGAGCTCGGAATCACTGTTACTCTGTATCTTGGGAAACTCCTCGGAGTGACACGCACGCTGGGAATTAGCGGCTGGACAAGTGAACACACTCCCGCGTCCCGACCTACTCGAGCAACCCCCTGCATTTCCCGAAGGAGGCTTGATCAAGGAGACTGGGTTTAAGGCCTCTGGTATTAAGATGGTGCTGGTGAATCTCTGCGACTCCTGGCCGGTGGTTATCAAAACAAGAACAAATATTTACTTTGTTAATCTGGCAAACAGCAAACTTCCTTTGGACCTAGAGGCAATTCGATGTGGCAGAACCGAGGTGAGGGAGACCTGGGGTCCGAGTAAGTTAAGCGCCAGGCCGGACCGTTAAAAGTCAGGTACAGGGCCCAATCGAGGCAGCGGTGGGGTCCAGATCCCCCGGCGTATTAAAGCGACTGAACCCGATGTCTGGACGGGCCTTCTCCCGACGGGGCCAAATTTGTCGGGGCCCTGAGGCAAAGGACAGGCTGGTTCGGCTCAGTCCCCCATGACGTTTACTCTGCGCTGAACCAAGACTCCCTTTGTGGACTTCAGTTCAGAACGCGATTCGTTTGCATTTATTGTTTGCAGCATCTGTTCTCCCTCTGCATACTGGGTGTTTATTGGTCTTTTTAATTCCCCCGCATGGGGGGAGGGTGGGTTCTTGGTTTCACAGCTGCCTGTACAGAGACGAATCTCATGGTTGTGCAACACATAATAAATGTACTTTGAACTTTGGGGCTCGTCACCAAACACTCCCGCAAATTTCTACAGACGCACCGTGGAGAGCATTCAGACCAGCTGCGTCACTGTCTGGTACGGCGGGGGGAAGGGGGCACTGCACAGAATCGGGTTGCCAACTCAGCCAGCCCCATTGCGGGCACAACTCTCTCCACCATCCAGGGCACCTTCAAAAGGAGATGCCTCAAACAAAAACCAAAAAGAAAGCTGACGTCCATCATTACGGACCCCCATCACCCAGGACCTGCCCTCTTCTCATTGCTACCATCCGGGAGGAGGTACAGGAGCCTGGAGACACACACTCAGCGATTCAGGAACAGCCTCTTCCCCTCCACCAGATTTCCAAACAGACAACGAACCCACGTGCTTTACCTCAATGTTTTCCCCCCCCTCATTTCTTCGGTTTTTTTGCACTAATTTTATTTTTTTCTTGCTGTAATTTATAGTTTTTGTGTTTTGCAAAGTTCTGGAACCACTAAACAACACATTTCACGACATATACCAGTGATGTTAAACCCAATTCTGATTCCCATTGACACAGGAGATATGTCTACTCCAGCTCACAATGGAAGTCTATATGGTAACTCCAGACCCTATCCTCAATAAATGGGTCAGACCTTCCCTGCCCCTCTCTACCAAGATTGTTTAATGTCATTTCCAGCACACAAGTGTAAAGGAGAACAAAATAATTGTTACTCCAGATCCGGGGGGGGGGGGGGGGCAAAACCACACACAATACAAAGAATACAACAAAAAACACAATAATTACACAGAATAGTTTATGATTGTACGTCCACAAGGCAGCCCGATAGGGTGGTGGTTAGCATTACAAAGTCACAGTGCCAGTGATCCGCGTTCAATGTTCTACCCGACTCCTCCAGTTGCCTCACGCATTCCAAAGCCGTGCGGGTTGGGGTTCGTGCCTTGTGGGCGTGCTACAGGAAGCCAGCTTAGTCATTTATTTAGCAACAGTAGAAAGGTCGACACAACTGTACCACAATCTCAGCGGCCTGGGTTCAATACTTGACGCGGTCTGCACAGACAACACAGAGATCCACAGCAAATTACAGGCCCTTCGGCCCACAATGTCGTGCTGACCATGTGACCTACTGCAGAAACCACCTAGAATTTCCCTACCGCACAGCCCTCTATTTTCCCAAGCTCCATGTACCCAAGAGTCTCTTAAAAGACCCTATTGTATCCACCTCTACCACTGTTGCAGGCAGTGCATTCCACGCACCCACCACTGTGTGTGTGAAAAACATACCTCCAACATCCCCCTTATACCTACTTCCAAGCCCCTTAAAATTATGCCCACTCCTGTTAGCCATTTCAGCCCTGGGGAAAAGCCTCTGACTATCCACATGATCAATGCCTCTCATCCTCTTATACACCTCTATCAGGTCACCTCTCATCCTCCGTCGCTCCAAGGAGAAAAGGCCGAGTTTCCTATTCTCATAAGGCATGCTCCCCAATCCAGGAAGAAGAAGAGGAAAGCCCTTAACTCCGAGTGGAGTCATCTGGACGCCGTCGTGACAGCGTTTTTTTAGCGGGCTTTCTTATTTTTACGAGGCCGAGTTGCTAGCTCGACGCTCAACCCAGCACGGATGGAAAGCGTGCAAGGGAGCCGGCTGGATTCGAACTCAGGTGCCTTCGCTCCGAAGTCCGGCGCTGATGCCACTACGCCACCAGCCGGCCCCCCACCAATCCAGGCAACATCCTTGAAAATCTCCTCTGCACTCTCTCTATAGTATCCACATCCTACCTTCAGTGAGGCGACCAGAACTGAGCACAGTACTGACCAGGGTCCTATATTACCTCTCAGCTCTTGAACTCAATCCCACAGTTGATGAAGGCCAATACACCGTATGCCTTCTTAACCACAGAGACAACCTGTGCAGCAGCCTTGAGCGTCCTATGGACTCGGACCCCAAGATCCCTCTGATCCTCCACACTGCCAAGAGTCTTACCATTAACACTATATTCTGCCTTCAAATTTGACCTACTGCATGAACCACCTCACACTTATCTGGGTTGAACTCCATCTGGGAAAACAGTCCCACTCTGTCCATTCCCTCCATGTGCAGCTCAAATTTCAAAGCAGATTTATTACCAAACTACACGTGTCTCCATATCCAAGCCCGAGGTTTCTTTTGCAGGCATACACAGTAAATCCAAGAACCATGATAGAATCAATGACAGACGGCACCCAACAGTGTGCAAAAGACAAATTGTGCAAATGCAAAAGAGAATTTAATAATAATAATAAATATTTATTGCCTATTTATTGAGGAATTGAGATGAAGAGTCCTTGAAAGCAAGCCCATAGTTCAGTGAGGGGGCGAGTGAAGTTATCTTTTCTGGTTTAAGAGCCTGATGGTTGAGGGGTAATAACTGGTGGAGAGAGACCCCAGGCTCCTACCAGATGGGTGCAGTAAAGGCTGATTTATACTTCTGCGTCAAATGGATGCCGTAACCTACGCAAGTGGCCGACACATGTTGTGAGCATTTATACTTGCGCGTTGGTGTGTTTGCGTCGCTCTGCAATTCGCGCACACACCTGCCCGCGCAAGGCTTCACGGTCATGGTAGTCTTTCTCGGGGTAAACAAGCTTAAAGCGTCTTTTCTCATGAAAGCGAAGTGTGTCCTCCATAATTTCGGAGGTCTGTAGGGCTTTATGGAAAGCATTGCAGCCAGAGTTCCTTCCCTGCCCTTCAGTCGCCCAGTGGGAAGCTATTGCAGCGTCGGAGGAAATGCGATGCTACCAAGCGGACCAATCACAGTTCTCACGGTCCGCGTTGCTGCAACGCGCAGTTACATTTTGGGAGAGGTGCGCGTCAGGCTACGGCGTAGGGATCCGCGTAGGGTTCGTGGCTACGCCATAGATTTGACACAGAAGTATAAGTCAGCCTTAAGAGGAGAGCATATCCTGTATGGTGAGAGCCCCTGATGGTTGATGCTGCTTTCCTCAGGACCTCCCGCCCCGGTAAACATCCTCGCCAACTCTCTCCAGTTTTTAACCGATGCCCTTTTGACAGCTGGGCACACGGCACTTGCTCCAGCGTCTCAGACGTTGATGCCCGAGTGGCCGTACTCAGAAACCCGGCTGGTGAACTGCCACCTTCACAACCCTTCCCGCCCATGTCAACGCCGCCAAGGACCTCCGCGCTCGCGAGGGGCAACTAACAAACCAGACTGCGGCCCTACCGCCGGCAGCCAAACTGCCCAACGCATCACCGGCCCCGGCCTACCCAGCATCGAGGACGTGCAGACAGACAGGGGCTGGACAAGGGTCAGTAATATCATGAAGGGTCCCACCCTCCCTGCCCATGTTTGTCCCACTCCCATCAGGGAGGGGGCTGCGTAGCATCCACGCCAGGACCACCAGACTCAAAAACAGTTCCTTTCCCCGAGCAGTGAGGCTGATCAACACCTCCACCCACTGACCCACCCCTCCACACCCCCAACTACCATGACTCTATCATTTCCTGTCACAGTCACCTTGTGTACAGACACTCCCATGCCTAGAGTGACTATATAGTTTTTGAGATACAGGCCATTTGAGTCACGGGCGTCTAGCAAACCCCAGTTTAA
The DNA here is from genome assembly GCF_963921235.1 of Mobula hypostoma. Lineage (NCBI taxonomy): Eukaryota > Metazoa > Chordata > Chondrichthyes > Myliobatiformes > Myliobatidae > Mobula > Mobula hypostoma. Next base: position 3,329,412 of record NC_086126.1, on the reverse strand, counting down.
CTCTAGCCTAATCAGGGGTAAATTTACAATGACCAATTAACTGACCAACTAGTACTGTGGGAGGAAAGCAGGGCATACGGAGGAACCCCACAGGGTCACGGGGAGAGCGCACAAACTCCTTTAAGATGGAATTCGAACCCGGGTCATTGTAAAGTCACCTCTGATGCCATTGGTGCTCGGAGAAAGATAAAGTGCGGGGGGAGGCGGGGGGGAGAGAGAGAGAGAGGGAGTGTCGGGTCGGATGATTCTGAGAAGCGACCCAGCAGATTGTAACATCGAAACGGCGAGGAGCTGCTAGCCTCCCACTTCTCGATGTTGCAGGAGCAACCTCTCTCCATCGCTAGTGATGTCGAAGTGTTGGGATGGACTGTAGCTTTTCTTGTTGATAAACTTTAGATCACGGTCTCTGGGAAGCTTTGCTATATTGCTTGCATGCTGGGGAGGGGGGGTCAGTGCTTTTGCTGGGGCGAGTAAGGGGAAGTGGGAGGGGGAGGGTCAATGCTTTTGCTACTGTTTGTGTGGGGGGGGAGGGGGCTTTGGGGTTCTGACGTCTCTGTCATTCATTCTTTGGGTTTTCCCCATTTCGTGGATGTCTGTGAAGAGTAAGAACTTCAGGTTGTACACTATATATTCTCTGATATTAGATTGAACAACCATAGGAAGGATGTGGAGGCTTTAGAGAAGGTGCGGAGGAGATTTACCAGGATGCTGCCTGGATTAGAGAGCGTGTCTTATGAGGAGAGGTTGAGCGAGCTGGGCCTTTTCTTTCTGGAATGGAGGAGGATGAGAGGTGACTTGATTAGATGTGTATAAGATGATAAGAGGCACAGATCGAGTGGACGGCCACAGGCTTTTTCCCGGGGCGGATGTAGTTAACGTGAGGAGGCATTATGAGGAGGAAAGTGTAGGGCAGATGTCAGAGGTTTTTATTTTTAAATAAAAGACGATGAGAGGCATTGATCGTGTGGATAGTCAGAGGCTTTTTCCCAGGGCTGAAACGGCTAACACGAGAGGGCACAGTTTTAAGGTGCTTGGAAGCAGGTACAGAGGAGATGTCGGGGTAAGTTTTTTTTAAAACGTAGAGAGTGGGGAGTGTGTGGAATAGGCTGCTGGGGACGGTGGTGGAGGTACAAATGACAGGGTCTTTTAAGAGACTCTTGGACAGGAACACGAAGCTTAGAAAAATAGAGGGCTGTGGGTAACTGTAGGTAATTTCTAAAGTAAGTACATGTTCGGCACAGCTTTGTGGGCCGAAGGGCCTGTGTTGTGCTGTAGGTTTTCTGTTTCTGAAACACAAGAGTGGTGGGTGTGTGGAACGCCCCGCCAGGGGTGTTAGTGGTGGCAGATGCATCAGGGACGTTTGGATAGGCACACGGATGCTGGAACAGTGGAGGGGCTCTGTGGACGGGAGGGGGCAGATTGACCTGTTCATGGCGTACAAACCTACTCCAACAAGAGATTCTGCCCAACGCTGGAATCCCAAAGCGACACACGTAAAATGGTGGAAGAACCGCGATCGAACCAATTCTCTCCGAACCAACACACCAAACCCCACCTCCCCATCAACTTGTGCGGCGACTTTGAGGGATCTGTGGACGTGGAGCCCAAGGTCCCTCTGTTCCTCCAGACTGCGAACCATTAATGAACCAGTGACCGATTCTCTCTGCAGCTCGCGGTTCTGATGTGGTTAATAACGTACATCGGTGCGGTATTTAACGGACTGACCCTTCTCATCCTGGGTAAGGCCAAGGAGCAAACTCCTCTTGATTCCGTAGCTCTACCAACTTTTTAACCCACTCCAAGATCAATCTAACCCCTCCCTCCTACATGACCCTCCATTTTTCTATTACCTATGTGTCTATCTAAGAGTTTCTTTAAACATTCCCCAATGTATCTGCCTCCACCACCACCCCGGCAGGGTGTTCCACTCAGAAAGCCAGGCAGCATCCATGGAGAGGAATAAACGGGCCGAGAGCCTTCACTAGGACTGGATCGGAGGAGGCAGAAGCCAGGATAACTCAAGGGCAGTGCTGGAGGGATACTCGGGACATTTGAGAGACTCTGAGAAGGATCTCAGAGCAGGTTAAAAGGTCAGCACAAAACCGTGGGCTGAAGTGCCTGTACTGTTTTATATTCTGCCTCAGGGAATTCTGGAAAAAGGTGGGGGGGGGCGTGGGGAAGAGAAGAAGAAGTTACAGTCCCTCATAGCAGGGATATAGAGGGGGAGGCGAGGGGGACAGAGGCACAGGGAGGGACGCGAGGGGGACAGAGGCACAGGGAGGGACGCGAGGGGGGCGAGGGGGACAGAGGCACAGGGAGGGGGGCGAGGGGGACAGAGGCACAGGGAGGGGGGCGAGGGGGACAGAGGCACAGGGAGGGGGGCGAGGGGGACAGAGGCACAGGGAGGGGGGCGAGGGGGACAGAGGCACAGGGAGGGACGCGAGGGGGACAGAGGCACAGAGACAGATTGTGGGGTAGAGAAGGGTGAGAGCTGGTGTGGCATATAGAGAGGAGATTGTGGGGTATATAGGCGCGTGGGTTTAGACAGGGGTGTGGGGTATTAAAAGGGGAACAGAGAGTGCTGTGAGTATTGACGGGGTCTCTGGTATGGAGAGGGGTGTGGGCAGGTGAGGAGAAGAGAAGGGGTGAGAGGGGAACCAGGACGGGGAGCGGAAAGAGAGAAGGGGGGGCGGAAAACACTGGAGGTTTGAGAAATCAGCGTTGACGCGGGCAGGTTGGAGGCTACCCAGGTGGAGTACGGGACACTGCTCGTCTAACCTGAGAACAGTTGTGTCATCAGCAAATTTACAGATGGCAGTCGTGGGCTGGGCACGTCCCCTCCTCGTCGACAATCGACACTGGTGCAGCACAGAGGTGTGTGCGTAGCCCTCTCTCTCCACACCCGTGACTGTGTGGCTAGGCACAGCTCAAACGCTGTCTGTAAATTTGCTGACAACACATCTGTCGCTGGCAGAACCTCAGGTGGTGACGAAAGGGCGTACAGGAATGAGATATGCCAACTAGTGGAGTGGTGTCGCAGCAACAACCTGGCACTCAACGTCAGTAAGACGATAGAGCTGATTGTGGACTTCAGGAAGGGCAAGACGAAGGAACACATGCCAATCCTCAGAGGGATCAGAAGTGGAGAGAGTGAGCAGCTTCGAGTTCCTGGGGGTCAAGATCTCTGAGGATCTGACCTGGTCCCAAAATATCAATGCAGACACAAAGACAGCAAGACAGCGGCTACGTTTCATTCAGAGTTTGAGGAGATTTGGTCTGACTACCAAAGACACTCGCAAATTCCTACAGATGTTACGGTGGAGAGAATTCTAACTGGTGTACCTGGGGGAGAAGGGCAAGGTTCTGCACAGGATCAGAAAGAGCTGCAGAAGTTTGTCAACTCAGCCAGCTCCATCATGGGCACCAGCCTCCCCGGCATCGAGGACATCGTCAAAGGGCGACGCCTCAGGAAAAGGCCGCAGTCCCTCATCACCCGGGACGTGCCCCCGTTTCTTTGCCACCATCGAGGAGCCCGAAGACACACAATGAGCATTTTAGGAACAACTTCTCCTCCTCCACCTTGAGATTTGTGAATGGACATTGAACATAACCTCACTATTTTTTCCCTCTCTTTTGGCACTACTTAATTTATATACAAAATTTCTTAGCGTAATTTATAATCTTTCTGTTATGCATTGTAACGAATTTCAGCAGAGGCGGCCGTGGCACATGTCACAACAGGAAGCAAGAACTGACACGGGTGGCCACCGGGAAACCTTGCCTTTTAACGCAATTTTCCCGTGCCTTGCACACCACGATCTTTGCCCCGTTCTGTGCTAGCTGTGGACATTGCCATCTGATTACTCACCCAAGCAAGGGATTTCATCATCGAAATCACAGGCAGAATGTGGAAAGAAGTAGACCCTGCACAGCCCCGCTTATCACAGCCAGCCAAACAAAAAGAAAGGCCCCCTTTGTTTCCCGAATCTTTGTCTCCTGCCAGCAAGACTATCTTCTATCCATGCTAGTATCTTTCCTGTTAATAATAGCGGGCTCTTATCTTGTGAAACCAGCAGCCTCGTGTGTGGCAGCTTCTGAGAACCTAAGCAAACAACACCCACTGGCTCACCTTTGACAATAAAATAATGTAATCTAATCTAAGAGGAATTAGAGGTCAGCAATCTAATTATCCAGGACAGGACGAGACACCCCCACCGACATTTAAACTGCACCCATGGACCCAGTACAGGAAGGTGGGGTAGAGCGGGTCACAACAGCTGAACTACCAAGTGGCTGGGCGTAAATTAATATAAAGGCGGTGGCGGAGGCACCAGCTCGGGAGAAGTTACAAGATTTGGCATTTTTCGGCGGTAAATGACAATAACTCGCCCCTCGCCGCCATGTGACAACCCGGGCGCGCATGCGCGCTGCTTTCCGCACTGCGGACTCTTTGTATCGAGCGGGAGCCGCACGCGCAACACTGTATCCCGGGCGGGGGTTGGCGACGCATGCGTCACGGAGGCCCCGCCCCCTCCTGCCGCAGGCCGCGCCCACACACCCAGTCCTCCAGCCACGCCCACCCCGCCTCGCGCCGCGTCCGGGAGGTCCGGCCGCAGCAGTCTCGGCCGAGCCGCTCGGCGGCTACCCGGCCACGCCCACCCGACCCCAGTCCTCCAGCCACGCCCCCCCTCCGCCGGCACCCGCCGCGCATGCGCCCCGTCCGCGACCGTGGAGGGAAGAGGAGACACACTGTATTCCCGTCCGACCCGCTGATATATTGTAACCAAGGCGACGGGCCCGGGCGCGCATTCGTGCGCGGGAGCGAGCAGCGGCCGCGCGCTTGTTTACCTCCAACGCGAGCCCCCACCCCCCCCTTTCCTTCTGCACAAATACTGTACACAAACAGCGTCGGGAGCGCGCCCGGCCCTCAGACCCTACACCCCAAAGCGGAACAAAGGTCAAACAAGTCGCTCGGGCGTTGTTAAAGCTCTCTCACAGATTTACTGCGCTTTAAAAAAAAACCTTAAAGCACCCATTTTCTTTTCGGCTTTCGCAAATAAACACTGGCCACCCCGTTGCACGCCCACAGTTATCCTCCAGGGCAAATAAATGACCCGCCCCCTCCCTACACACACACACACCAAATTCAGATATATACAGAAGCCTTTGCAAAATTATCCCAGACTGCGATGCAAATCCCCTCCCCACCTCCTTCAAAGATGCACCGTTCTCCACCTTCGGTGCACGTTGAATTCCCGATTTCTTACCGACAGACATTCCTGACGAGGCCGCTGGGGATGAATCAACATTGCCTTCTGTTCCTTTGGACGAGGTAACGAGGGAGGATTGGGTATGATCTTCCATTCCTTCGTGTTTCGGGTTTTCCGTCTAAAATCTTCTGTCGCTTTGTTTTCTTGTTTTTAAAAAATAATAATAATATTTTCTTCGCTCTGATCTCTGCTCGCCTTTCTCCGGGGCTGGGAGACACCGCCCAGAGCTCGGTGTCGGTGAATCGGCTCCGCAACTCGTTATGACAAGCGCAGGCGAGCGAGGGGAATAAAAGAGAGCCCGCCCACCTCCCTCCTCCCGACGCTCAGGGTGAGAGGTGAGACGGTATCGATTCATCGTTTCACAGGCAAGCCACTCGGCATTGCGGCAGGCGCAGCCGGGGAGGGCGAAAACTGTACAGAGATGTACGGCCATTCCGCCCGCTCATTCCGTTCCGAACCACTTAAACTACGTACTCCCGCCGACCTGCACCGCACCCCTACCGCCCATCTACCGAACCAAACGTCTCTCCAACGTTGAAATCGAGCTCAGCTCGTTCCGCACTCTCGCCGCCCTCTGAGTGGAAAAGTTGCCCCTCATGCTCCCCTTCAACTTTTCACCTTTCACCCTTAACCCATGACCTCTAGCTGTAGCCCCACCCAACCTCAGTGGAAAAAGCCTGTTTGCATTTACCCTCTCTGTACCCCTCATAATTTCGTATCCCTCTATCAAATCTCCCCTCAATCTCTAAGGAATACAGTCCCAACCTATTCAATCTTTCCTTATAGGGTCAGCACAAGATTGTGGGCCGAAGGGCCTGTACTGTGCTGTATTATTGTGTTCTATGTTCTATATAACTCCGGTCCCGGAAACATCCTTGTAAATTTTCTCTGCCCTCTTTCAACCTTATTTATGTCTTTCCTGTCGGTAGGTGACCAAAACTGCACACAGTACTCCAAGTTAGGCCTCACCAATGTCTTATACAACTTCAACATTACATCTCCTGTACTCAGTACTTTGATTTATGAAGGCCAATGTGCCAAAAGCTTTCTGTATGACCCTATCTAACTATGACAACACTTTCAATGAATTATGGACCTGTATCCCCAGATCCCTTTGTTCTGCCGCACTCCTCAGTATAAGTAGTGTGTGTGCGTAGGGAGGGAGAAAGCGATTATATTGTGTATCCTGCAGCAAGGATCGGTGGCAAAATATATTGATAATTGTCATCAGAATTGTACGCAACAAGACGAACAAACACTGGCACGTATGAACTGAAAGGTCTTCGTCTATCGGCTGTTTATTCCCCTGATCTGCTGAGTTCCTCGAGCATTTTGTGTGCGAGGTGTTCAGTGGTAGACATACCACATACTCTCATGCATAAGTTGCAACATAAATGCCACGGATGGTCAACGCACAACATAGACACACGTACTGACTGAGAAGATTGAGGGGAGATTTGATAGAGGTACACAAAATTATGAGGGGGCAACGTTGCTCTGTTGGGTAAAAAGTGAAATCAAATCGTTAGAAAGAGGTTACATGGGGTTGGAAGGTGTTGAATCATTGTGGGTAGAGCTAAGGATCTGCGAGGGTAAAAAGACCCTGATGGGAGTTGTATACAGACCCCCAAACAGTAGTAAGGATGTGGTCTACAATTTACAATGGAAGATAGAAAATGCATGTCAAAAGGGCAATGTTACAGGAGTCAAGGGGGGTTTCAATGTGCAGGTAGATTGGGAGAATCAGGTTGGTGCTGGATTCCAAGAGGGAGAATTTCAAGAATGACTATGTGATGTCTTTCAGAGCAGCTGGTGGTTGAGCCCACTAGGGGGTCAGCTATTCTGGATTGGGTGTTGTGCAATGAACCAGAATTGATTAGGGAGCTTAAGGTAAAGGAACCCTTAGGGGTGTGTGATCATAATATGATTGAATTCACCCTGAAATGTGAGGAGGAGAATCTAAAGTCAGGTGTATCAATATTGCAGTGGAGTAAAGGGAATTAATGAGGCATAGGGGAGGAATAGGCCAAAATTGATTGGGGGGAAAAAAACACTGGCAGCTATGACAGCAAGGCAGCAATAGCTGGAATTTCTGGAACGATTGGGAAGGCACAGGAAAAACTGTACATCCCAAAGAGGAAGAAGGGTTCTGAAGGAAAGATGACACAACTGTGGCTAACAAGAGAAGTCGAAGCCAGGGTAAAAGCCAAAGAGAAGACATATAATAGAGCAAAAATTACTGGGGAAGTTAGAGGATTTGGAAGCGTTTATAAATCAACAGAGGCAACTAGAGATATATTAAGAAGGTAAAAATGGAATATGAGAGTAAGCTAGCCAATAATATTAAAGAGGATACCAACAATTTCATCAAATACATAAAGTGTAAAAGAGAGGTGAGAGTGGATACCAGACCACTGGAAAACGATGCTGAAGAGGTAGTAATGGGGGGCAATGATGGAGGAACTGAATATGTATTTTGCAATAGTCTTCACTGTGGAAGACGCTAGCAATAGGGTGGAAGTTCCAGGTGTCAGGGCTCATAAAGTGTGTGAAGTTACCATAACTAGAGAGAAGGTTCTTGGGAAACTGAAAGGTCTGAAGGTAGATGTCACCTGGACCAGACGGTGTACACCCCAGAGTTCTGAAAGAGGTGGCTGAAGAGGTCGTGAAGGCATGTAACAATTATTTTGTTTTCCCTTGTGCCTGTGTACTGGAATTGACATCAAACTATCTAGCACCTCGAACCTACACACAGCACAGATGCGTGCACGTACTGACAGACGGCACACGCACCACTCAGCAGGCACGCTCTTCGCAATGGTGACGGTGGGTTAACGTTCCAGGGAGAAATCCCCGTTACACAGTGAGCACTGGCAGGGCTGGACCCAGGGGCAGAGGAATGACAGACTCCCCAGGTAGAGACAGAAACAGGAGGTCAGACATCGGAATACCAACAGAGACTGAAAGGTACGACTGAGCGACACCGTGTGACAAATCCTCCTCCACAAACACAAGGACTCCACTCCAGAGCTAAACAGGAGTCCCCATGAGATAATGACGGAATGCGGGAAACCCGTGCCAGTCACAGTTAACTTGACAAGATGACTTCCCACTATCGGAACGGTATTGAGGCTTTGGAGGGGGTGCAGAAGAGGCTCACCAGGATGCTGCCTGGTTTAACGGGCATGTGCTATCGCAAGAGGCCGGATTGTTTTCTCTGGATTGTTGGAGACTGAGGGGAGACCTGATTGAGGTTTGTAAGATTATGAAAGGCATAGATAGAGTAGAGAGGGGGTATCTGTTTCCCAGGGTTGAAATGTCTAATAGAGGGCATGCATTGAAGGTGAGAGGGGGGGCAGGTTCAAAGGGGATGTGAGGGGTAAGATTTTTGCTCAGAGAGTGGTGGATACCTGGTGTGGTGGAGGCAAATACATTAGAGGCTTTTAAGAGATGTTTGATAGGCAAATGGATGTGAGGAAGATAGAGGGACATGGACATTGTGTAGGTAGGAAGGATTAGTCTGTGAATGTTTTTGATTTGGTTTTTAGCCGGTTAGGCACAATATTGTGGGCCGAATGTCCTGCTCCTGTGCCATACTGTTCTGTATTATTACGCAGAAAGCACAAGGGCTTGACGGCTCTCAGGACAACAGGCAGGAAATATGTGTGCTGAAGAAACCCCAAAGGCCAACTCTCTCTGGCAAGTCCCAGAGGCCCACTGGGCTAATGACACTCCACCCGAACTTCTGTTGGTGACTGTGGGCCAGCTTTGCCTCCGCGGCACTGGTAGACAGGGCCGCAGTACAACAGTCTGTAAACTTTGAGAACACACACGGTCTCAAAGATGCTGCTCAACCCACTGAGTCCTCCTGGAGATTGTTTGATGCTCCCATATTCCGGTATCGGCAGTCTTTTGCGTCTCCAACCACATCGGAAAATCCCGAAGTGCTGGAAGGCACGACGGAAATGGCGGTCTTCACTTCCATCACCATCAGAGCGTTGGACCTGATGGCAAGAATGTCGATTTCCCTGAATTCCAGTCATTTCTCCCCCCCCCATCCCACTCTCTTTTCTCATTCCCCATTCTGGTTGCCCCCTCACCCCTTCTCTTCTCCTCACCTGCCTATCATCTCCCTCTGGTTCCCCTCCTCCTTCCCTTTCTCCCATAGAAACCATGGAAAAACTACAGCACAGGAACAGTCCTTTTGGCCCTTCTTGGCTGTGCCGAAACATTTTCTGCCTAGTCCCACTGACCTGCACACGGACCATATCCCTCCATACACCTCCCATCCATGTATCTGTCCAATTTATTCTTAAATGTTAAAAAAGAACCCGCATTTACCACCTTGTCTGGCAGCTCATTCCATACTCCCACCACTCTCTGTGTGAAGAAGCCCCCCTAATGTTCCCTTTAAACTTTTCCCCCCTCACCCTTAACCCATGTCCTCTGGTTTTTTTCTCCCCTTGCCTCAGTGGAAAAAGTCTGCTTGCATTCACTCTATCTATACCCATCATAATTTTATATACCTCAATCAAATCTCCCCTCATTCTTCTACGCTCCAGGGAATAACTATCAGATTCCTTCTTCTTCGCCCATATCAACGTCAGTAAGACTAAAGAGCTGATTGTGGACTTCAGGAAGGTAAGATGAGTGACACACACCAATCCTCATAGAGGGACCAGAAGTGGAGAGAGTGAGCAGCTTCAAGTTCCTAGGTGTCAACACCTCTGAGGATGTATCCAACATGTCGATACAGCTTCAAAGAAGGCACAACAGAGGCTATATTTCACTAGGAATTTGAGGAGATTTGGTTTGTCACCACAGACTCTCAGGGCAAATCTCTACAGATGTATGGTGGAGAGCATTCTGACCGTCTGCATCACGGTCTGGCATGGAGGGGGGCAGGGGAGGGCTACTGCACAGGACTGAAATAAGCTGCAGAGGGTTGTAAACTCAGTCAGCTCCAGCACGGGCACCGGCCTCCATACTATCCAGGACATCTTCAAGGAGCGATGCCTCAGAAAGGCAGCATCCATCATTAAGGACCCCCATCAGCCAGGACGTGCCCTCTTCTCATTGCTACCATCAGGGAGGAGGTACTGGAGCCTGAAGACACACACTCAGCGATTCAGGAACAGCTGCCATCAGATTTCTGAACGGACATTGAACCCACGAACACTACCTCACTACTTTTTTAGTTTCTGTTTTTGCACTATTTATTTAATTTAACTATTTAATATATATTTACCATAATTCAGTTTTTTTTCTATTATTATGTATAGCATTGTAACGCTGTCACAAAGACAACAAATTTCGCGGCATATGCCGGTGATATTAAACCCGATTCTGAATCTGTAATGGGTATTATTCTATAGATTCATAGAGTATGTCCACAGGAATGTATATGGTGACAGATAGGCGCCTTGATTATAAAAGTTACTTTGAAATTTAATACCCCAAGCCCATATGTCTCTGGAACATGGGAGGAAACCCACGAGGTCGTGGAGCGAAGGAAATTGGGTTCGTGGACAGTTTTGAGATCTGAAACCTGTTCCTGAAATGTCTTCAGGCTCCCGTATCTCCTCCCCGTTGCTGGTATCGAGAAGCGGGCAAGTCGCAGATGGTGGAAGTCCTCACTGATGGAGGCCGCCTTCTTGAGGCACGGCCTTTTGAAGGCGGGGAGGGTTGAGCCGGCGACCCCCCCATAGCGTTCTCCCGAAGGAAGCGAACCCAAGGGCAGGACACAGGCACGGAGATTGAGTTTGGGTGTTTACACGGGCATAAACACCGAACAGCAAGCAGGAGGAATCTTGCCACCGAGCCCTGGTATGGAGCCTTGACTCAGAGAAGCCGAGTCTCATAGTCCTTGAAACTGGAGCTAAACCTAGAACAAATGGTTCTAAGCAGCCGGGAAACACGAGTTCAACAGGACCAGGCAGTGTTTTCCCTCGACTTAGGCAGCCAAGGAAACCAGGGGGTTTCATATCTTTGATAATTTTTGTGTTAACCACCTGGTCCACAAGGGAATTTTCTGTTTATTTATTTATAATTATTATTAGCATTGGCGCATGGCCAAGTGGTTAAGGCGTTTGTCCAGTGATCTGAAGGTCACTAGTTCGAACCTTGGCTGAGGCAGCGTGTGTGTCCTTGAGCAGGGCCCTTAACCACACATTGCTCTGCGACGACACCGGTGCCAAGCTGCATGGGTCTTAATGCCCTTCCCTTGGACAACATCGGTGTCATGGAGAGGGGAGACTTGCATCATGGGCAACTGCTGGTCTTCCATACAACCTTGCCCAGGCCTGTGCCCTGGAAACCTTCCAAGGCGCAAATCCATGGTCTCACGAGACTAACGAATGCCTATATAAAAAAATTATTATTATCATAGTATTTGCACAGTTCATCTTCTTTCCCATATCAGTGGCTTGTCAGTCTTTATCTGTGTGTAGTTTTTCATTCTAGAATATTTCTTCTTTCTACTGTGATTGTCCTATCTGCAATAACTAATTGGTTGTAATATCATCATTATTATTTTGGTTGGTTGGCACGGTAACATAGCAGTTACCATAAGACTATACAGCACCAGTGATCATGGGTTCAATTCCCACCACTGACTGTAAGGAGTTTGTACATTCTCCCCGTGACCGCATGGGTTTCCTCTGGGTGCTCCGGTTTCCTCCCACATTCCTAAAAGCCGTACAGGCAAGGGTTAATGAGTCATGGACATGCTGTGTTGGCGCCGGAAGAGGGACCACACTTGCAGGCTGCCCCCAGCTTGTTCTCGCACAATGTGCATTCTACTCTGGTTTGCCTGGATGTACCAGCAGTAGATGAAGCTAACACGCGGTGTTTGCTGCTTGTGAGCGTTGATCTTTATTGCACCCTGGTGTGGACAAGCAGATGCTGGTGTCATAGAGAGGGGCATTGGGAGGGGACCCAAATGCAAGACACAGATACGGAAGTGCGAGGAACAGGACAGGACTAGAGTTGGGGATGTGACTGGATACAGACCAGGAGCTGGGACAAGAACATAGACTTGGGCTAGGACATTGACTAGGCAAGTGGGACCAGGACAAGGAACTGGGAACTAGGAGCCTGGGCTTGGTCTCCGAGCCAGAGACTGGACAAGGACCCAGATCCTGGGTCTTGATTCGGGCTCGGACCCAGGAACTAGGCGAGGACATGATGTGGCTACAGGACTGGACATGGCTTGGGTTCCTTGAGGATTGGGTTCGGACTCCGAGCCAGAGACTGGCCAAGGACCCAGAACCTGGGTCTTGACTCGGGCTCAGACTCCGGAACTAGGCGAAGACATGATGTGGTCTTGGCAGACAGGACTAGGCGAGGTTTCAAGATAGAACGAGAGACTCCTGGGCAAGACAAGGGAACTCCAGCACAGGTTGAGAACACAAAGCCTTGACTTGGTACTCAGGAACAGCCGAGCCTTGGACTTGAGATGACAGGAACCTCGGAACCTTGGACTTGAGACGACAAGAACGCAGAACACAGAGCCTTGGTCTTGGGGAGGACAGGAATACAGAGCCTTGGTCTAGAGCACGGGAACACAGAGCCTTGAACTTCAGAGACAGGAACACAAGGGCATGGAACACAGAGCTGGGATCCCTCCTTGGGATCAGGACTTAGGGCCAGGACTGGAACACGGAACACAGAGCCAGGACCCCTCCTTGGGAACAGGACTTGGGGCTGGGGCTCTACACAGAATGCTGAACATGACAAAGTGGTTCCCAACACTAGGTAGCGGCAAATGGCCAGGCCTACCTAGTGAAGGCGTGGACACAGAGACTGTTCCCAACACTAGGTAGCGGCAAATGGCAGGACTTACCTAGCGAAGGCGTGGACACAGAGACGGTTCCCAACACTAGGTAGCGGCAAATGGCCAGGCCTACCTAGTGAAGGCGTGGACACAGAGACGGTTCCCAACACTAGGTAGCGGCAAATGGCAGGACCTACCTAGCGAAGGCGTGGACACAGAGACGGTTCCCAACACTAGGTAGCGGCAAATGGCCAGGCCTACCTAGTGAAGGCGTGGACACAAAGACAGTTCCCTATCTGGATGCAGCAAGGCTCCAGTCTTGCTCTGGTTGAACTTGACAAGGTTGCAGGCAATGCTCCAGAAGGAAGAGAAGGGAACAGTCCAGCCTCAGGGTAATGGCAAAGACAGCCTGGCTTGCTCAACAGAGGCAAGGACAGGAAAGGACAGATCCAACCACAGGGTATGGCAAAGCGGGCTTGACTTACCCCCACACAGGCAAGGACGGGATACTGACAAGACGAACCACCAACCACGCTTGAACCCAGGGCCACTTATATTCCCAGTCCCAAGACGAGCATCAGGCAACTATGATTAAGCCCAACTGAAACAAGGGACAGCCGGAAGACCCGGAGTCCGGAGTCCACAGACCGGACCATGAACCGGAACGCAGACTTCATGGACCGGACCATGACAGCTGGAAACCCAGAGCAACACGCACAAGATGCTGGAGGGACCCAGCAGGCCAGGCAGCGTCTATGGAGGGCTGTAGGCAGTCGTCGTTTCCAGCCCAGACCCTTCATCAAGACTGAGAAGGAAGGGGGGAGACGCCAGGATCAAAAGGTGAGGGGAGAGGGGAAGGAGGCTAGCTGGGGGAGGCCAGGTGAAGTTGGAAGCTGAGGGGTGATGGCTGGAAAAGGCGAAGGGCTGGAGAAGAAGGAATCTGACAGGAGAGGAGAATGGACCGTGGGAGAAAGGAAGCACCAGGGGCAGATGATAGACAGGTTATATAAACTAATCTGAATCAAGTCTCTTCCTACAGCAAGTCCTTCACCCAAGGGTCAAATGAGGCGTCGTGCCGGTTTATTGTTGTTCCGTGCTGAGATACCCGAACACTGTTCACACAGATCAGATTATTACACAGTGTATCGAAGCAGAGTAAGGTGAAACATTGACAAAATACAGAATAAAGTGTCACAGCGACAGAGAGAGTGCGGTGCAGGTAAAGTATTTACTGCTCCCACCGATTTCACCCGAGCAATTTACAATTTACAATTTACAATTCACAGGGCAATTTACAATGACTGATTAACCTACGAACCCGTACCTCTTTGTAGCGTGGGGGGAAACCGGAGCACCCGGAGGAAACGAAACACACACACACACACACACACACACTCTCTGTCTCTCTCTCACATACACACACACTCGCTCTCTCACACACTCTCACACACACACACACACTCTGTCTCTCACACACACACACACTCTCTCTCTCACACTCACACACACACACACTGTCTCTCTCTCACACACACACACACACTCTCTCTCTCTCTCTCTCTCACACACACTCACACACACACACACACTCTGTCTCTCACACACATACGCACACACACTCCAACATCCCGTGTTGTAATAAAGTCGCGCTACCGTTATCGCAGCGCCCCAACAATAAATAATAACGTGGCTGTCCGTCTTGTCCGGCGACGACAGGACACCTGTGCGGGAGAGTTGGTCAGGTGCGAAACCCGTGACACTCTCTCGACCTCGGAAATCCGGGTCCAGTGGGACGGACAAGCGTCACAAACCGGGGTCTTCCCTGGTTGCAGTGGGTGACCGTGACGTTTTCCGTGCCTCGTCGCGCCCTTCGCTCTCCACACGGGGCGTTACAGAACCGGCTCCCTGGCCGTTGGGTCTCACCCGCCCAGTCCGCATGGAGCCGACTTCACCTGCTGGGACGGGCACGTCCGTGTCTCCCCGGGGTACGAGGCCCGCCGGCGACCCTCACCCGGTTCAGCCCGTCTGTCGAAGCGGAGTACCGGGGCGTGGCCGCTGTCTCCCAAACGGCTACTTGGAGCCACAGCCGAGTGTGCGGTGGGGTCCAAAGGTGAGGGAGTTTCCCCGGAGTGGGGACGACCGGCCCCTTCACCAGAGGTGTTACCCCTCCCCGTATAGGGGTCCGTACAAGTAAATAATGAGGGACAAGATTATAATGAGGGAAAATCGTGAGGTCAACAGCCCATCTTGTTGTACCAGTGCACCGATCGGTAGTCTGAATGCTGTCCCCGTGTAGACAGGGTCCACAGAGGGGATGCTGGTCTCCGTGACGAGCCGAGCTGTGCCCGCGACTCCCCGCGGTTTCTCTCGCGGTTACGGGCAGCGCGGTTCCCGTCCCGAGCCGGGATGCATCCGGAGGCGATGCTCTCCGTGGTGTGCCGATAAAAAAGTTTGGTGAGGGTCAAAGGGGGACACGGGGTCACAGAGAGAGGACGTACAGCCCAGGCTGAGAGAAAATTTCCTCAGCCTCCCGACCAAGCAGAGGTGTTGGGGAGCGCGTCTGGCCGTGACATCGACTTGGTTGGACCAGACCAGGCAAAGGGACGAGGGGTCTCGGCCCGAAACGTCGACTACACCTCTTCCAAGAGATGCTGCCTGGCCTGCTGCGTTCACCAGCAACTTTGATGTGTGTTGCTTGAATTTCCTGCATCTGCAGAATTCCTCGTGTTTAAATGTATATAAAAGACGGATATCAAACTAAAAAAGTCCGCAGTCCGATCCATAAATCTCGGGATCAGTAGCATCCTCCGACAGCATCGAGGGAGGAAGAGAGACAACCGGAAGGCAGGATCCGGGTGACGGGTACCCTGCCCAACAGCACCGAGCGAAACTTCCGAACGAGCAGCGAGCAAGCGGCGGGCGGTCGGCGCCCCGATCTCCCTCCGCGCCCTGACAGCTCGGGGGGTCGGGTTTCGGAGCTCAGTCCTGACCTCCTCCGGAAGGAGTTCGAACGTTTTCTCCCCGTGACCGCGTGGGTTCCCTCCGGGTGCGCCGGTTTCCTCCCGCAGTCCAAAGCCGCGCCGGTTGCTGGGCTAATAGGTTATTATAGATTGTCCCGTGATTGGGCTGGGGTTAAGTCGGGAGTTGCCGGTCAGTATAGAGATGCTACTGACGGTGGAGAGGGATATGCCCAAGATGTATCAGACCGTAACACGTACGAGCAGAATCAGGCCATTCGGCCCGTCGAGTTTGCTCCGCCATTTTCTCTCATGGCTGATTCATTAACCCTCTCAACCCCTTTCTTCTGCCTCTCCTAATAATCTTCAACACTCCTAATAATCAAGAATCTACCAACCTCTGCTTTAAATACACCCAATTACTTGGTCTCCACAGAAGTCTGTGGTAACAAATTCCACAGATTCACCACCGTCTGGCTAAAGAAACTACTCCGCTCTGAGGCTGTGTCCTCTGGTCCTAGACTCCCCCACTATAGGAAACATCCTCTCCACATCCACTCTATCTGTGTCCTCTGGTCCTAGACTCTCCCACTATGGGAAACATCCTCTCCACATCCACTCTGTGTCCTCTGGTCCTGGACTCCCCCCACTATAGGAAATATCCTCTCCACATCCACTCTATCTGTGTCCTCTGGTCCTAGACTCCCCCACTATAGGAAACATCCTCTCCACATCCACTCTATCTGTGTCCTCTGGTCCTAGACTCCCCTACTACAGGAAACATCCTCTCCACATCCACTCTATCTGTGTCCTCTGGTCCTAGACTCCCCCACTATAGGAAACATCCTCTCCACATCCACTCTATCTGTGTCCTCTGGTCCTAGACTCCCCCACTATAGGAAACATCCTCTCCACATCCACTCTATCTGTGTCCTCTGGTCCTAGACTCCCCCACTGTAGGAAACATCCTTCCCACATCCACACTATCTATGTCCTCTGGTCCTAGACTCCCCTACTACAGGAAACATCCTCTCCACATCCACTCTATCTGTGTCCTCTGGTCCTAAACTCCCCTACTATAGGAAACATCCTCTCCACATCCACTCTATCTGTGTCCTCTGGTCCTAGACTCCCCCACTATAGGAAACATCCTCTCCACATCCACTCTATCTGTGTCCTCTGGTCCTGGACTCCCCCCACTATAGGAAACATCCTCTCCACATCCACTCTATCTGTGTCCTCTGGTCCTCGACTCCCCCACTATAGGAAACATCCTCTCCACATCCACTCTATCTGTGTCCTCTGGTCCTAGACTCCCCCCCTATAGGAAACATCCTCTCCACATCCACTCCACCTCAGCCTTCCAATATTTAATAGGTTCCAATGAGATCTCCCCTCATTCTTCCAAACTCCAGCGAGTAGAGGCCCGGAGCCATCAAACTCTCCGTGTACGTTAACCCTTTCCTCCCCGGGATCATTCTGGTGCCCATCCTCCGGGCTGAATCCACTTCCCCCTGGCGCTGCTGTGCCTTTGGAACGCTGCACCAGAGTGTGGCGCGGCCACTCAGGGTCATTTCGACAGAAAGACAGACCACCGTATCGAAATGCCGGAGGGTCTCAGCGGGCCAGGCAGCGTCTGCAAAGAGGAATACGCAGTCGACGCCTCGGGCCGAGGCCCTTCGTCAGGACTGGAAAGGAAGGGGGAAGAAGGCAGAATGAGAAGGTGAAGGCGATGGGGTGGGGGGATGGGGGTGGGAAGGGGGGGGATTACAAGAACTGTGCTGAGACGTACCCTGAGGGATAAAAGATTGTGGAAGGAGATAACAGACAAGAAACTGTTGGCGCACAACCCAATCAGAAAGCTATAAGCGATTACGAAGGCACGGTTTCATTGAGATAACCTTCGAGTAGAGGTTTCCTCACCCTCCAGTAGCAGTTTACAGAGTGTACAAGTTTTTTTTACAAGTGGTTCCTCATTTTCTTTTTTTTAATATATCATATTTATTTTTAAAAAAATTTAATATCGAGATCCAGCACGGAAACAGGGCCTTCTGGCCCAATGAGCCCTCACTGCACAAGTACACCCATGAGACTGACCTACCTTCTGACCCGTACGCCTTTGGACTGTCGGAGTGAACCAGCAGGAAACCCACACGGTCACAGGGAGGGAAAGTTCAAACCCCTTCCCCTTCAATGCGGAAGGGGGCAGAAGTGTGTGAAGTTGCCATAACTAGGCAGAAAGTTCTTGGGGAACTGAAAGGCCTGGAGGTAGATAAGTCACCTGGACCAGCTGTTGTACACCCCAGGGTTCTGAACGAGGTGGATGAAGAGACCATGGAGGTAAATGATCTTTCAAGAATCACTAGATTCCAGAATGGTTCCAGAGGACTGGAAGCTTGCAAATATCACTCCGCTCTTCAAGAAGGGAAGAGAGACAGAAGAAAGGGAACTATAGACCAGTTAGTCTAACCTCAGTGGTTGGGAAGGTGTTGGAGGTCGATTACTAAGGATGAGGTTCCGGGGTACTTGGAGGCACATGATCAAATAGGCTGAAGTCAGCATGGTTTCCTCAGGGGAAAACTTGACTGCCAAGTCTGCTGGAATTCTTTGAAGAAATAACAAACAGGATAGGCAAATGAGAATTGGTTGATGTTGTGTACCTGGATTTTCAGAAGGCCTTCAACACACACACACACAGACACACAAACACACAGACACACAAACACACACACAGACACACAACACACACACACACACACACACACACAGACACACACACACAGGCACACACACACACACACACACACACACGTACACACACAGACACACACACACACACACACACAGACACACACACAGACACACACACACACACATACACACACAGACACACACACAACACACACACAGACACACACACACAGACACACAGACACGCACACATACACAGACACATACACACAGACACACACACAGACACACACACACTCACACACACAGACACATACACACATACACACACATACACACGTACACACAGACACACACACACACAACACACACACAGACACACACATACACGTACGCACACATACACACACAAACACACACACACAACACACATACACACACACACACAGACACACACACACACACAGACACATACACACATACACACACACAGACACACACACACAAACACACATACACACACGCAAACACACACATACACGCAAACACAAACACACAGACACATACACACACAGACACACACACATACACACACACAGACACACACACACACACAGACAGACACACACAAACACACAGACACATACACAGACACACATACACACGCACACACAGACACACACATACACACACAGACACACACACACAACACACATATACACACACACAGACACACACACACAGACACACACACACACACAGACACATACACACACACACAGACACACACAGACACATACACACATACACACACAGACACACACATACACACACACATATACACACACACACACATATACACACGCAAACACACACACACACGCAAACACACAGACACACACACATACACACACACATACACACACACACACAGACACACACACACACAGAGACACACACACACAGACACACACACATACACACACACACACACACACACACACACACACACACACACTGGACGAAGCAACCCTGATCAGAATCAGAATCAGGTTTAATATCGCTGGCAAATATCATGAAGTTTGTTGTCTTTGTAACAGCAGCATAATGCAATAGATAATAACAGAAAAAAACGTGAATTATATTAAGTTTATGTCTATTAAATAGTTAAATAAATGGTGCAAAAATAGAAATAAAAATGTAGTGAGGTAGTGTTCATGGGTTCAATGTCCATTCAGAAATCAGATAGCAGAGGGGAAGAAACTGTTCCTGAATCGTTGAGTGTGTGTCTTCAGGCTCCTGTACCTCCTCCCTGATGGTAGCAATGAGAAGAGGGCACGTCCTGGGTGATGGGGGTCCTTAATGATGGACGCTGCCTTTCTGAGGCATCGCTCCTTGAAGATGTCCTGGATACTACGGAGGCCGGAGCCCATGATGGAGCTGACTGAGTTTGCAAATAAGTGCGCAACAATCGTGGGGAAGGGTCTCGGCCTGAAATACCGACTGTTTATTCCGCCGCCCGGTTTGCTGGGCTCCCCCAGCGTTCTGTGTGTCTGACTCTGTTAAACGAGAATCAACTGATTTGACACAGCACAGCTGAGAGGGACCGATGCGGTTAAATGTTGCTGGAGATCGGAGATACGCTGGGTGTCTGTTAGTGTCTTTTTCTGTGCAAGTGTTGTTCCGAGAGGAAGTTACACACAGTTAATCTGTGATATGGAAGTGTCAAACTCGTGTGCGGCGTGACACTGCTGTTTAGCAAGTCCACAGACGCCATTTGACTGGGAAAGTCGTGGGCGGGGGTGGGGGGGGGGACATTTTTCTGGGTAAAACATTCCCTCACCTTTGGTCTAGTTCCTAATTCTTCCACTGACCCTCTCCTTCCTACTCTTGAATCCCTTCCTATCGCCCCTCTCCCGCACTCAGCCCTTCACCTCCCCATCTCGCAGCGTCCCCACCTCATCACCCCTGACCCCAGCTCATCCCGGACTCCTGGTATGACATTTCCCACATCGTGTCCCCTCGGCTGCCTCCCCCTCTCACTTGCCTCCCCCCTCTCCTCTCACCCCTCTCTCCCTCGCTGTCACTCTCTCCCTCTTGCCCAACCCGTCTCTCACCTTCCTCCTCTCCTCCCCCTCCCCTCCACTCCCCTTCCCCCCTCTCACCCCCTTCCCTCCCTCTCTCTCACTCCTCTACTCCCTCCTCCCCAACACGTCTCCCACTTTCCTCCCCTCGACTCCCCCTCCCACCTCTCACCCCCTCTGTTACTCAGTCTCCCAATTTGCCCCCTCTTCTCTTCCTCTCTCTCTCTTACCCCCTCTCTCCCTACCCTCTCCTCTCACCCCTCTTTCCTCCTCTCTCACTCTCCCCCTCCCCTCTCTACTCCTTCTTCCCCAACCTGTCTCCCACTTTCCTCCCCTCCACTCCCCTTTCCCCTCCTCTCCCTCACCCCCTCTTTCCCTCTCCCCACCCCCTCTTTCCCTCTCCCCTCTCTGCTCCTCTCTCCCTCCCTCATTCGCTGTCTCCCAGTTTGCCCCCTCTCCTCTTCCCCTCCCCCCTCTCTCCCCTTCTCTCCTCCTCCCCTCTCCCCATCTTTCCTCTCTCCTCCCCTTTTCCCCTTTCTCCCTCTGCACCACTCCCTGTCTCCCCACACTCCCCCCGCTTCCCCACCCCTCTCTTGACCCATCAACTCTCTCACACCAATGGATTTGCCCACTTGCTCCCCCCATTGCCTTCCCCTTACCCTCTCCTGCCCCACAGCCCACCCTCACCCCTTCCAGCTCGACCCCCTCCCGACCCGTACCTATGCCCCATCATTACCCCCTCCCCTTGTGCGTGTGTTTGCTTCTCTCTTCCCCCACACACACCCTTCTCTCAGCTACCCCCCCCACTTTAGCTATTCCTCCTTAACTCAGCGCCCCCTCCCTTTCTGAGCCGTTCCCCCTCCCCAGCCGCATCCCTGGAGCACCCAACAGCCTCCCACTTGGCCACATCTTGGGGAGCGAGCTCTGTCTGCCACCCATTTAAGACGCCGATCGAGGCAAGCTCCCTCGCCATCTCTGAACCCTGGGACATTTCTGGGATGCTGAGTCACTGCTTCCCGAGACATATCGATTTTTTTTTTGTTCTTCTGCAAGGTAATACATATTTTATTCATTTTGAGTCTCAGCGTGAAACAGGCCCTCCCGGCCTAATGAGCCTCATTGCCCACTTTGACCCATATCTGGTCAACCCTAGCCCAACCACAGGACAATGCACAATGACCGATTCCTGGAGAGGTACATGGATGGGAGGGGTGTGGAGGTCCAATGGGAGTAGGAGTTTGAATGGCTCAGCACGGACTAGACGGGCCGAAGGGCCTGCCTCTGTACTGTACTTTTCTATGACTCTAACCGATACGTCTTTGGGCCATGGGTCTGAGGGGACTTCTCGCGGATCACGGGGAGAAGCTACTGACTCCTTAACTCTGAACTCTGAACCCTGGCGCCCCGAGGGTTGGACTGACCGCCACGCCAAGGAACCGCCTTGCTGGGGAAGTCCGGCGTCAGATCCGAATCCAGGTCAGCCACAACCGTACTGGGGCCGAAAGCTGGATGAGTACCCCCTCGCCCGCGCTCATTCCAGTCCTGACGAGGGGTCTCGGCCTGACACGTCGACTGTTTATTCCCCTCCATAGATGCTGCCTGACCTGCTCATCCAGCGTTGTGTCTGTGTGTTGCTCTGGATTTCCAGCAGCTGCAGAATCTCCTGTCTTTGTGATTTGCTGTTCTTACGTTACGTCCAGTGTGTCTGCTACCACTTCACAGGAGTTCCCTTCCCTTAGTAATATAAAAATGCAATTCTTTTCTCCGAAATCCACATGATTGTTTTAAAATTCCTGCTGAGCCATTTTAGGCCCAGAATCTATGGAAAGATGTGCTGGTATTGGAGAGTATCCTGAGGAGGTTTGCGACATTGATCCCGGGAATGAAAGGGTTAACATATGAGGAGAGGTTCCTGGTTCCGGGCCTGTACTCGCTGGAGTTCAGAACAATGAGGGGGATGTTATTGAAACTTATTGAATATTGCGAAAGGCCTAGATAGAGTGGGTGTGGAGAGGATGTTTCCAATAGTGGGGGAGTCTAGGATCAGAGGACACATTTAGAGTGGGTGTGGAGAGGATGTTTCCTATAGTGGGGGAGTCTAGGACCAGAGGACACAGATAGAGTGGATGTGGAGAGGATGTTTCCTATAGTGGGGGAGTCTAGGACCAGAGGACACAGATAGAGTGGATGTGGAGAGGATGTTTCCTATAGTGAGGGAGTCTAGGACCAGAGGACACAGACAGAGTGGATGTGGAGAGGATGTTTCCTATGCTGGGAGAGTCTAGGACCAGAGGACACAGACAGAGTGGATGTGGAGAGGATGTTTCCTATAGTGGGGGAGTCTAGGACCAGAGGACACAGATAGAGTGGATGTGGAGAGGATGTTTCCTATGCTGGGAGAGTCTAGGACCAGAGGACAGAGTCTCAGAATAGAGGGACATCGTTTTAGAATGGAGATGAGGTGGAATTTCTTTAGGCAGAGGGTGGTGAATCTGTGGAATTCGTTGCCACAGGCAGCTGTGAAGACCAAGTCATTGGGTATATTTAAGGCAGAGGTTGATAAATTCTTGACTGGTCGGGTCAAGAAGGGATAAGGGGTGGGTGGGTGGGGTGGGGGCAGAGAGGAAAATGGACCAGCCGTGACGAAATGGCGGAGCAGACCCGATGGGCCGAGTGGCCTAATTCTGCTCCTGTATCTTATGATAGGTCTTTGGAACGTGGGAGGGAACGGGAGCCTCCCGAGGAAACCTGGAGAGACATTTGGAGTACTGAGTACGGGTCGGTAATCCCGAGGGGGCGCACCGAAGGTTCACGAGGATATCACCGGGACTGGACGGTGTGGGTGGAATGAGGAGAGAGCGGACAGACTGGGACTGTCTTCCCCGGGTCTACGGAGACTGAGGGGGCCGGACGGACAAAGTCCTTGAGGACACTGGCGGGAAATGTGCCCCAATCCGTGATGGCGGGCGCGGCGGACCGCTTCGCGAACCGAGCCACAGTTCGCAGCCCGGTGCCGCAGTGAGAACGCCTCCTGTCCCTACAATCACCCTGCCCACTGAGTCAGCGCAGCGAGCGGTGCGGGGAGGGGAGAGGAGGGCATTGCTTGATGCTGACCAACAGAAACCGAACCCAGGTTCCCGTTTGCTGTGTGAAAGGTTCTGGTGTCTCTGCGAGTCTATATTTAGCCAGCACTGTGTCATCACGCCTTGACTGGTCTGGCATTTCACAGCAGCTCGGATCAATAACTTCCATCAGCCTCCCTCCTCCCAGCCGATGCCGTCTCAGCACGGACCGGGGTCCGCAGAGACCGCACTGCAGCAGAGGGCGGCCGCAGGGTATTGATTGTCTTCCAGGTCCGTCAGACTGTAACCCTGTGGGTCGAGTCCGCAACCCTCCGTTCCCCTCTCCGTACAGCACAAGATCTCACCTTCCATACCGACTCGATAAACCAGACCAAACTCAAAACCCACACCCCTCCCCATTACCCCTCGACCCTCATCAATACCCCACTCCCCACCCCATTACCCCTCGACCCTCCTCAATACCCCACTCCCCATTACCCCTCACTACCCCACTCCCCACCCCATTACCCCTCGACCCTCATCAATACCCCACTCCCCACCCACTACCCCTCAACCCTCCTCAATACCCCACTCCCCATTACCCCTCCCTACCCCACTCCCCACCCCATTACCCCTCGACCCTCATCAATACCCCACTCCCCATCACCCCTCAATCCCCCTCAAAACCCCACTACCCAATATCCCAGTCCCCCCAATACCCCACTCACCATCACCCCTCAGTCCCCCCTCAATACCCCACTCCCCAACACCCCTCAGTCCTCCCTCAATACCCCACTCCCCAACACCCCTCAGTCCCCCCTCAATACACCACTCCTCATCACCCCTCAGTCCCCCCTCAATACCCCACTCCTCAGCACCCCTCAGTCCCCCCTCAATACCCCACTCCCCATCACCCCTCAGTCCCCTCTCAATACCCCACTCCCCAACAACCCTGAGACCCCCTCAGTACCCCTCAATACCCCACTCCCCAACACCCCTCAGCCCTCCCTCAATACTCCACTCCTCAGCACCCCTTAGCCCCCCCTCAATACCCCACTCCCCAGCACCCCTCAGTCCCCCCTCAATACCCCACTCCCCAGCACCCCTTGGCCCTGCACTTCACCGCTGTGGGGTCACAACCCCGGTACTGACAGAAACTCCAAGTGACAGCATCGATTAAGCACATGAACACACACAGCTCAGCATTCCTTACTCCCACCTCTCTCCCTCAGGGCCGGATTAAGCTAGTGCGGGGCCTGTAGCATATGTAATGAAGGGGCCCTGAATTATAAAAATGCACATAAGTATTAAGACATAAATTATTTACTTGCATGGTAAAGTATTTCAATTTTTTCATTTGCTATGCTGCCAGATATATGACAAATGTCTGACACTTCAGTAATAGTATTACTTACATGTAGGTATCAATTTCAAATGTCAAAAGTAGCAAAACTACAATTTACAAGTTAGATTTTCTAGATTTAGCATGAGCAAATTTGTTGATGATACTGGAAGTGTCTATTTCACGCAGAAGTTCATGTTCAATGCTCATTAGAGTGAGATTGTTCAATCTGTTTTGACCCATGGTGCTCCTTAGTTCATTTTTAATCCTTTTCAGTTTTGAAAATGAGCGTTCTCCACTGCAGTTGGTAACCATGAGTGACAATTAGATGCGCAAGGCATTTTCTACATTTGGAAAACATGACTCCAAAGAATTGTCAGTTATCAAACGGTACAACTGTAACTCTACAACGTCTTGTTTGGTCCCAATATGAGAAGCAAGATCAGTTTTCAGCAGTTCAGTAAACTGCACAAATTCTTCATCAAGACTTTCTTCCAGACTTCCAGATATGATTCAATAAGATTTGATAACTTTTTACGATCTCTTCAGGTGTAAACGACTGTAACTGATGAAGGAATCCAATAAAACCATTCACCTTTAGATAAGCTTTCTGCCTTTTTAAACAGGGCAGAAAGCAAGCCGTCAATAATGGCAAGAAATATTTGGCTTTTAAACTTCTGAGAAGGCGTTTGAGATTCAACAAGTCGATCAAGAGTGCTGGAACCACTGAAATCATCATACGCGCGATTTTGCTTGTGTTTTCTTCAAGTTTGCTGTTGATAATCTTCACACTTAGTCAGATCTTTGGCTTTTTGCTCAATGTCTGAAAAAGCAGACTGCATAGCTTGAATATATTCATAGAGTGCACAAGCTGTGTTCAAGTCTTGGCCAGAAGATTGCGAAGAAGCACTGGTCATTTGAAAACGCTGTAATACTTGATCCAAAATATGACCATTATTCCTGTTACAGTTATTCCTCATTACAGTTGCACCATAAATAATTAAATGGTAATAAAACCATAAATAGTTAAATAGTAGTATGTAAATTATGCCAGTAAATTATGAAATAAGTCCAGGGCCAGCCTATTGGCTCAGGGTGTCTGACCCTCCAAGGGAGGAGTTGTAAAGTGTGATGGCCACAGGCAGGAATGACTTCCTATGACGCTCTGTGTTGCATCTCGGTGGAATGAGTCTCTGGCTGAATGTGTTCCTGTGCCCACCCAGTACATTATGTAGTGGATGGGAGACATTGACCAAGATGGCATGCAACTTGGACAGCATCCTCTTTTCAGACACCACCGTGAGAGAGTCCAGTTCCATCCCCACAACATCACTGGCCTTACAAATGAGTTTGTTGATTCTGTTGGTGTCTGCTACCCTCAGCCTGCTGCCCCAGCACACAACAGCAAACATGATAGCACTGGCCACCACAGACTCGTAGAACATCCTCAGCATCGTCCGGCAGATGTTAAAGGACCTCAGTCTGCTCAGGAAATACTTGCCACTCATGTTGCGGGCATTGTCATAAATTTGACCAGGGCAGTCTTTTATATCAATGTCATTTTCCTTTAAAAGGTCAAGTAAACTTTGAGTGAGCTGTTCAGCACTGTGATCTTCCATATCCAAAAACTTCACAAACCTTTTAACTGGTCCAGACAACAAAACATAGCGCACTCTCAAAGTCAGCTGGTCTACATTAGATATATCTGGAGTAGAATCCAATGAAACAGAATAATACTTGTATTTCTTCACTTCACTGATAATGTGATCCAGTAAGCTGGATCCAATCAGGTTGATGAATTCCTCACATGTTGTTTTAGTTAGATATGATTTATGCCCCCTTCCTTGGTTTGCATGAGTATTTATACCACGACACAGCAAGGAGCCAACACACGCCTGCACACACATACTGCACCATGCAGCGTGCAGCTCCCCCGACATGAAAACTACAGCGTTGCCAGCTCATCGTCGTTGTGGCGTGGATGAAATCACAGAGCGTTGCGTTACCGGCAGGTACAAAGCAGTTTCTTTATTCGACAAAACAGGGTTACAGCAGGCAGAGACCTTGGCAGAACAGGTCTAACCGCCTTGTGATTAAGGCTCGATATTTATTTGCTAAACACAAAGGACAGTTCATAGTTACAAGTATAGACAATTGTTTGAAGTTTTCACATCTTTTGATTAAATTTATTCCACCGGCGCCAGTATGCCTAAGCTGGCGTTCATAGCTGGTCCTGGACTTATTTCCTGGCATAATTTACATATTACTATTTAACTATTTATGGTTTTGTTACTATTATGGTGCAACTGTAACGAAAACCAATTTCCCCCAGGATCAATAAAGTATGACTATGACTATGACTATGGCCTTTAGGGACTCAGGTTAGAATCCAAAATACATTACTTGGTCTGTTACGTGCTAACATAGAGGACAATTCATATTCAAAAAGCATAGCTATGGTGTCTTCACAACTACCTGTAAACTTCACATTCTTGTCTCAGAGGTGCCGGAGATGCATTGTTACAAATGAAGCTGGGTTCACAGCTTTTAGGAAATGCATTGTTACGAACTCAATCCACAGTACTTTGTCAAAGAACAGAAGGCCGATGGCTGAAGTGGTTTATTTATGTGTAAGTGAATCGTCTACCCAAAACTCAGTCGTGAGAATATGGTGAGATGCCGATTTCACTAGACTGCAGCTTGTAAGCACTTAGTGCGGGCAGAGCCCGCGAAAATGCAGGGCCCGTAGCATATGCTGCTTTTGCTACGAGGTTAATCCGGCCCTGCTCCCCTTAACTCTCTCCCCCTCTTTCCATCTCTTCCCTTCCTCTCTCTCCCCACCTTTCCACTCTCTTCCTTTCTCTCCCACTTCACTCTCTCCTCTTTTTCCTCTCTCATCTTCTCCCTGTCTCCCCACACACACACACACACACACACACTCTTTCTCCCTCCCACTGTCTCTGTCTCCCCCTCTACCTCTCCCTCCTCCACCTCTCCTCTCCCTGTCTCTCCCCCCTCTCTTTCTCCTTCCCTCCCCTTTCTGCCCTTCTCTCTCTCTCCCACCCCATTTCTGCCCCATTCTCTCTCTCCCCCTCCTTCTCTCTGTACACCCATTTCTCTCCCTCCCTCGCCTTCTCTCAGCCCCTGACAGTCTCTTTATCTGCCTCCCTCTTTCCCTCTGTCCTCTGTCTCTCCCCATCTCTTTGACTTTTCTCCCATTCTCTCTCTCAACCTCATTCCCTCTCTCTCCTCGTTCTATATACACGATTCTCACTCCCTTTGCCCACCCTTCCCTCTCCTCACTTACTCCACCTCCGTTTCACCTCCCTCCATCTCCGCCCTCCTTCCTTTCTCCCTTCCACCCCTCTCCCCCCCTTTCTTTTTACTCCATACCCAATAACATGGGGAGGGAGGGAGGGACAAAAGGAGGGAGAAAGAGTGAGTGAGTGAGAGAGAGAGAATGAGAATGAGAAAATGCTAATTTTACTGACTTTTTCAGGGGATGTAGGGGGGGATGGAAGGGGTCCTCAGTGTTAATTTTACTGAATTTTTCTGGGGGTGTAGGGAGGGTGGGAAGGGGTTGATGCTAATTTTACTGTCTTTTTCAGGGGAGTAGGGAGGGAAGGAGTCGATGCTAATATTACTGACTTTTTCAGAGAGTAGGGAGGGGGAGATGGAGTTGATGGTAATTTTTATGACTTTTTCAGGGGGGTTAGGGAGGGAAGGGGTCCTCAGTGTTAATTTTACTGACTTTTTCAGGGGGGTAGGGAGGGATGGAAGGAGTCAATGGTATTTTTAATGACTTTTTCAGGGGGTAGGGAGGGATGGGGTCCTCAGTGTTAATTTTACTGACTTTTTTGGGGGTAGGGAGGGAGATGGAGTCCTCAGTGTTAATTTTACTGACTTTTTCAGGGGAGGTAGGGAGGGAGAGATGGAGTCAATGGTACTTTTACTGACTTTTTCAGTGGGGTTAGGGAGGGATGGAAGCAGTCAATGGTAATTTTAATGACTTTTTCATTGTCGTGATGGGAGATTTTAATTTCCCCAATATTGATTGGCATCTCCCTAGAGCAAGGGGTTTAGATGGGGTGGAGTTTGTTAGGTGTGATCAGGAAGGTTTCTTGACACAATATGTAGATAAGCCTACAAGAGGAGAGGCTGTACTTGATCTGGTATTGGGAAATGAACCTGGTCAGTGTCAGGTCTCTCAGTTGGAGACCATTTTGGAGATAGTGATCACAATTCCATCTCTTTTACCATATAATTGGAGAGGGATAGGACAGACAAGTTGGAGTAATTTAATTGGAGTAAGGAGAAATATGAGGCTATCAGGCAGAAACTTGGAAGCATAAATTGGGAACAGATGTTCTCAGGGAAATGTATGGCAGAAATGAGGCAAATCTTCAGGAGATATTTGCATGGTGTTCTGCATAGGTACATTGCGATGAGACAGGGAAAGGATGGTAGATGCAGGAACCGTGGTGTACAAAGGCTGTTATAAATCTAGTCAAGAAGAAAAGAAAAGATTACGAAAGGTTCAAAAAACTAGGTAATAATATTGATCTAGAAGATTATAAGGTTAGCAGGAAGGAGCTTAAGAATGAAATTAGGAGAGCCAGAAGGAGCCATGACAAGGCCTTGGCGAGTGGGATTAAGGAAAACCCCAAGGCATTCTACAAGTATGTGAAGAGCAAGAGGATAAGATGTGAGAGAATAGGACTAATCAAGTGTGACAGTGGAAAAGTGTGTATGGAACCGAAGGAGATAGTGGAGGTACTTAATGAATACTTTGCTTCAGTATTCACTGTGGAAAAGGATCTTGGCGATTTAGGGGTGACTTACAGTGGATTGAAAAGCTTGAGCATTTAGACATTAAGAAAGAGGATGTGCTGGAGCTTTCAGAAAGCATCAAGTTGGATAAGTCACCGGGACTGGATGAGATGTACTCCAGACTACTGTGGGAGGCAAGGAAGGAGATTACTGAGCCTCTGGCAATGATCTTTGCATCATCAATGGGGATGGGAGAGGTTCTGGAGGATTGGAGGGTTGCAGATATTGTTCCCTTATTCAAGAAAGGGAGTAGAGATAGCCCAGGAAGTTATAGATCAGTGAGTCTTACTTCAGTGGTTGGTAAGTTGATGGAGAAGATCCTGAGGGGCAGGATTTATGAACATGTGGAGAGGCATAATATGATTAGGAATACCATGGCTTTGTCATGATTTTTTTGAGGATGTTACTAAACACATTGATGATGGTAGAGCAGTAGATGAGGTGTATATGGATTTCAGTAAGGTACCCTATACAAGGCTTATTGAGAAAGTCAGGAGACATGGGATCCAAGGGGACATTACTTTGTGGATCCAGAACTGGCTTGCCCACAGAAGGCAAAGAGTGGTTGTAGATGGGTCATATTCTGCATGGAGGTCAGTGACCAGTGATGTGCCTCAGGGATCTGTTCTGGGACCCTTACACTTTGTGATTTTTATGAATGACCTGGATGAGGAAGTGGAGGGATGGGTTAGTAAATTTGCTGATGACACAAAGGTTGGGAGTGTTGTGGATAGTGTGGAGGGCTGTCAGAGGTTCCAGCGGGACATCGATAGGATGCAAAACTGGGCTGAGAAGTGGCAGATGGAGTTCAACTCAGATAAGTGTGAAGTGGTTCATTTTGGTAGATCAAATATGATGGCAGAATATAGTATTAATGGTAAGACTCTTGGCAGTGTGGAGGATCAGAGGGATCTTGGGATCCAAGTCCATAGGACACTCAAAGCTGCTGTGCAGGTTGACTGTGTGGTTAAGAAGGCATACGGTGTATTGGCCTTTATCAACCATGGGATTGAGTTTAGGAGCCGAGAGGTAATGTTACAGCTGTATAGGACCCTGGTCAGACCTCACTTGGAGTACTGTGCTCAATTCTGGTCGCCTCACTACAGGAAGGATGTGGAAACCATAGAAAGGGTGCAGAGGAGATTTACAAGGATGTTGCCTGGATTGGGGAGCATGCCTTATGAAAACAGGTTGAGTGAACTTGGCCTTTTCTCCTTGGAGCGACGGAGGATGAGAGGTGACCTGATAGAGGTGTATAAGATGATGAGAGGCATTGATCGTGTGGATAGTCAGAGGCTTTTTCCCAGGGCTGAAATGGCTAGCACGAGAGGGCACAGTTTTAAGGTGCTTGGAAGTAGGTACAGAGGAGATGTCAGGGGTAAGTTTTTTATGCAGAGAGTGGTGAGTGCGTGGAATGGGCTGCCAGCGACGGTGGTAGGGTCTTTTAAGAGACTCCTGGACAGGTACATGGAGCTCAGAAAAATAGAGGGCCATGGTAACCCTTGGTAATTTCTAAAGTAAGTACATGTTCGGCACAGCATTGTGGGCCGAAGGGCCTGTATTGTACTGCAGGTTTTCTGTGTTTCTAATGGCCTGAGGGAAGAAGCTGTTTCCCGTCCTGACCGTTCTTGTCTTTGTGCATTGGAGTCTCCTGCCTGATGGTAGAAAGTCAAAGAGGATGCTGGATGGACGGGTGGGATCCTTGATAATATTAAGGGCCCTGTGTACACAGCGCTCCTGATAAATGTCCCCGATGGATGGTAGGGGGACCCCGATGATCCTCTCAGTCCTTTGTAGGGGCTTCCGGTCCAATGCTCGGCTGCTCCCAGACCAGATGGAGATGCAGCTCGTCAGACACTCCTGTAAAACACAGTTAAGATGGGTGGGGTGGGAAGCTTTGCTTGCCTCGATCTTGTTAGGACGTGGAGGTGATATTAAGGGACCATGTGAAGCCATCCATGACATGAACCCCCAGGAACTTGGTGCACTTGGTATAATTTATACTCAGCGTGCCATTGTCACCAGGATTTCCATTGCCTTTGTAACTCTCTCTTCAGGTAACAGTGTGAGGCTACCATGCTCAAGCAGGGGTCCCCTACCCGGGGTCCATGCCCTCCTTGCTTCATGGCTTTGATCCCTGGCATAGAGAAGGTTAGGAAACCCTGAATATAACACGATAATGTTATGTAAGTGTAATTGCCCCTCTACAATGTTCCACTGTTAAGGTGATGGTTTCTCTGTAGCAGCAATGTTTGGGTTCTGACTGGAGATAGCGGGGCTTTGGCATGTTTGTCATCCAATGGGAGACAAGTTGTTCTTTCTAGTGAGTCTGGAAGAGAGTTTTCTCGTGGTCTTTCGTCAGGGAGCGATGGAGAGAGAGGACGTGAATGGAGAGAGTCGGAAGACTCCCGGACGGAGTGGACTGAGGAGTGAGGGTCTGAGGGTTGGCTACGCTTGGAGGTCGATGGGAACAAATGAATGAACAGTGGGCTCCAGCGATGTGCAATAGACTTTTTCCTTAAAATGGGCCCTTTTACTTTTTATTTTCTGTACTAACCCTCTATCCAGATTAAGATTTATAAAGATCAATCAGTTAATTGCATATGGTGTACTGTCCGATATTTTGCGGTTCGGATTTGTAACCAGGCAACACTTCACGCAGCATCCACACAAATGAGATTTATCAGTCTGGTGGGGCCAGAAGTTGTGTTCCCCAGACGAACACGTGCTGGTCGAGCCTGAGGGGTACGTAAGGAAGAAATGTGAAGGGTTTATAAGGCGTTGGTCTGACCACACCTGGAGTATCGTGACCAGTTTTTGTTCAACTTTGTCGTCATCCGACTGTACGTGTGCACGGCCAAACAAAACTACGTTCCTCCGGAGCACAGTGCGCCCACAACACATACATCACACACGGTCCAGAAAGCAAAACATTACCACAAATAAGTTTATAAAATTTAATTCAAAGTGCATGTCGAGCACAGCACAGGTAAACAGTAAGCAGCTCGGTGTCCTGGTGACGAGACCTCAGTGGTAACAGCGTATTCAATAGTCTCACAGCCTGAGGGAAGAAGCCGTTACCCAGTCTGACAGTCCCAGTCCTGATGCTCCTGTACCTCCTTTCTGACAGTAGTGGGTCAGAGAGATTGTGGGATGGGTGGTAGGGATCCTCGACAATGCTTCAGGCCTTCATGTACAACACTCCCGGTAAATATCACAAATAGGGGGAGGGAGGCTTTTGTCGAAGAAAGGGTGTGCTATCATTGGACAGGATCCAGAGGAGGTTCGACTGAATGAAAGAGTTAATGCATGGGGAGTGTTTGATGGTTCTGGGCCCAGACTCACTGGCTCAATGAGAGGTGACCTCATTGAAATATATTGAACATTGAAAGGCCTTGATAGAGTGGACATGGAGAGGATGTTTCCTGTAGTGAGGGAGTCTAGGACCAGAGGACACAGATAGAGTGGATGTGGAGAGGATGTTTCCTATAGTGGGGGAGTCTAGGACCAGAGGACACAGATAGAATGGATGTGGAGAGGATGTTTCCTATAGTGGGGGAGTCTGGGACCAGAGGACACAGATAGAGTGGATGTAGAGAGGATGTTTCCCATAGTGGGGGAGTCTAGGACCAGAGGACACAGATAGAGTGGACGTGAAGAGGATGTTTCCTGTAGTGGGTGAGTCTAGGACCAGAGGACACAGATAGAGTGGATGTGGAGAGGATGTTTCCTATAGTGGGGGAGTCTAGGGCCAGAGGACACAGATAGAGTGGATGTGGAGAGGATGTTTCCTGTAGTGGGGGAGTCCGCGACCAGAGGACACAGATAGAGTGGATGTGGAGAGGATGTTTCCTATAGTGGGGAGTCTAGGACCAGAGGGCACAGATAGGTTAACCAAAATGCTGGAGGAACTCAGCAGGTCAGGCAGCGTCTCTGGAGAGGAATAAAGAGTCGACGTCAGTCCTGATGAAGGGCGTCGGGTCTAAACATCAAGTATTTATTCCTGTTCATAGACGCTGCCCGACCTGCCGAGTTCTTCTAGCATTTTGTGTGTTACTCCAGATTTCCACCCATTAACCCACCCCACATCCCCCATCCCCCTCACCACTACATACACATCACATCGCCACTTTTCAGGTTCAAAGATTCAAAGTCCATTTACGATCAAAGAATGTATAAGTTATACAACCTTGAGAGTTGTTTGCTTACAGGCAGCCGCAGAACATGGAACCCGAAAGAGCCCAATTAATAAAAATAAGACCAACCCCCAGTGCCCAGAGAGAGAAAAGAAAAAAAACAAATCTTGTAAACAATGGAAGCGAGCAGCACCACCAGCTTTCCCAACGAACCTGAATCCTGAGATTCGAATCCATGGAGCAGTTCGGAGGAAGCCCAAAGTCTTGGGACTGCCCAGCAATGTGCTTTGGACCTAGATTTTGCTGCGGGAGAAGCTGTTCTCGATCTCACCAAATCAGCTCAGCCTTTGGAATGATCCACCTTTGCACCCGGGTCAGATGGATGGCCATTGGAACTCCCCTGTCCCTTGTCACTTCTCCCCCCTGAATCATCCACTCCAACCAGCACAGCTCCAGCTCCAAGCCCGTCCACCTTGCATCCCGCAAATCTGCTTTGCCTTCGCTCACCTCTTCCTTCTTTGCAGTGATTGACTACCACAAATTACTTCAGAAAAACTGCGATTAACAACGTTTTTCATCAAATTCCTTTGCTTACGAACTACCAGCAAGCTGTCACACATCTTCGATAGCAACATCTTAAACAGGAAGTTTCTGTACATAGATCGGTCCGTGTACATTTCCATACGTACCATCGGTCTGTGTACATTTCTTTTTAGATTAGATTATGTGGACACACAGTCCTCTTTTATTGTCATTTAGTAATGCATGCATTAAGAAATGATACAATATCCCTCCGGTGTGATATCACAAAACACAGGACAGACCAAGACTGAAAAGCTAACAAAAACCACATAATTATAACGTATAGTTACAACAGTGTAACAATACCATAACTTGATGAAGAACAGGCCATGGGCACAGTAAAAAAGTTCAAAGTCTCTCGAAAGTCCCACATCTCACGCAGATGGGAGAAGGAAGAAAACTCTCCCTGCCATGCCTGACCACAGTCCGACTCTGAGTCGTCCGAAAACTTCGAGCCTCCGACCAGCCCTCCGACACCGAGTACTGAGCACCATCTCTGCCAAACGCTTCGACCTCAGCCTCGGTCGCCAGCAGCAGGCAAAGCCGGGGATTTTGGGGCCTTCCCCTCCGGAGATTCTCGATCGCACAGTAGCAGCGGCAACGAACAAGCATTTCAGAAATTTCTCCAGATGTTCCTCTGCTTCTCACGTCTGTCTCCATCAAATCAGAATTGTGCACGGCATCCTACTTACAAATACGATATCATTTCACTGGAGAGCTGCGCGCGCTGTGTCGCGCCGTCGTCTTCTCCTCCCGCCCTTTCTGTACATACCAACGGTCTGTGTACATTTCCATACGTACCATCAGTCCGTGTGGATTTCCATATGTACCATCTGTCTGTGTACTTTCCCGTACGTAGGATCAGCCTGTGCACATTTGAGTATATATTTGCAGATTGTGTTGTTTTTGGATTCCTGCCCGTTACGCTGCTGGCTTTTGGGGTACCGGTGAAGATCCTCCATCTCTGGCAGTGTTCAGGGCTTCCTTCATCGTGCCAGTAGCTTCCTCGCGGTTTTCACCACTGTCAGTCACGCAAGTCCCGGGTGGAGACTCAGGAATACCGTCACACTCAGATGTAGAAAGATTCTTCATTGCTGTTTCCGTAACAGTTTTGTCTGATCAATCAGGGACCGGTGGACCACTCTTTGACCTCTACCCTTTGACCTTGTTTGGCATGGGTGACCCTACTAAGAGCCAAAGCACAAAGCCCTGACATAGTCATAGTCATACTTTATTGATCCTGGGGGAAATTGGTTTTCATTACAGTTGCACCATAAATAATAAATAGTAATAGAACCATAAATAGTTAAATAGTAATATGTAAATTATGCCAGGAAATAAGTCCAGGACCAACCTATTGGCTCAGAGTGTCTGACGCTCCAAGGGAGGAGTTGTAAAGTTTGATGGCCACAGGCAGGAATGACTTCCTATGACACTCTGTGCTGCATCTCGGTGGAATGAGTCTCCGGCTGAATGTACTCCTGTGCCCAACCAGTACATTACGTAGTGGATGGGAGACATTGTCCAAGATGGCATGCAACTTAGACAGCATCCTCTTTTCAGACACCACCGTCAGAGAGTCCAGTTCCATCCCCACAACATCACTGGCCTTACGAATGAGTTTGTTGATTCTGTTGGTGTCTGCTACCCTCAGCCTGCTGCCCCAGCACACAACAGCAAACATGATCGCACTGGCCACCACAGACTCGTAGAACATCCTCAGCATCGTCCGGCAGATGTTAAAGGACCTCAGTCTCCTCAGGAAATAGAGATGGCTCTGACCCTTCTTGTAGACAGCCTCAGTGTTCTTTGACCAGTCCAGTTTATTGTCAATTCCTATCCCCCAGGTATTTGTAATCCTCCACCATGTCCACACTGACCCCCTGGATGGAAACAGGGGTCACCGGTACCTTAGCCCTCCTCAGGTCTACCACCAGCTCCTTAGACTTTTTGACTCCAGCCAATGTAGCTGTCTGGGTCAGTGAGGCACGCGAGACTCCAAACGCTACGACAAGGTTGTGGTCCTCTTGAAGGACTGTCAGAATCAGGTTTAATGTCAGTTCCATTAATAATAGGAAAATAATAGGAAAAACTGTGAACTATCGTGAATATAAAAGTAATGCAGAAATAGAAATAAAACAGTAGTGAGGTTGTGTTCATGGGTTCAGTGTCCATTCAGAAATCGGACGGCAGAGGGGAAGAAGCTGTTCCTGAATCACTGAGTGTGTGTCTTCAGGCTTCTGTATCTCCTCCCTGATGGTAGCAATGAGAAGAGGGCACGTCCTGGGTGATGGGGGGGGGGGTCCTTAATGATGGACGCTGCCTTTCTGAGGTATCTCTCGTTGAAGATGTCCTGGATACTACGGAGGCCGGTGCCCATGATGGAGCTGAATTTAAACTCCCCGCAACTTCACTCGATTCTGTGCACCATCTCCCCACCCGTACCAGGCGCTGACACAGCCAGTCAGAATGCTCTCTATAGAAATCTGCGAGTGTTTTTTTAAAAAAAAATATTTATTCAATATGAATCTCCTCAATACTTGTGTTTTTTTTTGGCTAACTGTGTACTTCTTGAATGCTGGATCGGATCCGGAGTTACACAGGAAATTTCCCCGATTACGCTGGAAAATGGGATCTGGCCGGGTTTGCAGCTTCCCATCCCTGACCCTCCGAATCAAACGTCCAGGGTGAAGTTGGAGGGGTTAAACCCCCCCACCCCCCCCCCCCGTCTCCCCTCCCAAAGATGAAATACCTCCAAATGAACGCAACGGGAGCCCCGGCGGGGCCGGAGCGCCGCGATTTGGAATCCGGCCCGGATTCCCCCGGATACAATGTTGCCAGTGAGTGTAGCATGTCAATATCGCGTGACGTGGCGGCTGGCCATTGGCCGGCGGTGATGTCATTCCAGCAGATCCGGGTACCTCGCCCTCTGTCTCCGCTCTCTCTCTCACGGGTTCTGTCCCCCCTCCCCTCCTCTCGTTTTTTATTTCGGTTTGTTTTGCGCAATTGCCCCCCTCCAGTCGAGGGCCTGGGCTGAACGAGCGCCTGCGTTTACTTCAGGAAGGAGGGAAGGCAAAAGATATAAAGGGGAGGGGAGAGGGTTGTTTTTGCAAACCGCCCAATTCCCACCCACTTCCTTAATCTTGTTGCAAATTTTTTTTCCCCCAGCAATTTAAAATTCCCTTTTTAAAGCTCCCTGTGTGATTTGAATTATAAATACATTTCGCAGTCTGTAAGGCTGTTATTTGCGGAGCCGCGGAGTCCCCGGGGAGGGGGAAGAAGGGGTTTTAATTATTTTTTTTTGAAGCATTAAAACGAGCGTACAGGGATTTTTTAGGATTGGAAATGGCTGTTCCTAGGAGCGAGGCTACACCAGTGTAATCCGGAGCAGAGGCGGAGAGGGTGAGTAGACGGAGGATTTTGGAAAGGAGGTCGCGGGAGAGGGAGTTCTCCCGTAGTTCTGGGCTCCTGAAGGCCAGCTTGGCTCTGTACCTGCTCCCTCCCCCTCTCCCAGCCTCGGTAGATTTTTCCAGACCCTGTCCCCTTCTGGCCCGGCAGCTAGATAGCGCTTCATCGCGGTAATCGCTCGTGGGAGCGATCATTCAGGGACTTCACCCCCCCGCCGTCCCATTCCGGTTTCCACCGGTTGGAGGAAGAAATGGACAAATACCTTCCCCTCTCGTCCCCGTTCCCCTCCCGTTTTCCTTCCTTCCTCTCTCCTCGAGGATCGACCATGGTATCTGGTGTCAAGGGGTAACCCTGGGTTGTGGGGAACTGTGGAGGGGTTGGGGGGGGGGAACAGAAATCTTCCCCGTTGAGCATCTGGCCCAGGGAGAGGAAAGTTGGTGGGGGTGGGGGGGGGGGTGGTCTCGTCTCCGGCTGGCCCGCTGGACGGGAAGCCTAATCCTCCCCTGTAATTTCAACCCTGTGTGTCTGTTAGAGAGATAGAGTGTGTGTATGCATTCAAGAATGTGTGTGTAGCTATGTATCACATGACGTGCGTGTGTTTTTAAAAATTAGCCTTGTCACACGTATATCAAAATGTGCAGGCAAATGTGTTACTTTTGGCGTCAAAGACCAACGACAGTTGGCGGGATGTGCTGGGGGGGCAGCCCGTAAGTGTCCCGCTAAGCATCTCCACAGTTTGCTGACTCTAACCGGGTGCGTCTCCGGGCTGTGGGAGGAAACTGGAGCACCTGGAGGAAACCCACGCGGTCACGGGGAGGGAGCGTACAAACTCCTCACTGTGTGTGTGTGTGTGTGTAGGGATCTTCAAATTGCTGTCTGTCTCTCCCCTAACTCCTGGAACTAGGTATCGTTGGGGTTTAAACCATTGCTGGTGACACCCGCGGGCTGCTCCCCTCCCCCCCGTGACACCCGCGGTCTGCCCCCTTCCCCCAGTGCAGTCACAGACTGTGTTGGTCGCTGATCCAAACAATGCCTTCCGCTAAATGCTGCAGGACCTTCGCTGTCCCATCATTCATTCCTCAGGGCCGAGGGGGGTTAAAAAATGTTAATAAATGTCCGTTCAGAAATTGGACGGCAGAAGGGAAGAAGCTGTTCCTGAATCGCTGAGTGTGTGTCTTCAGGCTTCTGTACCTCCTCCCTGATGGTAGCAATAAGAAGAGGGCATGTCCTGGGTGATGGGGGTCCGTAATGATGGACGCTGCCTTTCTGAGGCATCGCTCCTTGAAGATGTCCTGGATACTACGGAGGCCGGTGCCCATGATGGAGCTGAGTGAGTTTACAACTCTCTGCAGCTTCTTTCGGTCCTGTGCAGTAGCCCCTCCATACCAGACAGTGATGCAGCCTGTCAGAATGCTCTCCACTGTACAACTATAGAAGTTTTTGAGTGTATTTGTTGACATGCCAAATCCCTTCAAACTCCTAATAGAGTATAGCCGCTGTCTTGCCTTCTTTATAACTACTTCAATATGTTGGGACCAGGTTAGATCCTCAGAGATCTTGACACCCAGGAACTTGAAACTGCTCACCCTCTCCACTTCTGATCCCTCTGTGAGGATTGGTATGTGTTCCTTCATCTTACCCTTCCTGAAGTCCACAATCAGCTCTTTGGTCTTACTGACGTTGAGTGCCAGGTTGTTGCTGTGGCACCACTCCACTCCACGAGCTGGTAGATCTCGCTCCCGTACGCCCTCTCGTCACCACCTGAGAATCTTCCAGCAGTGGTGTGTTGTCAGCAAATTTATAGATGGCATCTGAGCTGTGCCGAGCTCAAAGGAACACATCTGGGATGAAAGGAATGAGCCTTCGGACAAAATCCCAGTGGAGGTAGAAGTGGGCTTGAAGCCTTTTCACTGTACCTCAGTACATATAATAACAATCATCTGATTCCAATCCCTGAGTAATTATGCCATGGACAGTCCCAATCCCGGGTTGGCCACCAGGGCTAGAAACCCCATCCCATTAAGACCCAGAGCTACGAAAGGCTAACAGAAGCTACAAAGACCTCACCCCTGGGAGAAGAAGGATCTTCGAAGTCGGGCTACACCAGTGGGCAACTTGAAGGACTATCGTATACAACCTGAAATTCTTACTCTTCACAGACTTCCAGGAAACGGAGGGGAAAAAAAAACCGAGGAATGAATGACAGGGAAATGTTTGGAACCCTGACACCCACCTCCCACACACAAGCAGCAACAAAGCATCAACCCTTCCGTCTCCCCGAACCCCAACTTGTTCCAGCAAAAAGCATCAACCCACCACCCACCAAGCAACAGCAAAGCCCCCAGACACCACAGTCCAGAGTCTGTCAAAAACCACTGCCCATCCCAACCCTTTGAAGACTCTCACTGTAAGACCACAAGACACAGGAGCAGAATTGGGCCATTTGGCCCATCGAGTTTGCTCCCCCATTTCATCATGGCTGATCCATTTTCCCTCTCAGCCCCAATCTCCTGCCTTCTCCCCGTATCCCTTCATGCCCTGACCAATCAAGAATCTATCAACCTCTGCCTTAAATATACCCAATGATTTGGCCACTACATCTGCCTGTAGCAACGAATTCCCCAGATTCACGACTCTCTGGCTAAAGAAATTCCTCCTCGTCTCCATTCTAAAAGGATGTCCCTCTATTCTGAGGCTGTGTCCTCTGGTCCTAGACTCCCTCACTATAGGAAACATCCTCTCCACATCCACTCTATCTGTGTCCTCTGGTCCTAGACTCCCCCACTATAGGAAACATCCTCTCCACATCCACTCTATCTGTGTCCTCTGGTCCTAGACTCCCCCACTGTAGGAAACATCCTCTCCACATCCACTCTATCTGTGTCCTCTGGTCCTT
The DNA here is from genome assembly GCF_963921235.1 of Mobula hypostoma. NCBI lineage: Eukaryota > Metazoa > Chordata > Chondrichthyes > Myliobatiformes > Myliobatidae > Mobula > Mobula hypostoma. The sequence continues at coordinate 3,288,380 of NC_086126.1, read as the reverse complement.
GACAGGAAACAACCTCTCCACATCCTCTCTATCTGTGTCCTCTGGTCTTTGACTCCCCCACTGTAGGAAACATCCTCTCCACATCCACTCTATCTGTGCCCTCCGGTCCTAGACTCCCCCACTATAGAAACATCCTCTCCACATTCACTCTATTTGTGTCCTCCGGTCCAAGATTCCCCCACTATAGGAAACATCCTCTCCACATCCACTCTATCTGTGTCCTCTGGTCCTAGACTACCCCACTATAGGAAACATCCTCTCCACACCCACTGTATCTGTGTCCTCTGGTCCTAGGCTCCCCCACTGTAGGAAACATCCTCTCCACATCCACTCTGTCTGTGTCCTCTGGTCCTAGACTCTCCCACTATAGGAAACATCCTCTCCACATCCAATCTATCTGTGTCCTCTGGTCCTAGACTCCCCCACTATAGGAAACATCCTCTCCACATCCACTCTATCTGTGTCCTCTGGTCCTAGACTCCCCCACTATAGGAAACATCCTCTCCACATCCACTCTTTTGAGGCCTTTCACCATTCGATAGGTTTCAATGAGGTTCCCCCCTCATTGTTCTGAATTCCAGTGAATGCAGGCCCAGAATCTGTAAGGGGTGGGGGGAGATATCAATTCTGCCACAGTGAGTTGGGAGGGGGGCCAACAGCTCGCTGTTTTGATGTCACACTCTGAAACGTTGCTTATTTTGTTTCCCCCAACTCGAGAATCAGCAGCCCCTCTCTTTCCATCGAGCAGTCGCTCAAGGGCGGAGGCCTCCTGCCATGTCTCCGTACCACTAGCTGGTCTCCCCGTTAGTGAATGTGTGTCTTCAGGCTCCTGTACCTCCTCCCTGAGGGTAGCGATGAGGAGAGGGCATGTCCTGGGTGATGGATGCTGTCTCCTTGAGGCCCCAACTTTGAAAGACGCCTGGAGGGTGTGGAGGATTGGGACTGTGATGGAGCCTACGACCCTCTGTGGCCTGGTTCCGATCTTGTGCATTGGAGGCACAGACCAAGAGCTGGTAAAGGGGACTTGAGTAGATGGCCAGTACAGATAGAATGGGCCGAGTGGCCTGTTGGTGGGCAGATAACCAGAGCACATGGCAAAGATCAAAAACCGGAAGACCGCCATGTCTGCCGAGTGGTAGTAACAATCTCCACCTCGCTGATAATCAACTCTGGCGCACCTCGGGGATGTGTAGTTGGCCCACTCTCAGCAGCCGTGTCTGTGGGGCTGGGCACTGCTCAAATACCATCTGTAAATTTGCTGACCATACAACCACTGTTGGCAGATTCTCAGGTGGTGAGGAGAGGGCGTACAGGAGCGAGATACACCAGCTGGTGGAGTGGTGTCGCACCCACAACCTGGCACTCAGCGTCAGTAAGACCAAAGAGCTGATTGTGGACTTCAGAAAGTCAAGGGAACACACACCAATCCTCATAGAGGGATCAGAAGTGGAGAGAGTGAGCAGTTTCGAGTTCCTGGGTGTCAAGATCTCTGAGGATCTAACCTGGTCCCAACATCCCGATGCAGTTACAATGAAGGCCCGACAGTGGCTATACTTCAATAGGAGTTTGAGGAGATTTGGTTTGTCACCAAAGACACCTGACAAATTTCTACAGATGTACTGTGGAGAGCATTCTGACTGGCTGATCACTGTCTGATATGGGGCGGGGCGGGGGGGGAGTGGGAGGCTACTGCACAGGGTCGAAGTAAACTGCAGAGAGTTGTAAACTCAGTCAGCTCCATCACGGGCACCGGCCTCCGTAGTATCCAGGACATCTTCAAGGAGCGATGCCTCAGAAAGGTGACGTCCATCATTAAGGTCCCCCATCACCCAGGACATGTTCTGATCTCATTGCTACCATCAGTGGGGAGGTACGGAAGCCTGAAGACACACACTCAACGATTCAGGAACAGCTTCTTCCCCTCCGCCGTCCGATTTCTGAATGGACATTGAACCCATGAACACTACCTCACTGCTTTTTCATTTCTGTTTTTGCACTACTTAATTTAACTATTTTGAAAAAGTGTGTGTGTGTGTATAGACACTTTAATCCAGTTTTTTCTGTACTCTTATGTATTGCAATCTACTGCTGTCGCAAAGTTGACAAATTCCGTGACATGCCAGTGATATTCAGCCCGGTTCTGTTTCAAAAAAAAACCTGCAGATGCCGTTAGTCCGAAACGAAACCAGAGAACACAGAGTGGAAGAGGGAAATAAAACTGGGTGAGGCAGCATCTGTGCAGAGGGAAACGGGGTCATTGTTTTAGGTCACAGACTCCTGAGGTTGCTCCTGATCACCTGTGGTTGAATTATTGGATTTTGTAACAGTCTTGCATAAGATACCACACCAGAAGTTGTTAACAAGCATACTAGTGATTGGTCAATATCATCATGTGCCTTGTCATATGATAGCATCATTATGTGCTGTGTCGTATGACATCATCATCATGTGACGTGGGCGATCATGGTCTTTCCATGACCATGATTGTTCTTGGCAGTGTTTTTTCTGCAGAAGTGGTTTGCCATTTGTTGTCTTCTGGGCAGTGTCTTTACAAGGAGCTGGGAACCGAAGTGACAGGGTTGAGGATGAGGTAGTTGGTTTACAAACAGAGGCAATGTGTAGTAAGACTACTAGCAAGGAGAGGCTGATGATTTTGCAGTCGACAGGATGAGCTGTAGCATAAAAGGTGGACAAAATCAAAAAGGATGAATGGGGGTCTGAAGGTGTTAATACTGGAATGTGTGCAGTATACAGGATACGGGAGATGAACTTTCTGCACAGTTACAGATCGGCAGGTATGGTGTGGGCATCACTGAATCGTGGCTGATAGAAGATTATAGCTGGGAGCTTAATGTCCAAAGATGCACATTGTATTGAGATGACGGGCAGGTAGGCAGTTGGGCATGGTGTCAGTAGCTTCTCTGCTGTCAGTCATTTAAGTCCCGGGTGGAGACTCAGGAATACTGTCACACTCAGATGGGGAAGGATTCTTCATTGCTGTTTCTGTAACAATTTTGTTTGACTGGCCCGGGGGTGTTAGTCCTGAACCTGGCAGACTGGTGGACCAGTCTTAGACTGGCCTCTACCCTTTGACCCTGTTTGGTGTGGGTGACCCTACCAACACAGAATAGTACAGCACATTACAGGCCCTTCGGCCCATAATGTTGTGCCGACCATCAAACCCTGCCTCCCATACACCCCCCCCACCTTAAATTCCTCCATATACCTGTCTAGTAGTCTCTTAAACTTCACTAGTGTATCTGCCTCCACCACTGACTCAGCCAGTGCATTCCACACACCAACCACTCTCCGAGTAAAAAACCTTCCTCTAATATCCCCCTTGAACTTCCCACCCCTTACCTTAAAGCCATGTCCTCTTGTATTGAACAGTGGTGCCCTGGGGAAGAGATGTTGGCTATCCACTCTATCTATTCCTCTTATTATCTTGTACATCTCTATCATGTCTCCTCTCATCCTCCTTCTCTCCAAAGAGTAAAGCCCTAGCTCCCTTAATCTCTGATCATAATGCATACTTTCTAAACCAGGCAGCACCCTGGTAAATCTCCTCTGTACCCTTTCCAATGCTTCCACATCCTTCCTATAGTGAGGTGACCAGAACTGGACACAGTACTCCAAGTGTGGCCTAACCAGAGTTTTATAGAGCTACATCATTACATCGCGACTCTTAAACTCTATCCCTCGACTTATGAAAGCTAACACCCCACAAGCTTTCTTAATTCCCCTATCGAGAGCCAAAGCACAAAGTCCTGACTCCAGCCAGCACAGCTCTCTGGCTAACGGAGGCAGGCAAGCCTCCAAACCCTACCACAAGGCTGTGGTCCACTTGGAGTGTAATTCATTGTACCCCTTAATTAATAAATAAAATCCAAAGACTTTTCAATTTTCATGGTCGGTATTCAAAGTATGCAGATTACAAAAAATTATCTGAAGTTTTGGCATTTTAAAGGCCGTGTTTTTTTTAAAAAAAGGTAATTCCTGCTCAGGACAGTGGTCAGTCCGCACAGCTGTAAAAAAAAATGAGAACGATTGTTGCTTCTCATCTCTGTACTAAAGGGATGTCCCTGTGTTCCTGGGCTCCACAGACTCTCGGTTAAAGGCTCCTCGGCGTAACAAAGGTGGGAACTGCCACTCTGCTCTGAGGCTGTGCCCACTGGTCGGAGACATACCCACTGTAAGGAGCATCTCCTCTACGTCTGCTCTGTCCAGACCTTTCAATATTCATTAGGTTTCAATGAGATTCTTCCCCCCCCCCAATCATTCCTGTGAACTCCACCCAGTCCAAAGCCATCAGACGCTCCTCATGCGTTAACCCTTTCATTCCCAACATCATTACAGTGGGCCTCCTCCGGACCCTCTCCAAGGCCAGCGTGTCCTTTCTTAGGACGGTTCACAAAGCTCCCAAGTGTGTCTGACCAGTGCCGGCGTTACATCCTTGCTTTTCATTCTGGCCCTCTTGAAGCGAACGCTAGCTTGCCGTCCTCACCGTCGACTCAACCTGCAAGTTAACCTTCAGGGAATCCTGCACGAGTGCTCCCAAATCCCTTTGCACCTGTGATTCCCGAATGTTGCCTCCCGTTTCGGAAGTAGTCTCTGCCTTTATTCCTTCTGCCAAAGTGCACGACCAAACACTGTATCCCATCTGCTACTTGTTTGCTCATTCTCCCAATTTCTCGTAAGTCTTTCTGCAGACTCTCTTCGCCCTCAACGCGAACAAACTTTGTATCGTTCTCAAGCTTGAACAAAAAGCCATCGATTCCGTCATTCAAGTCATTGACATATAATGTGAAAAGAAGCGGTCCCAACTCCTGCAGAACTCCACGAGAGTTACATAGGAGGTTTCGAGGGGAACTCAGGGTAGTTACAAATGTCCCGGGGAGGGTCCCGGTACTTGCAGGGGGTGTGTTGGTACTGATATTGCTGAATGCCCCTTCTCTCCTGTGACACGTTGCAGGTGGGATCGAGATGGGGGCCTTCCTGGACCGCCCGAAGACGGAGAAGCTGAACGAGCGCGGGGAGGGGAACGGACTGCGCTACGGGCTGTGCAGTATGCAGGGCTGGCGAGTGGACATGGAGGATGCCCACTCGGCCATGCCCGAGCTGGGCGACCGGCTGAAGAACTGGTCCTTCTTCGCCATCTACGACGGGCACGCGGGCTCGGGCGTGGCCCGCTACTGCGCCCAGCACCTCCTGCACCACATCACCGGCAGCCGCGAGTTCACAGGTGGGAGACGGTGACCCCCTCCCCCCCCATGGTCCTTACTCTCCCTCCCATCCGCTCCTCTCGTCCCTCTTCCCTCCAAAACTCCTCCTGCATCTCCATTGCCTCGAGCCCCCCCCCCCCACCTGCCGTTAAACGGCAGACTGCCTCCGCTTGTCAAACCCCCCTTGAGTGTCCCTCCGGCTCTAGTCCCTCGAGGTTGCTTCTCGCCTCCCTCCTCCCCGGATCTCCGCGCTCTCCCCTCAGGTGCGTTGGGCCCTGACCGTACGTATATACAACCAAACGAAACCACGTTCCTCTGGAGCGCAGAGCACCCACGAAGCGCACGTAGAAAACACAGAAAATAGGTGCAGGAGTAGGCCATTCGCCCCTTCGAGCCTGCACCGCCATTCAGTATGATCATGACTGATCATCCAACTCAGAACCCTGTACCTGCCTTCCCTCCATACCCCCGATCCCTTTAGCCACAAGGGCCATATCTAACTCCCTCTTAAATATAGCCAATGAACTGGCCTCAACTGTTTCCTGTGGCAGAGAATTCCACAGATTCACCACTCTCTGTGTGAAGAAGTTTTTCCTAATCTCGGTCCTAAAAGGCTTCCCCTTTATCCTCAAACTGTGACCCCTCGTTCTGGACTTCCCCAACATCGGGAACAATCTTCCTGCATCTAGCCTGTCCAATCCCTTTAGAATCTTATACGTTTCAATCAGATCCCCCCTCAATCTTCTAAATTCCAGAGAGTATAAGCCCAGTTCATCCAGTCTTTCATCATATGAAAGTCCTGCTATCCCAGGAATCAATCTGACATACACAGACCGCGCAAATCGAAATACCTCCACAAATCAGATTATGAATTTTAAATTGAAAACACAAGTAGCGGATAGGACAGACGAGCGATAAGCAGCTCTCTGTCCCAGTGACGAGACCTCACCCACCCACCCCCCCATCGCTGATCTTCGCTCTTCTCCAGGGCTGTTGGAGGGGCGCCTGGACACGCCGGCTGCAGTGGAGAGCGTGCGCCGCGCCATCCGCACCGGCTTCCTGAACATCGACGAGCGGATGCGCAGCGACTCGGCGCTGGCCGACAACGACATGGACCGGAGCGGCTCCACAGCGGTGGCCCTGCTGGTCTCCCCCACCCACGTCTACCTCATCAACTGCGGGGACTCGAGGGGCGTGCTACAGCGGGGCAGCTCCGAGCACTTCTGCACCGAGGACCACAAGCCCTGTAACCCGCGCGAGAAGGAGAGGATCCAGCGGGCGGGGGGCAGCGTCATGGTGCAGCGCGTGAACGGCTCGCTGGCCGTCTCCCGTGCCCTGGGCGACTACGACTACAAGTGCGTCGACGGCAAGGGCCCCACCGAGCAGCTGGTGTCGCCCGAGCCGGAGGTGATGGTGATCGAGCGCTCCCCGCAGGACGAGTTCGCCGTGTTGGCCTGCGACGGCATCTGGGACGTCATGACCAACGAGGAGCTGTGCGCCTTCGTCCGGTCGCGGCTCGAGATCACCGACAACCTGGAGCTCATCTGTAACATGGTGGCGGACACCTGCCTGTACAAGGTGAGCGGGCGGGTTTTTGCTTGCTACGCCGCGCTAGCGGTCTGGAGTCAACGATCCCCGCCTAAGCCGGTACCCGTTAGCGGGCGGCCAGGTGGCACAGCGCCAGTGGCAGCCCGGGTCCAATTCCCCACCGCGGCCTGTGATGAGTTTGCACGCTGTCCCTGCCACCGCGCGGATTTCCCCCAGGTGCTCCAGTTTCCTCCCACAGTACAAAGGCTGGAGTGGGTGCGTTGTGGGTGTGCCATATTGGCACACGTGCGGGCTGCCCTCTCCCCCCAGCACATTCTCGGCCCCTGTGGGTCACTGGTGCGAATCGACGCACTTCACTGCATTCGACCCGTGTCCCCCTAGACCAGGGGTTTCCAAACTGGGGTCTACAGACCCCTTGCTTAATGGTTTTGGTCTGTGGCATTAAAACAAAAAGTTCGGGAAACCCTGCTCTAAACTTCTCCTATCCACGTACCTGTCCAATTATTCCTCCGGATAAGTGCTTCTTAAATGATACTATCGTATCTGTCTTAACCACTTCCTCTGACAGTTGGTTCCAGATGCTGACCACTAGTTGACATTTAAAACTTCGATAGACTTCTGTAGATGTGCGGGGGAGAGTGTGTTGACTGGCTGCATCACAGCCTGGTATGGAAACCCCGACGCCCTCAAACGGCAAATCCTACAAAAGGTGGTGGATACGGCCCAGTCCATCACGGGTAAAGCCCTCCCCACCATTGAGCACATCTACAGGGAGCGTTGTCACAGGAAAGCAGCGTCCATCATCAGGGACCCCCACCACCCAGACCAAGCTCTCTTCTCACTGCTACCGTCAGGTAGAAGGTCCAGGAGCCTCAGGACTCGCACCACCAGGTTCAGGAACAGTTACTAACCCCTCAACCGTCAGGCTCTTGAACAGAAGTGGACAACTACACTCACTTGCCCATCCGTTGAGATGCTCCCACAACCAATGATCTCACTTTAAGGACTCTTTATTTCTTGTTGTCGTTATTTATTGCTAATTATTTATATTTGCATTTGCACGGTCTGTTGTCTTCTGCATTCTTTCATTGATGCTGTGATAGTTACAACAGATTTGTTGAGTGTGCCCTCAGGAAAGTGAATCTTGGGGTTGTTTATGGTGACCTATATCTACTTTGTTAATAAAATTTACTTTGGACTTTGAACCCTCTGGGTGCAGAAGTTGCCCCTTAAGCTCTTATTAAATCTCTTCCCCCTCACCTCAGATCTGTGTCCTCCATTTGGTGATTCTCTAATCCTGGGAAAAACACTGCGTGTATTCACCCTATCTGTGTCCCTCATGGTTCTACACCCCTCTATAAGGTCATTCCCTCAGTCCCTACACCCTATCTGTGTCCCTCATGGTTCTACACCCCTCTATAAGGTCATTCCCTCAGTCCCAACACCCTATCTGTGTCCCTCATGGTTCTACACACCTCTATAAGGTCACCCCTCAGTTCCCTACACCCTATCTGTGTCCCTCATGGTTCTACACACCTCTATAATGTCACCCCTCAGTCCCCTACACCCTATCTGTGTCCCTCATGGTTCTATACACCTCTATAAGGTCACCCCTCAGTCCCCTACACCCTATCTGTGTCCCTCATGGTTCTATACACCTCTATAAGGTCATTCCCTCAGTCTCCTACACCCTATCTGTGTCCCTCATGGTTCTATACACTTCTATAAGGTCACCTCTCAGTCCCCTACACCCTATCTGTGTCCCTCATGGTTCTACACACCTCTATAAGGTCACCCCTCAGTCCCCTACACCCTATCTGTGTCCCTCATGGTTCTACACACCTCTATAATGTCACCCCTCAGTCCCCTACACCCTATCTGGGTCCCTCATGGTTCTACACACCTCTATAAGGTCACCCCTCAGTCCCCTACACCCTATCTGTGTCCCTCATGGTTCTATACACTTCTATAAGGTCACCTCTCAGTCCCCTACACCCTATCTCTGTCCCTCATGGTTCTACACACCTCTATAAGGTCACCCCTCAGTCTCCTACACCCTATCTGTGTCCCTCATGGTTCTACACACCTCTATAAGGTCATTCCTCAGTCCCCTACACCCTATCTGTGTCCCTCATGGTTCTATACACTTCTATAAGGTCACCTCTCAGTCCCCTACACCCTATCTGTGTCCCTCATGGTTCTACACACCTCTATAATGTCACCCCTCAGTCCCCTACACCCTATCTGTGTTCCTCGTGGTTCTACACACCTCTATAAGGTCACCCCTCAGTCTCCTGTGCTCCAAGGTATAAAGTCCCAGCCTGCCCAGCCTCTCTCCATAACTCAGTCCCGGCCACATCCTCTCCACTCTCTCCCGCTCAGCGGCATTTTTCCTTTGGCAGGGCGGCCGAGACGGAACGAAATACTCCAAACGTGGCCTGGCCAACGTCTAGCTCGCACCAACCTGGTGTCTGAGCTCCTGTACTCGGTGCCCTGGCCGGTGAAGGCCAGGGTGGCAAATGACACCTTCTCTGCCCTGTCTGGTGGCCCGGCTTTCAGGGTACCATGTCCCTGTGCCCCGAGGTCCCTCTGTTCCACTGCACTCCCCAAGGACAGTCAGACACCTCCAGGGGAGGATACGGGTGCCTCAGAGATCAGCCGAGCACAGTGCAGCAGCAGTTCAAGGGGTCGAATGGCCTGATTCGGCCCTGGTGTTGTGTGGCTCACGTTGTGACCACGCTGCTGACGCGGGGCCCGCTGCTGGTGGCAAGTTACCGCGGGATCCACACCCTCTGACCCGCTTGCACGGCCCTTCGGCCCCTCTGGTCCATGTTGACCCATTTAAACTGCCCACTGCCTGCACCGGGACCACACCCCTCCCGTCCGTGTACCCGTCCAAACTTCTATCAACTGTTGAGCCAAGCCTGTATTCAGCACTTGCACCGGCAGCTCGATCTGCACTCACCGCCCCGAGTGAAGTTCCCCCGTTAGCGTTACTAGCTCCAGGAGAGTTTGTAACACCATAAAACGCAGGAGCAGAATTAGGGCCATTCAGCCCGTCGGTCTCTTATCGCTCTCCACCCCGTTCTCCTGCCTTCTCCCCATAACCTTTGACACCCTGACTAATCGAGAACCCATCAGCCTCTGCTTTAAATATACCCAATGACCTGGCCTCCACAGCCGTCTCTGGCAATGAATTCCACAGATTCACCACTCTCCGGCTAAAGAAATTTCTCCTCATCTCTGTTCTAAATGGATGCCTCTCTATTCTGAGTCTGTTCCCTCTGGTCCTAGTCTCTCCCACCATAGAAAACATCCTCTCCACATCCACTCTATCTGTGTCCTCTGGTCCCAGACTCCCCCATTATAGGAAACATCCTCTCCACATCCACTCTATCTGTGTCCTCTGGTCCCAGACTCCCCCATTATAGGAAACATCCTCTCCACATCCACTCTATCTGTGTCCTCTGATCCTAGACTCCCCCACTATAGGAAACATCCTCTCCACATCCACTCTATCTGTGTCCTCTGGTCATAGACTCCCCCACTATAGGAAACATCCTCTCCACATCCACTCTATCTGTGCCCTCTGGTCCTAGACTCCCCCACTATAGGAAACATCCTTTCCACATCCACTCTATCTGTGCCCTCTGGTCCCAGACTCCCCCACTACAGGAAACATCCTCTCCACATCCACTCTATCTAGGCCTTACATAGGCTTCAATGAGAATCCCTCCTCATTCTTCTAAACTCCAGTGAGGAAAGGCCCGGAGCCACCAAAACATTCCTTGTATGTTAACCCTTTCGTTCCCAGACTCATTCTCCTGAGCCGCCTCCGGACCGTCCCCAAGGCCAGCACATCTGTTCCTAGATAAAGGGCCCAAAACAGCCCTCAGTGTTCCGAGTGTGGTCTGACCGATGCCTTATAAAGCCTCAGCATTCACATCCTGGTTTTGATGTTCTGTTGCTTGGACGTGGTGTTCTGAGCACAAGAAACTCTGCAGGTTGAGCAACACCCACAAAATGTCGAAATATTTGGCAGCCTGCGGCCCGGAGTGTCGACCGTTTATTCATTTCCTACCCTCGTGAGACATGCTCTCTAATGCGAAGGGTAGACGATGGGGTGGGGGGTGGGGGCAAGGGGTTTGTCTTGTTGCCTTGCAGAATCTCTTGCGCTCTGTAATCCAGGTAGATCGCCTCTGCACCCTCAGTAAAGCCTCCCTGTCCTTGCCCCAGTGAGGCAACCAGAACCGAAGAGTCTTCTCACCTCTTCCCCTCACCTTACCTGTCTCCTCCCTCTGGTGTCCTTCCTCCTTCCCTTTCTCCCATGGTCCACTCTCCTCTCCTATCAGATCCCACCTCCTTCAGCCCGTTACCTCTTCCACCAATCACCTCCCAGCTTCTTGCTTTGTACCCTCTCCCAAACCCACCTGGCTGCACCTATCATCTTCCAGCTTGTCCTCCCTCTCCCTCCTTGTTCCAGCCTCTTCCTCCTTCCTTTCCGGCCCCGATGAAGGGTCTCGGCCCGAAACGTTGACCGTTTGTTCATTTCCAAAGACTCTGTCTGACCTGCTGAGTTCCCCTGGCATTTCGTGTGATGTTCTGACAACTCCCTTCAGAGTTCTGAATGGTACAGCACAGGAACAGGCCCTTCAGCCCATCTAGTCTGTGCTGAACCCTTTTTTTAAGATTATTTAACACTCAGTCCTCTTTTATTGTCATTTAGAAATGCATACATGCATTAAGAAATGATACAATGTTTCTCCAGAGTGATATCACAGAAAACAGGTCAAACCAAAGACTAACACTGACAGAATCGTGTAATTATAACATATAGTTACAGCAGTGCAAAGCAATACCATAATCTGATGAAGAACAGACCATGGGCACGGTAAAATAAAGTCTCAAAGTCCCGAGTCGATCGACTCCCGAGTCCCCAATAGCAGGCGGCAAAAGGGAGAAACTCCCTGCCATAAACCTCCAGGCACCAATAACTTGCTGACACCTTGGAAGCATCCGACCACAGCCGACACTGAGTCCGTCCATCCGAAAACTTCGAGCCTCCAACCAGCCTGTCCGATACAGCCTCCCGAGCGCCATCCTCTGCCGAGCACCCTCAACCTAGCCCCGGCCGCTGAAACAAGCAAAGCCGAGGATTTCGGGGCCTTCTGCTCTGGAGATTCTGGTTACCACACAGCGTCAGCGAAGCGGGCATTTCAGAGTTTTCCAGATGTTCCTCCGCACTCTCACGTCCGTCTCCATCAAATCAGAATTGTGCACGGTCCCCTCCTCGACAGATTACAGATGCCCTTCACCGGAGAGGCCGTGCGCGCTGTCGTCGCGTCACCATCTTCTCCTCATTTAAACTGCTTGCTCCCATCAACCAGCACCAGGACCAAAACCTTCCATGGACATATCCAGACTTAAACGTTGAAATCGGGCTCACATGCCCCTCTTGAGTTTCTCACTCCCACCATCCTCTGAGTGAAGAAGTTATTCCCCTTAAACTTTTCACCTTTCACCCTTAACCCAATGACCTCTGGTTGTCGTCCCACCCAACCTCAGTGGAAGAGGCCTGCTTGCATTTAGCTCGATCTATACCCTTGATAATTTTGTCTACCTCTATCAAATCTCCTCTCAATCTTTTAACGTTCCAAGGAATAAAGTCCGTACCTATTCAATCTTTCCTTATAACTCCGGTCCTCCAGACCCGGCAACATCCTTGTAAATTTGCTCTGCACTCTTTCAAACTTATTTACTCCTTTCCTGTAGGTGGGTGACCACAACTGCACACAGCACCCTAAAACAGGCTTCATCATTCTGTTTCCATGCCTCACTGTTTTGTCGTAAACGTTTTGCCTTTGCTCCGCACTGCCACTGTGAGCAAACAGATGGGAATCGGAGGCCCTGAAGTAGGGTCTCAGCCTTCGACTGTTTATTCCTCCCCGTCGGTGACCCCTGACCGGCTGAGTGTTTTGTGTGTGTTGATCAGAATTGGGTTTATTATCACTCGAGCCCAGCGCTGTGTAAAATTCTTGAGCACATACATATCGCCGGGGTGCCTAAGACCACAGACAATAGAATAGGTGCAGGAGTAGGCCATTCGGCCCTTCGAGCCAGCACCGCCATTCACTGTGATCATGGCTGATCATCCACTATCAGTATCCAGTTCCTGCCTTATCCCCATAACCTTTGATTCCGCTATCTTTAAGAGCTCTATCCATCTGTTGTTTGAAAGCATCCAGACAATTGGCCTCCACAGCCTTCTGGGGCAGAGCATTCCACATATCCACAATCCTCTGCGTGAAAAAGTTTTTCCTCAACTCCATTTTAAATGGCCTACCCCTAATTCTTAAACTGTGGCCTCTGGTTCTGGACTCACCCATCAGCAGGAACATGCTTCCTGCCTCCAGCGTGTCCAATCCCTTAATAATCTTGTATGTTTCAATAAGATCCCCTCTCAGCCGTCTAAATTCCAGTGTATACAAGCCCAGTCGCTCCAATCTTTCAACATATGACAGTCCCGCCATCCCGGGAATTAACCTTGTGAACCTACGCTGCACTCCCTCGATAGCAAGAATGTCCTTCCTCAAATTTGGAGACCAGAACCGCACACAGTACTCCAGGTGTGGTCTCACCAGGGCCCTGTACAACTGCAGAAGGACCTCTTAGCTCCTGTACTCAATTCCCCTTGTTATGAAGGCCAGCATGCCATTAGCTTTCTTCACTGCCTGCTGTAGCTGCGTGCTTGCTTTCAGTGACTTTTGGACAATGCTGAATTTGTCAACCTGGACCAGAGATCAAGCTTGTAAATCTGGCGGGAACAAAGGATGTTGGGAATGGCGAGGGTGGATCGCCATGGGAGGGGCATGGGACAGGTCGGGGGGGCAGACACCCCCAGCCCTGAGACGCCAGGCAAGGGCATTTGATTCCAAACAATTGGTTTATTGATCATTACAGACTGTCTCTCTGGTGCTTCCCGCTCCGTCCCCTCTCCCCAACCATGATTCCCCTCTCTCTGCCCCCTTCCCATTCTCAGTCCACAACAGAGACCCAGATCAGAATCAGGTTTATCGTCACTCACACATGTCATGGAATTTGTGTTTGTTTTGTGGCAGCCCTTTGTCTTGGGCTCCCTAGACACATGTACGCGCCTGAGACTCGGGCACAGGACTCCAGGTAGTGACAGCAGTCCGGTGCAGCACGTGAAATGTGCCGTAAATTATTCTGTTTCAGAAAGTAGTGCCAAAACAGTTCACGGGTTCAATGCCTGTACAGAACTCTGATGGCAGAAGCCGTTTCAGACACACTGAGTGTGTGTCTCCAGGCTCCTGTACCTCCTCCCCCGTGGCAGTTCAAGGTAAAAGTCATTATGAAAGTACCTGTAGATTTATTTTCCTGTGGGCATACTCAACAAATCTATAGAATAGTAGCTGCAATGAAAGATGGCCCAACTTGGGCGTTCAACCACAGTGCAAAGACAACAAACTGCGCAAATACAAAAAGAAAGAAATAATGATAAATAAATAAGCAATAAATATCGAGAACAGGAGATGAAGAGTCATTGAAAGTTGTCCTAGGTTGTGGGAACAGTTCAGTGATGGGGTGAATGGAGTTAACCCCTCTGGTTCTGGAGCCTGATGGTTGAGGGGTAATAACTGTTCCTGAACCTGGTGGTGTGAGTCCTGAGGCTCCTGTACCTCCTGCCTGATGGTTGAGGGGTAATAACTGTTCCTGAACCTGGTGGTGTGAGTCCTGAGGCTCCTGTACCTCCTGCCTGATGGTTGAGGGGTAATAACTGTTCCTGAACCTGGTGGTGTGAGACCTGGGGCTCCTGTACCTCCTTCCTGATGGTTGAGGGGTAATAACTGTTCCTGAACCTGGAGGTGTGGGTCCTGAGGCTCCTGTACCTCCTTCCTGATGGTTGAGGGGTAATAACTGTTCCTGAACCTGGTGGTGTGAGACCTGGGGCTCCTGTACTTCCTGCCTGATGGTTGAGGGGTAATAACTGTTCCTGAACCTGGTGGTGTGAGTCCTGAGGCTCCTGTACCTCCTGCCTGATGGTTGAGGGGTAATAACTGTTCCTGAACCTGGTGGTGTGAGACCTGGGGCTCCTGTATCTCCTGCCTGATGGTTGAGGGGTAACAACTGTTCCTGAACCTGGTGGTGTGAGACCTGGGGCTCCTGTACTTCCTGCCTGATGGTTGAGAGGTAATAACTGTTCCTGAACCTGGTGGTGTGAACGTGAGGCTCCTGTACCTCCTTCCTGATGGTAGCAGTGAGAAGAGAGTCTGTCCTGGGTGGTGGGGGTCCCTGAGGATGGATGCTGCTTTCCCGTGACAATGTTTCGTGTCGATGTGCTCAGTAATGGGGAAGGCTTTACCCGTGATGGACTGGGCCGCATCCACAAGTTTTTGTAGGATTTCCGTAACGAGACGGGGTAAAGTCCTGGGATGGTGTGGCTTCTGAAAGGTGGGCACTGCCTTCCTGAGGTAGATGGCCTCGATGACGGGGAGACTGGCGCCCACGCTGGGGCTGGCTGAGTTTGCAACTCTCTGCGGCTTTTCCCAATCCTGTGCCGTTCCAGTCCCAACGTTCTCCAGGGCTCACCTGTGGAGAATTCAGTGACAGACCAGATCTCCTCAAACTCCTCGTGAAACGTAGCTGCTGTCTTTGTAATTGGTGCAGGATAGATCCGCTGGAACCTGAAACAGCTCCCCCTTTTGGTTGTCAGATGGGGTCGTGGTGGGGGTTTGTGGAGAGCAGGGACTGACCGCGGCTTCGCTTCGTTTTCCTCAGGGGAGCCGCGATAACATGAGCATCGAGCTGGTCTGCTTCGAGAATGCACCCAGGCCCTCGGAGGAGGCCAAACGGAGGGAAGCCGAGCTCGACGCCTACCTGGAGGCACGGGTCAAAGGTCAGGAAGCATCCCCGCACGGCGGTCGGCCTGAACCCCTGCCCCTGGGCTCCTAGCACTACTCCCTGACCTCGACACCCCCCCCCCCCCCGACTTGTCCCGTCCTGTCCTGTCCCTCCGGTACTCGACTGTGGTGGGTTTAGCCTCGGGACCCCAGACCGGCGAGAGGAGGGCACAGTGTATCAAGCTGCTGTCTCTCAGCACCAGAGACCTGGGTTTCATCTCCCTCTGTCCCACTCCCCTCTTCCCAAGCTCTGACCCCCTCTCTCCCCTCTCTCCCCTGGCCCCCCCCTCTCTGGTCCCCCCCTCTCTCTCTCTCTCCCCTCTGCCCCTCCCCCTCTCTCCCCTCACCCCTTCTCCAGTTCCCTCCCACACCCAACATGTGGTTTTGTTGGTTTCAGGGTGAGGATTGGAATCTGTTGGGGGGGCCGAGGTGGGGAGATGATTCAGTGAGAACGGGTGGTTGAGGGTTAGCAGGGGTTTGCTGGGTTGAAGGGCCTGTTTCTGTGCTGTGCGTTTGTGTGCGCCCTGGATGTGGCGAAGCCTGGGAGGCGGTCACCGACTTACAGCAGGGAAGCAGGACATTCGGCCCGTCGGGCCATGCTGGCCGAGACGCCCCACACCCACCGCCGTTGGGAAGGGATTATTCCGTTTGATCAGCACGCTCGGAGTTGGAATTCCCACCGGGCCTGCCGTTCCGATGTCACTGCCGGTCTGGAATCGCCGTGGCGTCTGGCGGACGGACATGTGCTTGTGACATTCCCGGGGAGGTTAGAATGTGGCTCCCAGGGTCTGGCGGGTCGGGGGGGGGGAGCGGAGGGTATCGGTGAGGGGTCCCACGCCATGATGTGCCTCCCGAGTACCACAGGTCTCTCTCCTGTTCTCTCTTCCTCCCCCCACCCCCTCCCCGCAGAGCTGGTGACCAACGCCGGGCCGGATGGGCCGCCGGGAATGCTGGACGTCATGCACACCATGCTCATCGAGAATATTCCCAACCTGCCCCCAGGAGGGGGGCTCACCAGCAAGTAAGCAAGTGCCTTGACCCCTTCCTCCCTCCGTCTCCCACCCCCTGTCCTCTTTACCCCTCCCTCCGACCCTCGTCTGCCCCTCTCACACCCTTTTCCCCCCGTCCCCTTCTCCTCCCCCCATCCCCTTCTCCTCCCCCCGTCCCCTTCTCTCCCCCTCATTCCCCTTCTCCGCTCACCCCCTGATCACTCTCGGTCTCCTCGCCTCTCCCCCCCGCCCCCCCCCACGACGTCAGAGTGCTCCGGAGTCAGGGCCGTAGCCGTGGGCAGGGGTGCGTTAGGGTATGGGCGAAGGGTCGTCGCCTTGCCGGCAACACTTCCTCCCGGGTCGGTGGTCCTGGGAGGATAAGACGCAAGTCCCCGGTTGTGCCAGGGGCTGATCGGTGGGCTTCTGTTGTTGAGGTAGGGATGGGGGTCATGCAAAACCCAATGGTCGAAGGGAGGTAGCTGCTCCTGAACCAGGTGGCGTGGGACGTGAGGCTCCTGTACCCCCTGCCCGATGGGACTGTGAGACTGTGATCCCGGGTGGTGGGGATCTCTGACCGTGGATGTTGACCTCTGGAGGTGCTGCCGACGGTGGAGAGGGCCGTACTGGGCTGAGACTGCCACCGTCTCGCATCCCTGCGCGATCGATGCGAGCGGTCGGCACGCTTTCAGCAATACCCCCGCGGACATTTGCATCGTCACAGGCACCCAGACACAGTGAGAGGCTTGTCCTGTGCGCTGTCCATACAGATCGGATGGTTACACAGTGCGCTGAGGGTAGAACAAGGTCATGCAGTGACAGAGCGCAGACGAGAGTGTTACGGTTACCGAGAAGGTGCGGTGCAGGTAGGCAATAAGGCACAGGGGCCGTGACGAGGTGGACTGTGAGGTCAGGGCTCCGATATCGTCGGGGTAGAAGCTGTCCTCGAGCCTGGTGGGACGAGCTTTCAGGCTTTGGTATCTTCTGCCCGATGGGAGGCGGAGAAGGGAGAATGTCTGGGGTGGGGCGGGTCTTTGATTTCGCCGGCTGCAGTGTGGAGTGCAGACAGAGTCACGGAGGGGAGGCTGGTGTGTTTGTGTCCGATGACATTTGAAGACGGGGTGGGGGGAGCTCCCGATGACACCGGTTGGTTTGGGAGGTGGGGGGGAGCGGGCCGTTCTCAACCCTGTCAAATCTTACACTGGCGCCGTCTGGGTTTAACCCTTCGTGCTGTAACCGGGAAAATCCTTCACTTCCTGCTGTTTCAGGCGGAGCGTCATTGAATCTGTCTACAACCAGCTGGTCCCGGAGCAGGCCGATCAGGTAAAGCAAAAAATTAACAACGGCCGTTTAGCATTGTCGTGTACCGTTTAGCTCAGACTTCTAATATACAGAGGCAAATTCAGAGTGAATCAATTTATAGGCACATTCATTATTTGCTTGCATGGGAATTCTGTCTTCACACAAGTATCTGGAAAATAGCTTCGATCTTGTATCTCAAACAAAGCACTCTTATACTTTTTACAGAGAGCGGTAATTAGTCTGCCCCATTCCGTAACATTCCTCTGTTATCTTCATCCTTATCTGGTTCTGACATTTGTTCCTTAGCAGCTCTGTCTTGTTTACCTCTGTCGTCAAAACACAGTTTCCTATCACAAGATACACACAGACCCTTGTAAGCCTCCCATCCAAATCAACAGAGCACCTTGGGATTTCACAGGTTCCGTTTTGTCACATTACATTTTACAAAAGTTACAAATTCATGAAGACTTCGGGGTTACAGGATATATTTCCACAGTGTCTGCGATATATAGAGAAATAATGCGGAAAAATAGGACCTTCGGCCCATCTTGTCCATCCCAAAACCATTTTAACTGCCTACTCCACCAGGACCATAGCTCTCCATGCCCCTCCCATCCACGTACCAATCCAGACTTTGCTTAGATGTTGAAATCAAGCTCATTCCACACTGTCACTTCTCTCCTGAGTGAAGAAATTTCCCGTCGTGTTCCTCTTAAACTTCTCACTTTCACCCTTAACCTATGACCTCTAGCTCTAGGCCCACCCAACCTTAATGGAAAAAGCCTGCTTGCATTTACCCTTTCTATACCCCTCATCGCTTTGTGTACCTCTATCAAATCTCCTCTGTCTTCTATGTTCTGAAGAGTAAAGTCCTCATCTATTCAATCTTTCCTTATAACTCAGGTCCTCCAGATCTGGGAACATCCTTGTAAATTTTCTCTGCACTCTTTCAACCTTATTTACGTATTTCCTGTAGGTAGGTGACCAAAACTGCACACAACACTCCAAATCAGGCCTCATCAATGTCTTTACAACTTCAACATGACAGCCCATCTCCTGTACTCAATACTTTGATTTATGAAGGCTAGTGTGCCAAAAGCTTTCTTTACGACTCTATCCACCTCTGACACCACTTTCAGCGAATTATGTACCTGTATTCCCAGATCCCTTTGTTGCCTTTGTGTCTGTAAAGGGAAATCCTCTCTCTCTCGCTAGCTTGGTGCATTAACATAATGATTACACGTCGAGCGACACGCACAGAATGGTGGAAGAACTCAGCAGGCCAGGCACCATCTATGGAGGGGAATAACAGCCAAAGTTTCAGGCTGTGACCCTTCATCAGGAGTGCAGAGGAAGGGGGAAGAACCCAGAATAAGAGGGTGGGGGACAGTGGGAGGAGTATAAACAGGCAGGTGATAGGGGAGACCAGGTGAGGGGGATGGTGGGTGGGGGAGAGGGGAGATGAAGTGAGACACTGGGAGTTGATAGGTGAGACCAGGTGAGGGGGAAGGTGGGTGGGTGGGGGAGATGGGGGATGAAGTGAGACACTGGGAGTTGATAGGTGAGACCAGGTGAGGGGGAAGGTGGGTGGGTGGGGGAGGGGGGGGGATGAAGTGAGACACTGGGAGGTGATGGGTGAGACCAGGTGAGGGGGAAGGTGGGTGGGGGAGAGGGGGGATGAAGTGAGACACTGGGAGGTGATAGGTGAGACCAGGTGAGGGGGAAGGTGGGTGGGTGGGGGAGAGGGGGGATGAAGTGAGACACTGGGAGGTGATGGGTGAGACCAGGTGAGGGGGAAGGTGGGTGGGGGAGAGGGGGGATGAAGTGAGACACTGGCAGGTGATAGGTGAGACCAGGTGAGGGGGAAGGTGGATGGGTGGGGGAGAGGGGAGATGAAGTGAGACACTGGGAGTTGATAGGTGAGACCAGGTGAGGGGGAAGGTGGGTGGGTGGGGGAGAGGGGGGGATGAAGTGAGACACTGGGAGGTGATGGGTGAGACCAGGTGAGGGGGAAGGTGGGTGGGGGAGAGGGGGGATGAAGTGAGACACTGGGAGGTGATAGGTGAGACCAGGTGAGGGGGAAGGTGGGTGGGTGGGGGAGAGGGGGGATGAAGTGAGACACGGGGGGGTGATAGGTGAGACCAGGTGAGGGGGAAGGTGGGTGGGTGGGGGAGAGGGGGATGAAGTGAGACACTGGGAGGTGATAGGTGAGACCAGGTGAGGGGGAAGGTGGGTGGGTGGGGGAGAGGGTGGATGAAGTGAGACACTGGGAGGTGATGGGTGAGACCAGGTGAGGGGGAAGGTGGGTGGGGGAGAGGGGGGATGAAGTGAGACACTGGGAGGTGATAGGTGAGACCAGGTGAGGGGGAAGGTGGGTGGGTGGGGGAGAGGGGGGGATGAAGTGAGACACTGGGAGGTGATAGGTGAGACCAGGTGAGGGGGAAGGTGGGTGGGTGGGGGAGAGGGGGGATGAAGTGAGACACTGGGGGGTGATAGGTGAGACCAGGTGAGGGGGAAGGTGGGTTGGTGGGGGAGAGGGGGGGATGAAGTGAGACACTGGGAGGTGATGGGTGAGACCAGGTGAGGGGGAAGGTGGGTGGGTGGGGGAGAGGGGGATGAAGTGAGACACAGGGAGGTGACGGGTGAGACCAGGTGAGGGAGAAGGTGGGTGGGGGAGAGGGGGGATGAAGTGAGACACTGGGAGGTGATAGGTGAGACCAGGTAGAGTAAGAAGCTGGGTTGTGATTGGTGAAAGAGGCAAAGGGCTGAAGAAGAAGGAATCTGATAGGAGAGGAGAGTGGACGAAGGGAAGAAGGGGAACCAGTTGGAAGTGATGGGCCTGTGAGGAGAAGAGAAGGAGTACTTGAGCACCACGGACAGAGGGAGGGGTGGCTGCTCCAGCCTGCTTCCTGACAAGGGGATGGGTTGAAGTTGGGAGGGTCTGAGGGGGAGGAATTCCCCTCAACGTCCTGGCTGGAGTTTGGAGCACACTGCCTGAGGTGATGGAGGCTGAGGCTCGTCTTTATAGTTTTGTGACAAACCCCCGAAGCATGGTGGGCCCCCAACCCTTTTCATGCCACGGACCCCTACTGTTAACCGAGGGGTCCGTGGACCCCAGTTTGGGCAGCCCTGAGTTAGAGGGACATGGTGGACCAGTGAGCCAGGCCGGCCAGCAATCCCCCCGTCCAGCCCTGGCCTAATCACAGGACGATTGACAATGACCAATTAATCTGCTGACCGGTGCGTCTTCGGACTGTGGGAGGAAACCCACGCGGTCACGGGGAGACAGTGGGCAGCGGCGGGAATTGGACTCCGAATCTCCCTGCTGACGTGCTGAATCTGAAATCGGAGATCCTGGGGGACGGGGTGACCCGACGTGGGCCGGGGGGGTGGGGGTCCCCGCGTCCCGTGCCGTAAACGGTCTCCGTTTTCCCCCCGCAGGAGCTGGAAGATGCAGGCGGCTCGTTGTAACGGGCGGTGCCGGTGGATTGGCGTGGGAGGCGCCCGACAGTCTCAGCCCGGATCTCGAGGAGACGCGTGTGTGCGTGTGCGTGTGTGTAGAAGAGAATCCCACGCCATATTTATGAAGCGTCTCCCCTTCGCCGGTCACCCCTGTGATAGCCCCTTTCGCATCATCGCTGTTCGCCTCTGCTCGTTCCTCAAGTCACCTCCCCCCCTCCCCGAGTCCACCACCCCCAGCCCCCGCTCCCCACCCTCCCATCCGATGGAATTCCACTCACGTTGGACCCTCCGGGGCTGTGCGAAGGGCTTTTCGCTTAATAATTGTTTACCTAGTTTTTAAAGAAAAACTTTCGGCCCTGACCTGTACTGCACTAACTCTTGCACAGTGTTAACACCCCGACGGTGGGGTCCGGGCTGGCGCTTGGCGGGGGGGCGGGGGGGGGAGTCACCGCTTGTGTGCGTTGGCCGGGACGGTGGTCACGAGGGCTGGGCAGGGGAGGGCAGGACGGTGGGTGGGTGGCAGGCGTTCCACTCCCCCCTCTCCTCGGGGAGCAGAGATAGAGGGGGTGGGTGGAGAAGTCTCCACCATTGGGCGGGCTGGTGGCGTCCCCCCCTCCTCGCGAGCGTTTGTGGGTGGGGGGGGGTCTCCTGAGCCTTGGGAGGGCGTGCGGGTTTTCTGCGGGGGAGGCAATAATCTATGATCACTCGTCCAGCGCCGTTTCTGGAGAGGTGGTGGGGGTGGGGGGCGCTGAAGGTCAGGTATGGTTGCGGGGGTGGGGGGGGTGCCCTTTGGCATGTGTGTATGTTCGTGTGTGGGGTGGGGGCGGGGGGGTGGGTGGGAATAGACTTCCTTCAGTGCACGAGGGGGCACGGGGTGCGCGCGTGCATTTGCGGCCGCGCGCGTACCGGGTGTCCCCCGCGGGGTGCGTACGGTTGAGCGGGTAAGTCCGTTCCTGCGCAGGGCTGCGCGTTTGGTTAAGTCGGGAGTGCGCCTGAGAGAGCGAGCGAGCGTGTGGGCGTGCATTAGTGTGGGGTCTGCTCTGCAAAAACCCCATTGCCCCGGGGCTGAGGGGCAATTTGGGGTGGTTTGGGGGGGGAGGGTGTTGGTGGTTGGCCTCATTAGCAGCTCCCATCCCCTACCCACCCCCCTCCTCCCCGCTGGCTCCCCTGGGCAGGGGGGACTAGGGCTTGCCTGGGCCCAGCTGTGTTCTTCCTGAAAGATGTACAGATATTTGTCATGGCGTTTTTAATAATGCCACTGTTTTATAGAGGGGGGGGGATGGCTTGGTGTTTGCAGGGTCGGTTTGGGGTGGGAGGGGTGGGGAAGTGAGTAATGTCACAGGAGTGGTTCGACGGGACGGAGTTCGAACACTGTCCACCTCGCCAACTGAGTCGGAGGCGGGGTGCACTTAACTTCAACAATGTTCTCTGTCTCTCTGTACTTTTCGCTTGCTTTGCCCAGTGGCCTGAAAGCCCTCCCCACCCCACCCCCACCCTTACCCCACCCCACTTCCTTACCCCTCCCGTGGGGGCTGGGAGCTTTCCCTGTGGGCTTCTCCTGGGTCCTAGTGCTTGTCCTCGTTCCAGGTAACAACCACCCCCCCCCCCCGCCGGGAGTTCTCTCTCGCCGTCGACTTCCTTTTAAAGCCTTCTGTTGTAACTATGTAAACAGTGGGGAGAAAATAAGGGACTCCGCAACTTTTAAAACCTGAGATTATAATTAAAATATTTCCAACTCCAATTTTTGTACACTTTTTGTCTTTTTCTTTTGGACGGGGAAGGGTCCACTCAGTTCAGCATTCCCCCTCCTCTTCCCCAAACTTCTGAGAGGGTCGACTCACAGTGGGCAATTAACCTGCTGACTACTTTTACACTTTTGGATCATCAGACATGAGTAGTTAGTTACTGCCTGTTATGCCATTGGCTTTTAGATCAGTAATGAAGGACCTCAATCTCCATCTTTGGCCATCTTCGCTGGTGTGGTTCAGGGTCCTCATTTCTGCCTCTGCGGTAGAAATGCCTTTGGTCTCCTGTATTTCCTCTGCTCTTTCGGGCTCCAATGAAGTGCTGTCATGGTGATGGAGTTGGCCTCTCTTCCCGTCACCTGCCCAATCCATCTCCAGCGTTTCCTCATGGTGATGGAGTTGGCCTCTCTTCCCGTCACCTGCCCAATCCATCTCCAGCGTTTCCTCATGGTGATGGAGTTGGCCTCTCTTCCCGTCACCTGCCCAATCCATCTCCAGCGTTTCCTCATGGTGATGGAGTTGGCCTCTCTTCCCGTCACCTGCCCAATCCATCTCCAGCGTTTCCTCATGGTGATGGAGTTGGCCTCTCTTCCCGTCACCTGCCCAATCCATCTCCAGCGTTTCCTCATGGTGATGGAGTTGGCCTCTCTTCCCGTCACCTGCCCAATCCATCTCCAGCGTTTCCTCATGGTGATGGAGTTGGCCTCTCTTCCCGTCACCTGCCCAATCCATCTCCAGCGTTACCTCATGGTGATGGAGTTGGCCTCTCTTCCCGTCACCTGCCCAATCCATCTCCAGCGTTACCTCATGGTGATGGAGTTGGCCTCTCTTCCCGTCACCTGCCCAATCCATCTCCAGCGTTACCTCATGGTGATGGAGTTGGCCTCTCTTCCCGTCACCTGCCCAATCCATCTCCAGCGTTACCTCATGGTGATGGAGTTGGCCTCTCTTCCCGTCACCTGCCCAATCCATCTCCAGCGTTACCTCATGGTGATGGAGTTGGCCTCTCTTCCCGTCACCTGCCCAATCCATCTCCAGCGTTACCTCATGGTGATGGAGTTGGCCTCTCTTCCCGTCACCTGCCCAATCCATCTCCAGCGTTACCTCATGGTGATGGAGTTGGCCTCTCTTCCCGTCACCTGCCCAATCCATCTCCAGCGTTACCTCATGGTGATGGAGTTGGCCTCTCTTCCCGTCACCTGCCCAATCCATCTCCAGCGTTTCCTCATGGTGATGGAGTTGGCCTCTCTTCCCGTCACCTGCCCAATCCATCTCCAGCGTTTCCTCATGGTGATGGAGTTGGCCTCTCTTCCCGTCACCTGCCCAATCCATCTCCAGCGTTTCCTCATGGTGATGGAGTTGGCCTCTCTTCCCGTCACCTGCCCAATCCATCTCCAGCGTTTCCTCATGGTGATGGAGTTGGCCTCTCTTCCCGTCACCTGCCCAATCCATCTCCAGCGTTTCCTCATGGTGATGGAGTTGGCCTCTCTTCCCGTCACCTGCCCAATCCATCTCCAGCGTTTCCTCATGGTGATGGAGTTGGCCTCTCTTCCCGTCACCTGCCCAATCCATCTCCAGCGTTACCTCATGGTGATGGAGTTGGCCTCTCTTCCCGTCACCTGCCCAATCCATCTCCAGCGTTTCCTCATGGTGATGGAGTTGGCCTCTCTTCCCGTCACCTGCCCAATCCATCTCCAGCGTTACCTCATGGTGATGGAGTTGGCCTCTCTTCCCGTCACCTGCCCAATCCATCTCCAGCGTTTCCTCATGGTGATGGAGTTGGCCTCTCTTCCCGTCACCTGCCCAATCCATCTCCAGCGTTTCCTCATGGTGATGGAGTTGGCCTCTCTTCCCGTCACCTGCCCAATCCATCTCCAGCGTTACCTCATGGTGATGGAGTTGGCCTCTCTTCCCGTCACCTGCCCAATCCATCTCCAGCGTTTCCTCATGGTGATGGAGTTGGCCTCTCTTCCCGTCACCTGCCCAATCCATCTCCAGCGTTTCCTCATGGTGATGGAGTTGGCCTCTCTTCCCGTCACCTGCCCAATCCATCTCCAGCGTTTCCTCATGGTGATGGAGTTGGCCTCTCTTCCCGTCACCTGCCCAATCAATCTCCAGCGTTTCCTCATGGTGATGGAGTTGGCCTCTCTTCCCGTCACCTGCCCAATCCATCTCCAGCGTTTCCTCATGGTGATGGAGTTGGCCTCTCTTCCCGTCACCTGCCCAATCCATCTCCAGCGTTACCTCATGGTGATGGAGTTGGCCTCTCTTCCCGTCACCTGCCCAATCCATCTCCAGCGTTACCTCATGGTGATGGAGTTGGCCTCTCTTCCCGTCACCTGCCCAATCCATCTCCAGCGTTTCCTCATGGTGATGGTGGCCTCTCTTCCCATCACCTGCCCAATCCATCTCCAGCGTTTCCTCATGGTGATGGAGTTGGCCTCTCTTCCCGTCACCTGCCCAATCCATCTCCAGCGTTTCCTCATGGTGATGGAGTTGGCCTCTCTTCCCGTCACCTGCCCAATCCATCTCCAGCGTTTCCTCATGGTGATGGAGTTGGCCTCTCTTCCCGTCACCTGCCCAATCCATCTCCAGCGTTTCCTCATGGTGATGGTGGCCTCTCTTCCCATCACCTGCCCAATCCATCTCCAGCGTTTCCTCATGGTGATGGTGGCCTCTCTTCCCATCACCTGCCCAATCCATCTCCAGCGTTTCCTCATGGTGATGGTGGCCTCTCTTCCCGTCACCTGCCCAATCCATCTCCAGCGTTTCCTCATGGTGATGGAGTTGGCCTCTCTTCCCATCACCTGCCCAATCCATCTCCAGCGTTTCCTCATGGTGATGGAGTTGGCCTCTCTTCCCATCACCTGCCCAATCCATCTCCAGCGTTTCCTCATGGTGATGGTGGCCTCTCTTCCCATCACCTGCCCAATCCATCTCCAGCGTTTCCTCATGGTGATGGTGGCCTCTCTTCCCGTCACCTGCCCAATCCATCTCCAGCGTTTCCTCATGGTGATGGAGTTGGCCTCTCTTCCCATCACCTGACCAATCCATCTCCAGCGTTTCCTCATGGTGATGGAGTTGGCCTCTCTTCCCATCACCTGCCCAATCCATCTCCAGCGTTTCCTCATGGTGATGGAGTTGGCCTCTCTTCCCATCACCTGCCCAATCCATCTCCAGCGTTTCCTCATGGTGATGGAGTTGGCCTCTCTTCCCATCACCTGCCCAATCCATCTCCAGCGTTTCCTCATGGTGATGGAGTTGGCCTCTCTTCCCATCACCTGCCCAATCCATCTCCAGCGTTTCCTCATGGTGATGGAGTTGGCCTCTCTTCCCATCACCTGCCCAATCCATCTCCAGCGTTACCTCATGGTGATGGAGTTGGCCTCTCTTCCCGTCACCTGCCCAATCCATCTCCAGCGTTTCCTCATGGTGATGGAGTTGGCCTCTCTTCCCATCACCTGCCCAATCCATCTCCAGCGTTTCCTCATGGTGATGGAGTTGGCCTCTCTTCCCGTCACCTGCCCAATCCATCTCCAGCGTTACCTCATGGTGATGGAGTTGGCCTCTCTTCCCGTCACCTGCCCAATCCATCTCCAGCGTTTCCTCATGGTGATGGAGTTGGCCTCTCTTCCCGTCACCTGCCCAATCCATCTCCAGCGTTTCCTCATGGTGATGGAGTTGGCCTCTCTTCCCGTCACCTGCCCAATCCATCTCCAGCGTTTCCTCATGGTGATGGAGTTGGCCTCTCTTCCCATCACCTGCCCAATCCATCTCCAGCGTTTCCTCATGGTGATGGAGTTGGCCTCTCTTCCCGTCACCTGCCCAATCCATCTCCAGCGTTTCCTCATGGTGATGGAGTTGGCCTCTCTTCCCGTCACCTGCCCAATCCATCTCCAGCGTTTCCTCATGGTGATGGAGTTGGCCTCTCTTCCCATCACCTGCCCAATCAATCTCCAGCGTTTCCTCATGGTGATGGAGTTGGCCTCTCTTCCCGTCACCTGCCCAATCCATCTCCAGCGTTTCCTCATGGTGATGGAGTTGGCCTCTCTTCCCGTCACCTGCCCAATCAATCTCCAGCGTTTCCTCATGGTGATGGAGTTGGCCTCTCTTCCCGTCACCTGCCCAATCCATCTCCAGCGTTTCCTCATGGTGATGGAGTTGGCCTCTCTTCCCATCACCTGCCCAATCAATCTCCAGCGTTTCCTCATGGTGATGGAGTTGGCCTCTCTTCCCGTCACCTGCCCAATCAATCTCCAGCGTTTCCTCATGGTGATGGAGTTGGCCTCTCTTCCCATCACCTGCCCAATCCATCTCCAGCGTTACCTCATGGTGATGGAGTTGGCCTCTCTTCCCGTCACCTGCCCAATCCATCTCCAGCGTTACCTCATGGTGATGGAGTTGGCCTCTCTTCCCGTCACCTGCCCAATCCATCTCCAGCGTTTCCTCATGGTGATGGAGTTGGCCTCTCTTCCCGTCACCTGCCCAATCCATCTCCAGCGTTTCCTCATGGTGATGGAGTTGGCCTCTCTTCCCGTCACCTGCCCAATCCATCTCCAGCGTTTCCTCATGGTGATGGAGTTGGCCTCTCTTCCCGTCACCTGCCCAATCCATCTCCAGCGTTTCCTCATGGTGATGGAGTTGGCCTCTCTTCCCGTCACCTGCCCAATCCATCTCCAGCGTTTCCTCATGGTGATGGAGTTGGCCTCTCTTCCCGTCACCTGCCCAATCCATCTCCAGCGTTTCCTCATGGTGATGGAGTTGGCCTCTCTTCCCGTCACCTGCCCAATCCATCTCCAGCGTTTCCTCATGGTGATGGAGTTGGCCTCTCTTCCCGTCACCTGCCCAATCCATCTCCAGCGTTTCCTCATGGTGATGGAGTTGGCCTCTCTTCCCGTCACCTGCCCAATCCATCTCCAGCGTTTCCTCATGGTGATGGAGTTGGCCTCTCTTCCCGTCACCTGCCCAATCCATCTCCAGCGTTTCCTCATGGTGATGGAGTTGGCCTCTCTTCCCGTCACCTGCCCAATCCATCTCCAGCGTTTCCTCATGGTGATGGAGTTGGCCTCTCTTCCCGTCACCTGCCCAATCCATCTCCAGCGTTTCCTCATGGTGATGGAGTTGGCCTCTCTTCCCGTCACCTGCCCAATCCATCTCCAGCGTTTCCTCATGGTGATGGAGTTGGCCTCTCTTCCCGTCACCTGCCCAATCCATCTCCAGCGTTTCCTCATGGTGATGGAGTTGGCCTCTCTTCCCATCACCTGCCCAATCCATCTCCAGCGTTTCCTCATGGTGATGGAGTTGGCCTCTCTTCCCGTCACCTGCCCAATCCATCTCCAGCGTTTCCTCATGGTGATGGAGTTGGCCTCTCTTCCCATCACCTGCCCAATCAATCTCCAGCGTTTCCTCATGGTGATGGAGTTGGCCTCTCTTCCCATCACCTGCCCAATCAATCTCCAGCGTTTCCTCATGGTGATGGAGTTGGCCTCTCTTCCCGTCACCTGCCCAATCCATCTCCAGCGTTTCCTCATGGTGATGGAGTTGGCCTCTCTTCCCGTCACCTGCCCAATCAATCTCCAGCGTTTCCTCATGGTGATGGAGTTGGCCTCTCTTCCCGTCACCTGCCCAATCCATCTCCAGCGTTTCCTCATGGTGATGGAGTTGGCCTCTCTTCCCATCACCTGCCCAATCAATCTCCAGCGTTTCCTCATGGTGATGGAGTTGGCCTCTCTTCCCGTCACCTGCCCAATCCATCTCCAGCGTTTCCTCATGGTGATGGAGTTGGCCTCTCTTCCCGTCACCTGCCCAATCCATCTCCAGCGTTACCTCATGGTGATGGAGTTGGCCTCTCTTCCCGTCACCTGCCCAATCCATCTCCAGCGTTACCTCATGGTGATGGAGTTGGCCTCTCTTCCCGTCACCTGCCCAATCCATCTCCAGCGTTTCCTCATGGTGATGGAGTTGGCCTCTCTTCCCGTCACCTGCCCAATCCATCTCCAGCGTTTCCTCATGGTGATGGAGTTGGCCTCTCTTCCCGTCACCTGCCCAATCCATCTCCAGCGTTTCCTCATGGTGATGGAGTTGGCCTCTCTTCCCGTCACCTGCCCAATCCATCTCCAGCGTTTCCTCATGGTGATGGAGTTGGCCTCTCTTCCCGTCACCTGCCCAATCCATCTCCAGCGTTTCCTCATGGTGATGGAGTTGGCCTCTCTTCCCATCACCTGCCCAATCCATCTCCAGCGTTTCCTCATGGTGATGGAGTTGGCCTCTCTTCCCGTCACCTGCCCAATCCATCTCCAGCGTTTCCTCATGGTGATGGAGTTGGCCTCTCTTCCCGTCACCTGCCCAATCCATCTCCAGCGTTTCCTCATGGTGATGGAGTTGGCCTCTCTTCCCGTCACCTGCCCAATCCATCTCCAGCGTTTCCTCATGGTGATGGAGTTGGCCTCTCTTCCCGTCACCTGCCCAATCCATCTCCAGCGTTTCCTCATGGTGATGGAGTTGGCCTCTCTTCCCGTCACCTGCCCAATCCATCTCCAGCGTTTCCTCATGGTGATGGAGTTGGCCTCTCTTCCCGTCACCTGCCCAATCCATCTCCAGCGTTTCCTCATGGTGATGGAGTTGGCCTCTCTTCCCGTCACCTGCCCAATCCATCTCCAGCGTTACCTCATGGTGATGGAGTTGGCCTCTCTTCCCGTCACCTGCCCAATCCATCTCCAGCGTTTCCTCATGGTGATGGAGTTGGCCTCTCTTCCCGTCACCTGCCCAATCCATCTCCAGCGTTTCCTCATGGTGATGGAGTTGGCCTCTCTTCCCATCACCTGCCCAATCCATCTCCAGCATTACCTCATGGTGATGGAGTTGGCCTCTCTTCCCATCACCTGCCCAATCCATCTCCAGCGTTTCCTCATGGTGATGGAGTTGGCCTCTCTTCCCATCACCTGCCCAATCCATCTCCAGCGTTTCCTCATGGTGATGGAGTTGGCCTCTCTTCCCATCACCTGCCCAATCCATCTCCAGCGTTTCCTCATGGTGATGGTGGCCTCTCTTCCCGTCACCTGCCCAATCCATCTCCAGCGTTTCCTCATGGTGATGGAGTTGGCCTCTCTTCCCATCACCTGCCCAATCCATCTCCAGCGTTTCCTCATGGTGATGGAGTTGGCCTCTCTTCCCATCACCTGCCCAATCCATCTCCAGCGTTTCCTCATGGTGATGGTGGCCTCTCTTCCCATCACCTGCCCAATCCATCTCCAGCGTTTCCTCATGGTGATGGAGTTGGCCTCTCTTCCCGTCACCTGCCCAATCCATCTCCAGCGTTTCCTCATGGTGATGGAGTTGGCCTCTCTTCCCGTCACCTGCCCAATCCATCTCCAGCATTTCCTCATGGTGATGGTGGCCTCTCTTCCCATCACCTGCCCAATCCATCTCCAGCGTTTCCTCATGGTGATGGAGTTGGCCTCTCTTCCCGTCACCTGCCCAATCCATCTCCAGCGTTTCCTCATGGTGATGGAGTTGGCCTCTCTTCCCGTCACCTGCCCAATCCATCTCCAGCGTTTCCTCATGGTGATGGAGTTGGCCTCTCTTCCCATCACCTGCCCAATCCATCTCCAGCGTTTCCTCATGGTGATGGAGTTGGCCTCTCTTCCCATCACCTGCCCAATCCATCTCCAGCGTTTCCTCATGGTGATGGAGTTGGCCTCTCTTCCCGTCACCTGCCCAATCCATCTCCAGCGTTACCTCATGGTGATGGAGTTGGCCTCTCTTCCCGTCACCTGCCCAATCCATCTCCAGCGTTTCCTCATGGTGATGGAGTTGGCCTCTCTTCCCGTCACCTGCCCAATCCATCTCCAGCGTTACCTCATGGTGATGGAGTTGGCCTCTCTTCCCGTCACCTGCCCAATCCATCTCCAGCGTTTCCTCATGGTGATGGAGTTGGCCTCTCTTCCCGTCACCTGCCCAATCCATCTCCAGCGTTTCCTCATGGTGATGGAGTTGGCCTCTCTTCCCATCACCTGCCCAATCCATCTCCAGCATTACCTCATGGTGATGGAGTTGGCCTCTCTTCCCATCACCTGCCCAATCCATCTCCAGCGTTTCCTCATGGTGATGGAGTTGGCCTCTCTTCCCATCACCTGCCCAATCCATCTCCAGCGTTTCCTCATGGTGATGGAGTTGGCCTCTCTTCCCATCACCTGCCCAATCCATCTCCAGCGTTTCCTCATGGTGATGGTGGCCTCTCTTCCCGTCACCTGCCCAATCCATCTCCAGCGTTTCCTCATGGTGATGGAGTTGGCCTCTCTTCCCATCACCTGCCCAATCCATCTCCAGCGTTTCCTCATGGTGATGGAGTTGGCCTCTCTTCCCATCACCTGCCCAATCCATCTCCAGCGTTTCCTCATGGTGATGGTGGCCTCTCTTCCCATCACCTGCCCAATCCATCTCCAGCGTTTCCTCATGGTGATGGAGTTGGCCTCTCTTCCCGTCACCTGCCCAATCCATCTCCAGCGTTTCCTCATGGTGATGGAGTTGGCCTCTCTTCCCGTCACCTGCCCAATCCATCTCCAGCGTTTCCTCATGGTGATGGAGTTGGCCTCTCTTCCCGTCACCTGCCTAATCCATCTCCAGCGTTTCCTCATGGTGATGGAGTTGGCCTCTCTTCCCGTCACCTGCCCAATCCATCTCCAGCGTTACCTCATGGTGATGGAGTTGGCCTCTCTTCCCGTCACCTGCCCAATCCATCTCCAGCGTTTCCTCATGGTGATGGAGTTGGCCTCTCTTCCCGTCACCTGCCCAATCCATCTCCAGCGTTTCCTCATGGTGATGGAGTTGGCCTCTCTTCCCATCACCTGCCCAATCCATCTCCAGCATTACCTCATGGTGATGGAGTTGGCCTCTCTTCCCATCACCTGCCCAATCCATCTCCAGCGTTTCCTCATGGTGATGGAGTTGGCCTCTCTTCCCATCACCTGCCCAATCCATCTCCAGCGTTTCCTCATGGTGATGGAGTTGGCCTCTCTTCCCATCACCTGCCCAATCCATCTCCAGCGTTTCCTCATGGTGATGGTGGCCTCTCTTCCCGTCACCTGCCCAATCCATCTCCAGCGTTTCCTCATGGTGATGGAGTTGGCCTCTCTTCCCATCACCTGCCCAATCCATCTCCAGCGTTTCCTCATGGTGATGGAGTTGGCCTCTCTTCCCATCACCTGCCCAATCCATCTCCAGCGTTTCCTCATGGTGATGGTGGCCTCTCTTCCCATCACCTGCCCAATCCATCTCCAGCGTTTCCTCATGGTGATGGAGTTGGCCTCTCTTCCCGTCACCTGCCCAATCCATCTCCAGCGTTTCCTCATGGTGATGGAGTTGGCCTCTCTTCCCGTCACCTGCCCAATCCATCTCCAGCATTTCCTCATGGTGATGGTGGCCTCTCTTCCCATCACCTGCCCAATCCATCTCCAGCGTTTCCTCATGGTGATGGAGTTGGCCTCTCTTCCCGTCACCTGCCCAATCCATCTCCAGCGTTTCCTCATGGTGATGGAGTTGGCCTCTCTTCCCGTCACCTGCCCAATCCATCTCCAGCGTTTCCTCATGGTGATGGAGTTGGCCTCTCTTCCCATCACCTGCCCAATCCATCTCCAGCGTTTCCTCATGGTGATGGAGTTGGCCTCTCTTCCCATCACCTGCCCAATCCATCTCCAGCGTTTCCTCATGGTGATGGAGTTGGCCTCTCTTCCCGTCACCTGCCCAATCCATCTCCAGCGTTACCTCATGGTGATGGAGTTGGCCTCTCTTCCCGTCACCTGCCCAATCCATCTCCAGCGTTTCCTCATGGTGATGGAGTTGGCCTCTCTTCCCGTCACCTGCCCAATCCATCTCCAGCGTTACCTCATGGTGATGGAGTTGGCCTCTCTTCCCGTCACCTGCCCAATCCATCTCCAGCGTTTCCTCATGGTGATGGAGTTGGCCTCTCTTCCCGTCACCTGCCCAATCCATCTCCAGCGTTTCCTCATGGTGATGGAGTTGGCCTCTCTTCCCATCACCTGCCCAATCCATCTCCAGCATTACCTCATGGTGATGGAGTTGGCCTCTCTTCCCATCACCTGCCCAATCCATCTCCAGCGTTTCCTCATGGTGATGGAGTTGGCCTCTCTTCCCATCACCTGCCCAATCCATCTCCAGCGTTTCCTCATGGTGATGGAGTTGGCCTCTCTTCCCATCACCTGCCCAATCCATCTCCAGCGTTTCCTCATGGTGATGGTGGCCTCTCTTCCCGTCACCTGCCCAATCCATCTCCAGCGTTTCCTCATGGTGATGGAGTTGGCCTCTCTTCCCATCACCTGCCCAATCCATCTCCAGCGTTTCCTCATGGTGATGGAGTTGGCCTCTCTTCCCATCACCTGCCCAATCCATCTCCAGCGTTTCCTCATGGTGATGGTGGCCTCTCTTCCCATCACCTGCCCAATCCATCTCCAGCGTTTCCTCATGGTGATGGAGTTGGCCTCTCTTCCCGTCACCTGCCCAATCCATCTCCAGCGTTTCCTCATGGTGATGGAGTTGGCCTCTCTTCCCGTCACCTGCCCAATCCATCTCCAGCATTTCCTCATGGTGATGGTGGCCTCTCTTCCCATCACCTGCCCAATCCATCTCCAGCGTTTCCTCATGGTGATGGAGTTGGCCTCTCTTCCCGTCACCTGCCCAATCCATCTCCAGCGTTTCCTCATGGTGATGGAGTTGGCCTCTCTTCCCGTCACCTGCCCAATCCATCTCCAGCGTTTCCTCATGGTGATGGAGTTGGCCTCTCTTCCCATCACCTGCCCAATCCATCTCCAGCGTTTCCTCATGGTGATGGAGTTGGCCTCTCTTCCCATCACCTGCCCAATCCATCTCCAGCGTTTCCTCATGGTGATGGAGTTGGCCTCTCTTCCCGTCACCTGCCCAATCCATCTCCAGCGTTACCTCATGGTGATGGAGTTGGCCTCTCTTCCCGTCACCTGCCCAATCCATCTCCAGCGTTTCCTCATGGTGATGGAGTTGGCCTCTCTTCCCGTCACCTGCCCAATCCATCTCCAGCGTTTCCTCATGGTGATGGAGTTGGCCTCTCTTCCCATCACCTGCCCAATCCATCTCCAGCGTTTCCTCATGGTGATGGTGGCCTCTCTTCCCGTCACCTGCCCAATCCATCTCCAGCGTTTCCTCATGGTGATGGTGGCCTCTCCGAAGGAGTAGAGCATGGATGGAGACCTTTCTTGGCCAGATAATAGGGCGGGTCTTCCGGTGTGGAATGACAGCTGCTTGTCAGGGTCGCTCTCTGTCTTAGATAGATAGAATAGTACAGCACAGCACGGGCCCTTCGGCCCACAATGTTGTGCCGACCCTCAAACCCTGCCTCCCATATAAGTCCCCACCTTAAATTCCTCCATATACCTGTCTAGTCTCTTAAATTTCACAAGTGTATCTGCCTCCACCACTGACTCAGGCAGTGCATTCCACACACCAACCACTCTCTGAGTAAAAAACCTTCCTCTAATATCCCCTTGAACTTCCCACCCCTTACCTTAAAGCCATGCCCTCTTGTATTGAGCAGTGGTGCCCTGGGGAAGAGGCGCTGGCTATCCACTCTATCTATTCCTCTTATTATCTTGTACACCTCTATCATGTCTCCTCTCATCCTCCTTCTCTCCAAAGAGTAAAGCCCTAGCTCCCTTAATCTCTGATCATAATGCATACTTTCTAAACCAGGCAGCATCCTGGTAAATCTCCTCTGTACCCTTTCCAATGCTTCCACATCCTTCCTATAGTGAGGCGACCAGAACTGGACACAGTACTCCAAGTGTGGCCTAACCACAGTTTTATAGAGCTGCATCATTACCTCGTGACTCTTAAACTCTATCCCTCGACTTAATGAAAGCTAACACCCCATAAGCTTTCTTAACTACCCTATCCACCTGTGAGGCAACTTCCTTGCGCCAGCGTTCTGACCCGCTCAGGAGTGTGGACAGGACACAGCTCTGGGGCAGCCTCACCCCGGTGTGCTGGCTGGACTTGGTTGAAGGTGAAGTACAGGGTTAATGGGGGGGGGGGCTCCTGGCAGTGTGGAGTAACAGAGATATCTTGGGCTCCACGTCCACAGATCCCTCAAAGTTGCTGCACAAGTTGATTGGGTGGCTAAGAAGGCGTTTGGTGTGTTGGCCTTCATTAGTCGGGGGGGCTGAGTTCAAGAGCCGTGAGGTAATGTTGCAGCTCTGCAGACCACACTTGGAATATTGAGTTCAGTTCTGGTGGCCTCATTTTAGGAAGGATGTGGAAGCTTTGGAGAGGGTACAGAGGAGATTTACCAGGATGCTGCCTGGGTTAGGGAGCATGTCTTGTGAGGAGAGGTTGAGCGAGCTGGGTCTTTTGTCTCTGGGGTGAAGGAGGATTAGAGGCATAGATCGAGTGGACAGCTAGAGGCTTTGAACCAGGGAGGAAATGGCTCATAGCAGGGGACATAATTTTAAGGTGATTGGAGGGAAGTGTGGCGGGGTGGGGGGGGGATGTCAGAGGTAGGTTTTTTTTACACAGAGAGTGGTGAGTGTGTGGATCTCCCTGCCCGGGTGGTGTTAGGGGCAGATACATCAGGGACTTTTTAAAAGACACTTGGACACGAGGATGATAGAAAAATGGAGGGCTCTGTGGGAGGGAAGGGTTAGATTGATCTTGGAGCAGGTTAAAAGCTCAGCACAACATAGTCGGCCGAAGGGCCTGTACTGTTCCGTGATGTACAGGAGGCAAGGGTGCAGTGAGGGCCGGGACCAGCGGGTGGCGCTGCTGAGCCGATCGGAAGCTACTCAATAGTGTGAAGTCTCCAACTCTCCCCTGTAATTTCCACTCTATGCTTTTAATTTTCGACTTCGAGAGCAACCAATTTATCATTTTCTGATTGGGGTACGGTGTTGGAGGCTGATATATGGAGAGGATTCAAATGGGGTCCACCGAAATGGTTCTGGGATTGAAAGGCTTGTCAGATGAAGAGCGTTTGATGGCTCTGGGCCTGTACTCACTGGAATTAAGAAGATTTTGGCGGGGGGGGTTGGAATCTTATTGAAACCTCTTGAATATTGAAAGGCCTAGATGGAGTGGATGTGGAGAGGATGTTTCCTGTAGTGGGGAGAGTCTAGGAACAGAGGACACAGAGTGGATGTGGAGAGGATGTTTCCTATAGTGGGGGAGTCTAGGACCAGAAGGCACAGCCTTGGAGTAGAGGGGATGTCCATTTAGAATGGAGATGAGGAATTTCAGAGAGTGGTGAAATTGTGGAATTCATTGCCAAAGGAGGCTGTAGGGGCTGAGCGATTGAGTATATTTAAGGCAGGGTTTGATAGATTTTTGATTAGTTAGGGCATGAAGGGATATGGGGAGAAGGCAGGAGGTTGAGAGGAAAATGGATCAGCCATGATGAAATGGCAGAGCAGACTTGATGGGCCAAATGGCCTAATTCTGCTCCTATATCTTATGGTCTTTAAGATCAGAGGAATTTAAAAGACTCTGTTTGGTACATGGATGTAAGGCAAAGGCTGCGTTAGAGAGAAAGCTTAGATTGATGGTGGAATTGTCACCGATTCTCCGGACTCTGAAAACCCACACTCGTTCCTCAACTGCACTTTATTCACATGGAGAACAGCGTCACCAATCTGTTCTGAAGTCTGATGAGAAATGCCATTTTTATACGCAATTGACTCAGTTACGGATATTGACCATTTGGTAAATGGTGTATGTTCAAATTCCTAACTTGCAGGATTAAAGTTCAAAGTAAATTTTATTATCGAATACCCATGTCACCATCTACAACCTGGCATTCATTTTCTTGCAGGCATACTAGGCAAATCTATAGAATTTCTGGTTTAAGATGGCACTGCTAGAGTTGGGTGACAACTTACTGGTGGTTCATAAAGCAAGAAATAGAACTAAATTCCTCATTAATAACACTTCCAGTGGAAAATTGCGGCAAATGATCATGACAAACAACGAAGAGGCGAGGTTGACCCGAGGGTCGAGGCCTGGGGCCGTGAGATGCAGTTAGAGGAACCTCAAGGAGAAGTTGTTGGAGCAAGGCTGAGACGTGGTTAAGGTGTGCGAAGTGGAGATGAGTGGGAGTGGATGAGCTTCAGGGGCCCACCCACTGAAACCGAGAGCGGTGTCGGATCGATCTAACCTTCGGGCTGGTTTGGAAAGGTCGGGAAGATTGAAGTGCTGGGGCCTGGGTCCTGGAGCGGGAAACAACGTGGCGCTCGGACAATTTAAATGCTGGGCCAGAGGGACTGTCGGGGCCGGAGGTGGGGATTGGTCCGGTTCTGATCACTGCTCCGCGACGCTTGTTCCCCTCCCCTCCCCTCCCCTCTCCGCAGCTGTGAGCTCGGTGACTATTTGCCCCGCTGTGTGATGAGCTGAGGCTGAGGACTCTGTTTTGTGCATTGGGTGTTTGTTGGTCTTGTTTTTTGTGGGTTCTTTCAGGCTCTTTGTGGCTGCTTGTAAAGAAACGAGTCTCAAGGTTTTATAATTCTTTAGAGACAATAGGTGCAGGAGTAGGCCCTTCGGCCCTTCGAGCCAGCACCACCATTCACTGTGATCATGGCTGATCATCCACAATCAGTATCCAGTTCCTGCCTTCTCCCCATATCCTTTGATTGCACTATCTTTAAGAGCTCTATCCATCTCTTTCTTGAAAGCATCCAGAGACTTGGCCTCCACAGCCTTCTGGGGCAGAGCATTCCATATATCCACCACTCTCTGGGTGAAAAAGTTTTTCCTCAACTCCGTTCTAAATGGCCTACCCCTTATTCTTTGTGGTCTTTGGGTCTGGACTCACCCATCAGCGGGAACATGCTTCCTGCCTCCAGCGTGTCCAATTCCTTAATAATCTTATATGTTTCAGTAGGATCCCCTCTCAGCCTTCTAAATTCCAGAGTATACAAGCCCAGTCGCTCCAATCTTTCGACATATGACAGTCCCGCCATCCCGGGAATTAACCTTGTGAACCTACGCTGCACTCCCTCAATAGCTAGAATGTCCTTCCTCAAACTTGGAGACCAAATCTGCACACAGTACTCCAGGTGTGGTCTCACCAGGACCCTGTACAGCTGCAGAAGGACCTCTTTGCTCCTGTAGTCAACTCCCCTTGTTATGAAGGCCAGCATGCCATTAGCTTTGATAATTAGCTTACTTTGAACCATGAGAATAGAAACTATAACAGAATCAATGAACAACTGCCCAACTAGTGTACTCAACTAGAGTGCAGAAGGTAACAAACAGTAAATGCAGATATTAATGTAGCAGATCAGTCAGCATTCATGTTAAAAGTCAATAGAGATTACAAGCTAACTACCGACAATACTCGGAAGTTAAAATAATTGTCCCCTAGTTAGTGAGCAGCCTTGCATCCTTCCTTAACATCTAAGTAAAGCTTTTGGCACCACTGGCTTCATAAATCCAAGTATTGATTGAGTACAGGAGTTGGGGTGTTACATTGAAGTTGTAGCATTGTGAGCAGTTTTGGTCACCTACATGCAGGAAATGTAAACAATGTTGAAAGAGTACAGAGAAAATTTACAAGCATGTTGGCGGGTCTGGAGGACCCGAGTTATAAGGAAACATTGAATAGGTTAAAACTTCATTCCTTGGAATGTAGAGGATCTAGAGGAGATTTGATAGAGGTATACAAAATTATGAGGGGAATAGATAGGGTAAATGCAAGCAGGGTTTTCCACTGAGGTTGGGTGGGATGACAACCAGAGGTCATGGGTTAAGGGTGAAAGGTGAGGAGTTTAAGGGGAACACGAGGGGAAACTTCTTCCCTCAGAGGGTGGTGAGAGTGTGGAATGAGCTGACAGCACAACTGGTGGATGCCAGCTCGATTTCAACGTTTGAGAGAAGTTTGGAGAGGTACATGGATGGTAGGGATATGGAGGGCTATGGTCCCAGTGCAGTTCAATGGGAGAAAGCAGCTTTAATAGTTTTAGGATGAACTAGATGGGCCGAAGGTCCTGTATCTGTGCTGTACTTTTCTATGGCTCTATGATGCAGAAGGCAATACTGTCCATCGTCTTCGCGTGTGAGCCCAAACTCCAGCAGCAGAGCCATCCCAGGAAACGGAATGGGGTACGGAACGCCAGCTGCTCGGCATCACGGGAACCCGTTAGGAATAACTGGGGCTCATTGGGAATAGGTAGTCTGGGGAAGGGCACACCTTCCAAACCTGAGTGGTGAAGATGACAGATGGATGTAACCCAGTGGGTGTCTATGTGGATCTCGGTTAATCTAGATTCTAGAAGCTAAAGATGCAGGGAAACAGATTGGATCCAGAATTGGCTTGGCCAGTTGATGGGTTACAGCCAAAGCGAAAGATAGCCGGAGTCGCTCAGCACTTTCGTACAAGGGAGTTTATTTGGTGCGTCAAAAATCAAACTCTCAAAAATTGCCAATATTTACAAAAAGGTATCTAGCAGAAAATACAAAAATATCTTTGTCCAGTGTGCACTATCTCTTACTGAGAGCGATGAACCCTGTTTATTAGGCACTGGGACACACCACCTTTATTTACCAACAACGTTAACTTCAGACTGCACGTGGATCAGAATACGATGCACCCCACAATGTAGTTACAATCATACTGCAAACTAAACAGAATTATCTACCTTAAATATAGTATACAAATAATATACAGTATGCACATTTACACATCTCCGTTACTAAAGAAATGGAATTTTCCACTGTGTATGGTGGGAAAGGCTCCCTAAAGCCAACCCAACTACAACAGCTCAGGTTGACAGCAGAAAGGAAACTATAGACCTGCTAGCCTGACTTCAGTGGTTGGGAAATTGTTGGAATCGATTGTTAGGGATGAGATTACGGAGTACCTGGAGGCACATGACAAGATAGGCCAAAGCCAGCATGGTTTCCTGCCTAAGCACCTGCAATTTTCTGAGGGAATTACAAGCAGGGTAGACAAAGGAGATGCAGTAGACGTCGTTTACTTGGATTTTCAGAAGGCCTTTGACAAGGTGCCACATGTGAAGCTGCTTAGCAAGATAAGAGCCCATGGAATTACAGGGGAGTTACTAGCATGGGTGGAGCATTGGCTGTTCGGCAGAAAACAAGAGTGGGAATAAAGGGATCCTATTCTGGCTGGCTGCCGGTTACCAGTGCAGTTCCACAGGGGTCGATGTTGGGACCGCTGGTTTATACGATTTATGTCAATGATTTGGACTACGGCATTAATGGATTTGTGGCTAAGTTTTCCAATGATACAAAGATAGGTGGAGGAGTGGGTAGTGGTGAGGAAACAGAGAGCCTGCAGAGAGACTTAGATAGTTCAGGGGAATGGGCAAAGAAGTAGCAATTGAAATACAATATTGGAAAGTGTATGGTCATGCACTTTGGTGGAAGAAATAAATGGGCAGACTTTTATTTAGATGGGGAGAGAATTCAAAATGCAGAGATGCAAAGGGACTTGGGAGTCCCTGTGCAGGATACCCTAAAGTTTAACCTCCAGGCTGAGGCAGTTTTGAAGAAGGCGAATGCAATCCTGGCATTCGTTTCTAGAGGTATAGAATATAAGAGCAGGGATGTGATGTTGAGGCTCTATAAGGCACTCGTGAGACCACACTTGGAGCATTGTGTGCAATTTTGGGCTCCTTAATTTAGAAAGGATATACTGACATTGGAGAGAGTTCAGAGAAGATTCAGGAGAATGATTCCAGGAATGAAAGGGTTACCGTATGAGGAATGTCTGGCAGCTCTTGGGCTGTATTCCCTGGAGTTCAGGAGAATGAGGGGGGAATCTCATAGAAACATTCCAAATGTTAAAAGGCCTGAACAGATTAGATATGGCAAAGTTATTTCCCATGGTAGGGGAGTCTAGGACAAGAAGGCACAACTTCAGGACTGAAGGACGTTCATTTAGAACAGAGATGTGGAGAAATTACTTTAGTCAGGGGGTGGTAAATCTGTGGAGTTTGTTGTCACGAGCAGCTGTGGAGGCCAAATCACTGGGTGTATTTAAGGTAGAGATAGATAGATAGGTTCTTGATTAGCCAGGGCATCAAAGAATATGGGGAGAAGGCAGGGGAGTGGGGATGACTGGAAGAATTGGATCAGCCCATGATTGAATAGTGGAGCAGACTCGATGGGCCGAATGGCCTAATTCTGCTCCTATATCTTATGGTCTTACGGTTTCGGACCCAATCTGAGAATATTCCGGGGGAAGACATTCAGGTGCGCACACTCAGCAGAATGACAAGGCCGTGTGTGTGTGTGTGTGTGTTAGTGTTAGGAGTGTCTTCACTGAGCACACTCGTGGCGTGAGCAGATGGAATATAGTGTGGGGAAGTGCATCAAATCAAATTGAGTTCAATTATCATTCCAACCAGACATGGATACAGGCGAATGAGACAGAGTTCCTCTGGGGCCAAGCTGAAAAAACGTACACGCACATTCAAAATAATGAAAAACGGGGGTGGGGGGGAGGAACATAGAAAACACATTCTTCGTCCGAGCTCCTGAGAGACACGTGCCGCTAATTAATGGTTCTTGGCAGCCCAGCCTGTAACTCCACCAATCCAACGCTGGAGCACGGCACTGATGGGAGAGGCTGCCCCCGGACGTCACACTGCGATGCAAGCCCACGGCCTGAGGCCTACTCTTCGCTACAACTGAAGCAACACTGCTGCCTCGCCACCTGTCTCGCCATCAAACAAGGGAAGCGGGCCTGCGGCAATCAACGTCCTGCGGGCTCTTGTGATCGCAGAAGAAACGTCCGAGACAGTCACTGGCTGTCTCACTGCGCGGCCGCCTTCG
Source organism: Mobula hypostoma (assembly GCF_963921235.1). Taxonomy (NCBI): domain Eukaryota; kingdom Metazoa; phylum Chordata; class Chondrichthyes; order Myliobatiformes; family Myliobatidae; genus Mobula; species Mobula hypostoma. The sequence goes on along the minus strand of NC_086126.1, from coordinate 3,246,366 downwards.
TGCCACGTCCAAGTAGCAGGCGGCAGCTCTTCCAAACCCAATCTCGCTTCTCCTTCCCGCCAGCCCGACACTTATAGGTAGAAAGAATAAGGGTGTAGACTATTTTCTTAACGGAAGGAAGATACAGAGATCAGAGGCGCAAAGAGACAGGCGCAGGATTCCTCGAAGGTTAACTTGCAGGTTTGAGTCAAAGTGATTGTATCATCAAAGTACGTATATGTTTAAGTTTAATCAAGTTCAAGATTATTTGTTATTCACCCATACAGCCAAATGAAGCAGTGTTTCCCTGGGGTCAAGGTGCAAAATGCAACACCAACAGTCACTCACAGCACAAGTTACGCATAATTACAATAGCAGAAAAGCATAGTCACAGAAATTCATGTGTTACCATATATGCACTACCTTGCGATTCATCATCTTGGAGGCATTTACAGGAAAATGGAGAAATATGATAACTTTTATTTACTGATTGAGATGCAGCAGAGAGCAGGTCCTGTGAAAATGGAATCACACTGCCCAGCAACCCCCCAATCTAATCAGAACCTAATCACGGAACAATTTACAAAGCCCGATTAACCTACCGAGGGGTGTGCTTTTGGATTGTGGGAGGAAACCAGAGCTCCGCAGGAAATCCGCATGGGCACAGGGAGAACGTACTAGCTGCTGGGTAGATTTAAAGCAGAGGTTGATAAGTTTGTGACTAGTCTGGGCTGTAAAACAACAAGTTTCACAACATACGTCAGGGATCTTGAACCAGATCCTGATTCTACTGATCTACGTTCACTCTGACTGGAGGGGTTTGAATGTATTGAGGACTTTAATTCCCTCAGTTGGACTCTCGAACTTTTATCACTGTAATTAGCATTCCTCACCAGAACTCCAGAATCGTGCCTCCAGGTTGAAGTCCACTGCTTTGTGCCAATTGTGCAGGAATAATTAACTCTGGAGCGTCGAGCAGAGACGAGATTCCGCGGAATGCACCCGCCGGATATCAGCCACGGCTGGCTTCATCCTGTGGGAGTTTGTGCCATCTCGTCAGGGCAGCCCCTTGGCTGTGGTCCTGGGGGCAGCGTGGCACACCCTCGGCACCGCCCCGACTGTCAGTGGTCCGAGCTGGGGAGAGGGACTTTGCCTGGTTCTGACAGCCGACGACATCACATTAGAACATGGGGCAGTACAGCACACTGCAGGCCATTCGGCCCACAACATTGTGCTAACCCTTTAACCCGCTCCAAGATCAATCTAACCCTTCCCTTCCACATAGCTTCCATATTTCTATCATCCTTGAGCCTGTCTAAGAGTCTCCTAAAGGTCAGAATCAGGGTTATTGTCACCGGCATGTGTCGTGAAATTTGTTAACTTAGCAGCAGCAGTTCAATGCAATGCATAATATCAAAGGAGAAAAAAAATATAATTACTAAATCAATTACAGTATATGTGTATTGAATAGATTAAAAATCGTTCAAAAACAGAAATAATATATATTAAAGAATTGAGGTAGTGTTCACAGGTTCAATGTCCATTCTGAAATCTGATCTTTGATTATTGGTAAATACCAAAGCCGAAGAGGTAAGGTATATCAGTTTAATCCAAGATATAAATATTGGACTAAAATTACATTTCTCAAGCGTACTAAATAAATATGCCCATTCGACTCTGTCAAACGCTTTCTCAGTGTCCAGTGAAATGACACATTCTGGAGTTCTAGATGAAGAAGTATAAACAATATTTATTAATCTCCTAATATTAAAAAGAAATAACGATTTTTAATAAATCCAGTCTGGTCGACAGAGGCAATACATTCTCCAGTCTAGATCTCCCTGTTTTCAGATGCTTCGTGACACTAGGCAGGGTTGTCCTCTTAGCCCATTATTATTTAATATTGCCTTGGAACCTTTAGCTACTGCTATTCGTAACTCACCTAATGTACTTGGCATTACCCGTGGGAATGAGATACACAAATGATCACTATATGCAGATGATTTGTTTCTCTAACCCTGAGAAATCCATTCCTGCAGTAATATCCCTGCTTGCTCAGTTTAGTAACTTCTCTGGCTACAAATTGAGTCTTAATAAGAGTGAACTCTTCCCATTAAATATGCAGGTTCCGATTTATAGACGTTCACCATTCAGACTGGTTACTGACTATTTTACCTATCTGGGTGTTAAAATTACTAAGCAGCATAAGGATTTATTTAAACTCAATTTTTTTACAGTTAATTAATCAGTTAAACAATTGTTTACTAAATGGTCCCCATTGTCTTTATCACTGATTGGCCGAATCAATGCTACTAAGATGATTATTCTACCTAAATTTTTATATCTATTTCAAACGGTACCAATTTTTATTTCTAAATCCTTTATTGATACTGTTGATTCTAAAATTTCCTCTTATATATGGCAGAATAAAAATCCTAGACTAAGTAGAAAATACTTACAGAAGTCCAAAAAGGATGGTGGTTTGGCATTGCCAAATTTAAGATTTTATTACTGGGCAATTAATATTCGATATTTAATATCTTGGACACAAGATTTGGATTTAATTCCAAGTCCACAATGGGTAAACCTTGAATGTAAATCTGTACAGGGCTTTTCACTGGTGTCTATTTTAGGGACTTTGCTTCCCTTTGTTCTCTCTAAATTGAATAAACAAATGGTTAATCCAATAATTAAATACACATTACGAATATGGTTTCAATTTTGTAAATTTATTTTAACAAGCCCTATTATATCTAATTTTTTTTCCAACCCTCTGTTATGGATCAAGTCTTTTTGATATGGAAAATGAAGGGTATAATATGTTGCAACACACATCAAAGTTGCTGGTGAACGCAGCAGGCCAGGCAGCATCTCTAAGAAGAGAGCATCTCAGGCCGAGACCCTGAAACGTCGACTGTACCTCTTCCTAGAGATGCTGCCTGGCCTGCTGCGTTCACCAGCAACTTTGATGTGTGTTGCTTGGATTTCCAGCATCTGCTGAATTCCTGTTGTTTGCGGTATAATATGTTTTTGTGATTTATTCTTGGATAACTGTTTCATGTCTTTTGAACACTTGTCTAATAAATATAATTTGCCCAGATAGCATTTTTTTAGATACTTCCAAATTAGAAACTTTTTAAATACCACACGACCTACCTTTTCAACTTCATATCCAACTGATATCGTGGAAAAATTTTTAGGTTTGAACCCTTATCAGAAGGGTTTAACAGCAATTATTCATGATATGATTATGAAAATACAGCCAGGTGTATCTGATAAAATTAAGAATGAATGGGAAAGGGAACTTCAACTTCACTTACCTATACAGAAATGGGAGAACATTTTTCAATTAGTTGGCTCTTCCTCTATATGTGCTAAACATAGGTTGAAACAATTTAAAGTAATGCATAGGGCCCACATGTCTAAAGATAAACTAGCTCGATTTCACTCTGACATAAGTCCTGTTTGTGATAGATGTCACTCTGAGGTGGCTTCTTTAACTCATATGTTCTGGTCTTGCCCTCTTTTGGAAAGACATCTTTGATATTATTTCAACAGTTTTGCATATTGATTTAAAACCTCATCCTATTACGGCAATTTTTGGTTTACCAATGATGGAACATAGTTACTTATTCTCTTCAGCTCGTTGGATGATCGCATTTGTTACATTAATGGCCAGAAGATCCATTTTATTGAATTGGAAAGAGATCAATCCCCCTACAACATTTCAATGGTTTTCCCAAACTATATCTTGTTTAAATTTAGAAAAAAATCAGAAGTGTCACTTTTGATCCTTCGGTTAAATTTGAAGAGGCTTGGAGGCCATTTATTTCACGCTTTCATACGACATAGCTTGACCTTTTCCGAATCCTTTTTATTAACCTAAAATATACGGACAGAGGAGTGGAGTTAACGACATTAATGATTGTATTCGATGTAATATAGTAGCCCAGCTTTTTTTAGTTTAGTTTTTTTTTATTTTGGGTTTTTTTTTTCTTGATATTTTTTCATTTTTCTTCTTATCGTGTTTAATTATATTAAGAGTTTGGGAGGCCTAATATACTTGAATTATCCGTAGTTTTTACTTGCGTATGTCAATTACCAATAATGTAATCCCAATCTCTTTGTATCAGTATTGTTGCTATGTTTATGAATTTGAAAATTAATAAAAATATTTTAAAAGAAAGAAAGAAATCGGATGGCAGAGGGGAAGAAGCTGTTCCTGAATCGCTGAATGTGTGCCTTCAGGCTTCTGTACCTCCTACCAGAGGTAGGAAAATTTCCCCCAATGTATCTGTCTCTGCTGCCACCCAGGCAGGGTGTTCTGCAGGCCCACCGCTCGCTGGAAACAGGAATTAACCCTTTGGAGGGTTGCCCTAGGAGCCCAATTCTGTGTGGCGGGGTGGGGAGGGGAGGGAGAACTGTAAACTGGCCCTTGCGTTAACCTAGGTTTTGCATAGCCCTCGCCCTCCATTACCCTCAATCTCATGATAGCCTAACCCTCGAATAACACAGCCTCACATGACTCCCATCATTGAATAGCCCTTGACCTTGAGTTACCCTCCCTCCCTCACATTAACCCCACCCTCTGCTGTAGGGAAAAGGACAGAGAGGGTTAACGACGAGCAACCAGGGACGTGGATTGTGCTAACGTGGTAACGGGGATCCGCAGACAAAGAGATATGGAATGTAGCCGTGACAACACCAAAGTTTCAGGAACTTCACTGATCATGTTACAGTGTGCAGCCATTGTTGTAGAAAATTGTATTTACTGTTCGACCTGCGGGGAATCATTTGACCCTGTAATCAGGACCCAGACTGTTATTGAATGAAGTTTTCCTGTTGCCACCAATCTCTTATCAAACTGTAGTTGTTCTGGTAATCTCGTCAGCTGAGAATGCAGAATCTATACCAGATCCATCCTCGGGTAGATCAGCTTTGTCTGGCCTCCTGGTACCAACCAGTTTTTAATAAATCGCCCGATATTTCCAACTCCAACTCCCTGTGACCTTTCTGTTGTCTCTGAAATGAAACAAATTTCAAATCAAAGTCTGGGACTTAGACCAGGCTTGTTTAAAGAAATCCCTGCCCAATCACCATCAGCATATAACCTGTGGCACCAGAGGTCCCGACAGACTAGACCACTGTTATACTAAGAGAAGGAATGCCTACCATTCCGAGCCCAGACCGCATTGCGGTAAATCTGATCACTGGGCTGAACTTCTCCTACCTGCTAAAGAGCAAAGCTCCAGAGATGAGAACAAAGGGGTGGTTGTTCGAGGTGGAGGAGAGGCCCTGGGATTGCTGAGAGTCAGTGGACTAGGCCGTGTTCAAGGACTCATCTGTGAATCTCAATAATACACCATGGTTGTCACGGACTTCATAAAAACAGTTGTAGACGAGTGTGTCCCCACGAAATCATTCAGTCTTCAGATTGGCAGCAACATCTCCTCCTCAATCTCTATCAGCACAGGTGCACCATGAGGCCATGTGCTTCACCCCTGCTCTACCTGCTTTACACCTATGACGGTGTGGCTAAGCACAGCTCTAATATCACATTCAAGGTGGCTGACGACGGTGTTGTTGGAAGAATCGAAGGTGGTGATGAATTAGCTCACAGGAGGGAGACTGGAAATCTGGCTGAGCGGTTCCACAACAACAGCCCCTCACTCAACGTCAGCAAGGCCAGGGAGCTGATTGTAGACTTCAGGAGGAGGAAACCAGAGGCCCATGAGCCAGTTCTCATCGAGGGATCAGGAGTGTAGAGGGTTAGCAACTTTAAATTCCTCAGTGTTATCATTTCAGAGGACCTGTCTTGGGCCCAGCACGTAAGAGCAATTGCAAAGGAAACCCAGCAGTGCATCTACTTCCTCAGGAGTCTGTGAGGGTTCGGCATGACATCTCAAACTTTGACAAACTTCTGTAGGAGTGTGGTGGAGAGTGTATCGACTGGCTGCATCACAGCCTGGTATGGAAACACCAATGAATGGAAAATCCTACAAAAGGTTGTGGATTTGGCCCAGTCCATCACGGGTAAAGCCCTCCCCACCATTGAGCACATCGACATGAAACACTGTCACGGGAAAGCAGCATCCATCATCAGAGATCCCCACCACCCAGGCCATGCTCTCTTCTCACTGCTGTGCCATCAGGAGGAAGGTACAGGAGCCTCAGGACCCACACCACCAGCTTCAGGAACAGTTATTACCTCTTAAGCATCAGGAAGGAGTTACAGGAGCCTCAGGACCCACACCACCAGCTTCAGGAACAGTTATTACCCCTCAACCATCAGGAAGGAGGTACAGGAGCCTCAGGTCCTACATTACCAGGTTCAGGAACAGTTATTACCCCTCAACCATCAGGAAGGAGGTACAGGAGCCTCAGGTCCTACACTACCAGGTTCAGGAACAGTTATTACCCCTCAAGCATCAGATTCCTGAACCAGAGGGGATAACTTCACTCACCCCAACAGTGAACTGTTCCCACGACCTATGGTCTCACTTTCAAGGACTCTTCCTCTCTTGTTCTCGATAGTTATTGCTTAATTATTTGTTGTTATTATTATTTCTTTATTTTTGTATTTTCATAGCTTGTTGTCTTTCGCACGCTCGTTGTCTGTTTGCCCCATTGGGTGCTGTCTTTCATTGACTCTCAAAGTTCAAAGTAAAGTTTACTATCAGAGTCCATACACGTCACCACATACAACCCTGAGACTGATTTTCCTGCAGGCATACTCAGCAAATCTATAGAATAGTAACTGTAAACAGGATCAATGAACAACAGACTGTGCAAGTGCAGATATAAATAAATAACGAGAACCCGAGATAAAGAGTCCTTAAAGTGAGATCATTGGTTGTGGGAACATCTCAATGGATGGGCAAGTGAGTGTAGTTATCTCCTTTTGTTCAAGAGCCTGATGGTTGAGGGGTAATAACTGTTCCTGGACCTGGTGGTGTGAGTCCTGAGGCTCCTGTACCTTCTACCTGATGGTTGAGGGGTAATAACTGTTCCTGAACCTGGTGGTGTGAGTCCTGAGGCTCCTGTACCTTCTACCTGATGGTTGAGGGGTAATAACTGTTCCTGAACCTGGTGGTGTGAGTCCTGAGGCTCCTGTACCTTCTACCTGATGGTTGAGGGGTAATAACTGTTCCTGAACCTGGTGGTGTGAGTCCTGAGGCTCCTGTACCTTCTACCTGATGGTTGAGGGGTAATAACTGTTCCTGAACCTAATGGTGTGAGTCCTGAGGCTCCTGTACCTTCTACCTGATGGTCGAGGGGTAATAACTGTTCCTGAACCTGGTGGTGTGGGTCCTGAGGCTCCTGTACCTTCTACCTGGCGGCAGTGAGAAAAGAGCGTGTCCTGGTTGGTGGGAATTCTATTACGATATAGAATATACCGAGTGAGCCCACTGGAAAATGAACCCCAGGGTTGTATATGGTGACATATTTGCACTCTGATAATAAATTTACGTTGAACTTTATCGAAGAATGCCAAACAGCAAATCTGGAAAAGAGCCAGACTGTGCAAATAAAGAATATCAGTCTCAGGAGCATTGAGGTGGTAGCGAGAAGTGAGTCGGGTTTAATTCCTGCCAACGTCTGTAAGGAATTTGTGACTGTGTGGCTTTCCTCCGGGTGCTCTGGTTTCCACCCACAGCCCAAAGACGTACCGGTTAGTAGGTTAATTAATCATTGTAAATTGTCCTGCAATTAGGTCAGGGTTAAATTGGGGTTATCTTGAAGTGCCAGAAGGGCCAATTCCACACTGTGTCTCTAAATAAATAAGAGACATGCACTACCCCAGTCTTTTCCCCAGGGTATGGGAGTCTAGGACTAGAGGCTTAAGGTGAGAGGGGAGAGATTTAACAGGGACATGAGGGGCAACTTCTTCACCCAGAGGGTGATCTGTACATGGAATGAGCTGCCAGAGGTAGTGGTTGATGCAGGTACATTAACAACATTTAAAGGACACCTGGACAGGTACATGGATAGGAAAGTTTCAGAGCGATATGGACAGGTATTTGGATAGGAAAGGTTTAGAGGGATATGGACAGGTACACGGATAGGAAAGGTTTAGAGGGATATGGACAGGTACACGGATAGGAAAGGTTTAGAGGGATACGGACAGGTACACGGATAGGAAAGGTTTAGAGGGATATGGACAGGTACACGGATAGGAAAGGTTTAGAGGGATACAGACAGGTACACGGATAGGAAAGGTTTAGAGGGATACAGACAGGTACACGGATAGGAAAGGTTTAGAGGGATATGGACGGGTACACGGATAGGAAAGGTTTAGAGGGTCCAGGTTAGACACCCAGGAACTTGAAATTGGAAGTAGAAAGTCCCTCCAGAAGGACTTGTGTGTGTTCCCTCCTCTTACCCTTTCTGAAGGAAACAATCAGTTCTTTGGTCTGACTGACGTGGAGTTGCTGTGGCACCTCTCCACCAGCTGAGGTATCTCGCCCTCACATCACCATGTGAGATTCTGCCAACAATGGATGTGTCCAGACTCCGTATTGTGTGACCATCCCCGGGGAGGCGGGTGGGGGTGGGGAGCAACACTCACAACACGCTGGAGGAACTCAGCAGGTCGGGCAGCATCCGTGGAAAAGATCGGTCGACGTTTCGGGCCGGAACCCTTCGTCGGGGCGGGGGGTGGGGGGGGGGGAAGCATATGTCCAGACTCCTCCGGAGTGTATGAGCACCCCCGGGGAGAGGGGATGTGTCCAGGCTAACACTCCCTGGGGAGGGGGAAGGACGATGTGTCCAGGCACATCCAGAGGAGGAGGGGGTGTGATCCGGAGCACCCGGAGGAAATCCAAGCACTCACAGGGACGGGTAGAAAACCCTTACAGGCAGGGGCAGGAATTGAACCTGGTCGCCTGCACTGTAGAGCGTTGTGCTAACCGCTACACTACCGTGCCGTCTCAAAGTGTGTTTGTCATATCACAAACTGGAAATTGATATTCTTCTGGGCACCCAGAGGAGAACAGAACAGACTATCATGAAAAAGACACATTGTGCCAAAGAGGGCAAATAGTTCAAAGAATGAAATGAATAACACTGAGAACAGAGCGAGTCCACGGCCGTGAAATCAGTTCCGGGCGAGTGAAGTTATGCACCCCGGACAAGGAGCCCGACGGCTGGAGGGTACTGATGGGGTGCCACACCACTCCCAGGACCCCAGTCGAGGGGCTGCCCTGCCAGATAGAGGCCCTCCGTTGGTTGAGGTTGACCACGGGTGTCATACACAGGCCAGGGCAGTACGCTGTTGCCCACACAGCGGGGTCGCCCTCTCCACGCAGAGGCCGGCACAGTTTGGCACCAGCGGCATCGCAGGAGTTGGCAGCCATTGTGGGACTCCCTCAGGGACTCCAGCTCCGGATTTTTCCCTCGGGGTTCACTCCCGAAGCCTTTCCCCACGGGCGGGTACCGTCCCAAGGCAGCGGGGGTTTGAGATCAGACTCTTCCTTCTCCGAGATGAGCTGCCAACCGCGGCTGGCGAGCTCCGTCTGCCCAAAGAGACTGGATTTAAGGTGCCCCTTTGCCCCTTCTCCTGTCAGTAGAACCTGGGTTCCACCAGGGGTTAGTAGCTAAACCAGTGAAAGCCAGGAGCTGGACTTGGTTGTCGAAGGCGATTTGAGACGCACACCATTTAATAGGTAGTGGGAGCTTGTCCCCTCTATCTCCCCAGGCCACAAAAACCTTAACCAACTGTGCTGGGAAGTTGCCACAAACGCGCTCAGACTGAAGCCGATCTTGTCCGGCGGTATGGAGCGTATCCCTTTAATGCTTTTCTATCCATGTACGGTGCGAGTGCCTTTTAAATATTGCTAATGTCTCACGGCCCCCGGGGATCTGTCCACACAGTGGTGGCATTGTCTGCGGATTCAGCCTGAGCCCGGTCCCCATGGTGACCGGCCGACCAATTCGCCTGCCCCGGATACTTAGTGACCCTGCTAATCTGCTCCTTGGCCGCACTGACGTTTCTGCCCGTCGGCAGCAGAGCCGCCTCCCTCCCGCTGAATGCAGAGAGAGGCCGAAAGCAAAGAGAGCGTCGAGCCCGGTGAGATTGTGCCTGCTGCGTCCCTCCGGTCCGGGAGCCTAACGGTTGAGGGGTGTCAACTGCTCCTGAACCTGAAGGTGTGGGTCCTGAGGCTCCTGTACCTGCTCCTTGCTGTCAGCAGCGAGAAGAGAGCAAGTCCTGGGTGGTGGGGGTCCCTGATGTTGGATGCTGCTTTCCCGCGACAGTGTTCACGTAGATGTGCTCAATAGTTGGGAGGGCTTTAGTAGTAGTAGTCATACTTTAACGAAAAATTGGTTTTCGTTACAGTTGCACCATAAATAATAAATAGTAATAAAACCATAAATAGTTAAATAGTAATATGTAAATTATGCCAGGAAATTATGAAATAAGACCAGGACCAGCCTATTGGCTCAGGGTGTCTGACCCTCCAAGGGAGGAGTTGTAAAGTTTGATGGCCACAGGCAGGAATGACTTCCTATGACGCTGTGTGCTGCATCTCGGTGGAATGAGTCTCTGGCCGAATGTACTCCTGTGCCCAACCAGTACATTATGTAGTGGATGGGAGACATTGTCCAAGATGGCATGCAACTTGGACAGCATCCTCTTTTCATACACCATCGTCAGAGAGTCCAGTTCCATCCCCACAACATCACTGGCCTTACGAATGAGTTTGTTGATTCTGTTGGTGTCTGCTACCCTCAGCCTGCTGCCCCAGCACACAACAGCAAACATGATCGCACTGGCCACCACAGACTCATAGAACATCCTCAGCATCGTCTGGCAGATGTTAAAGGACCTCAGTCTCCTCAGGAAATAGAGACGGCTCTGACCCTTCTTGTAGACAGCCTCAGTGTTCTTTGAATAGTCCAGTTTATTGTCAATTCGTATCCCCAGGTATTTGTAATCCTCCACCATGTCCACACTGACCCCCTGGATGGAAACAGGGGTCACCGGTGCCTTAGCTCTCCTCAGGTCCACCACCAGCTCCTTAGACTTTTTCACATTAAGCTGCAGATAATTTTGCTCACACCATGTGACAAAGTTTCCTACCGTAGCCCTGTACTCAGCCTCATCTCCCTTGCTGATACATCCAACTATGGCAGGGTTACCCGTGATGGACTGGGCTGTGTCCACTACCTTTTGTAGAATTTTCCATTCATTAGTGTTTCCATACCAGGCTGTGATGCAGCCAGTCATTACACTCTCCACTGCACATTTATAGGAGTTTGACAAAGTTTTAGATGTCATGCCAAATCTTCACAAACTCCTGAGGAATTAGAGGCGGCTGTGCTTTCTTGGTAATTGCTTTCATGTACCGTGTCCAGAACAGGTCCTCTGAAATGATAACATTGAGGAATTTAAAGTTTCTGATCCTCTGATAAGGACTGGCTCATGGACCTCTGGTTTCCCTCTCCTGAAGTCGACAATCATCTCCCCGGTCTTGCTGGTGTTGAGTGAGAGGTTGTTGTTGTGGAACCACTCAACCAGATTGTCAATCTCCCTCCTGTGTGCTGATTCATCACCTCCTTTGATTTGGCCAAGGACAGCGGTGTCGTCAGCAAACCTGAACATGGCATTGGAACTGTGCTTATCCGCACAGTCATGGGTGTAAAGCAAGGAGAGCAGTGGGGTGAAGTTCACACCTGTACTGATGGAGATCATGGAGGTGTTGTTGCCAGTCTGAACTGACTGGGGTCTGCAAGTGAGGAAATTGAGGATCTAGGTGCACAAGGTATTGAGGCCAAAGTCGTGGAGCTTATTGATTAGTTTGAGGGGATGATGGTATTGAATGTTGAGCTGTAGTCAATAAAGAGCATCCTGACGTATGCACCTTTGCTGTCCAGATGTTCCAGGGTTGAGTGAAGGGCCAACGGGATGGCATCTGCTGAGGACCTGTTGTGACGGTAGGAAAACTGGAGCAGATCCAGGTCGCTTCTCAGGCAGGAGTTGATATGTTTCAACACCAACCCCTCAAGACACTTCATCATAGCGGATGGAAGTGGTACTGGACCATAGTCGTTGGGGCAGGTCACCGTCTTCTTCTCGGGCACTCGGACGGCCGGGGCGGGAGGTTAAACATCTCGGTGAGCACCCCAGCCAATTGGTCAGCACAGGTCCTTAGTGGCGGCCAGGTACCCCGTCTGGACCGGGTGCTCTCGGTGGGCACACCATCCTGAGGGCTGCTCGCACGTCGGCCTCGGAAATTGTGCGATCGCTGGGGTCTGTGGGAGTCTGAGACGGTTCCTCCAGGTTTTGATGGTCAAAGCAGGCAGAGAAGGTATTGAACTCATCTGGAGGGGAGGCCCTGTGTCGCTGAATTGAACTTTAATAAGAGCTGATGGCATTCAAGCCCTGCCGCGACTGTTGGGCGTCCTTCGTTGTTTCAAGTCTGGTCCAGAATTGCCGCTTCTCCAGTGAGATGGGGTTTTGGAGATCGTACCCTGATCTCCTGTGACTTTCTTGGTCACCAGGCCTGAACGTCTCTGATCCGGCCCTCAGCAGAGTGCCGACCTCATGGTTTATCCAAGGCTTCTGCTTGGGGGAAGACTGAATGATTTTGTGTGGACAGACTCACCTGCAACCATTTTAATAAAGTCCATGACAAGCAGGATATATTTATTCAGATCCCCAGATGAGTCTTTGTCCACTGACTCTAAGCAATCCCATAGCCTCTCCTCCACCTCCCGTGACCACCCCTTTGTTGTCCTCATCTCTGGAGCTTTGCTCTTTAGCAGGTAGGAGAAGTTCAGCCCAGTGATCAGATTTACCGCAATATGGTCTGGGCTTGGAACAGTAGGCATTCCTTCTCTTAGTATAACAGTGGTCTAGTCTGTCGGGACCTCTGGTGCCACAGGTTATATGCTGATGGTGATTGGGCAGGGATTTCTTCAACCAAGCCTGGTTGAAGTCCCGGACTTTGATTTGAAATTTGTTTCATTTCAGAGACAACAGAAAGGTCACAGGGAGTTGGAGTTGGAAATATCGGGCGATTTATTAAAAACTGGTTGGTACCAGGAGGCCAGACAAAGCTGATCTACCCGAGGATGGATTTGATATAGATTCTGCATTCTCAGCTGACGAGATTACCAGAACAACTACAGTTTGATAAGAAATTGATGGCGACAGGAAAACTTCATTCAATAACAGACTGGGTCCTGATTACAGGGTCAAATGATTTCCCGCAGGTCGAACAGTAAATACAATTTTCTACAACAATGGCTGCACACTGTAACATGATCAGTGAAGTTCCTGAACCTTTGGTGTTGTCACGGCTACATTCCATATCTCTTTGTCTGCGGTTCCCCGTTACCACGTTAGCACAATCCACGTCCCTGGTTACTAGTCGTTAACCCTCTCTGTCCTTTTTCCTACAGCAGAGGGTGGGGTTAATGCGAGGGGGAGTGTTATGCAAGGGATGGGCTAGGTGAGGGGAAGGGTTATGTGAGGATGAGGACTAAGCAAGGCCCCTCTCCCCAGCTCGGACCGCTGATGGTTGGGGCGATGACGGGGGTGTGCCACATTCGAGGGGCTGCCCTGACAAGATGCCACAAACTCCCATGGAATGAAGCCGATTTTGTCCGGCAGCGACTGATACGCGGTGGGTGCATTCCGTCTCGCCTCTGCTCAATGAGCCAGAGTTAATTATTCCTGAACAATTGGCACAAACAAAGCAGCAACCTTTAACCCAGAGGCACAATCCTGCAGTCCTGGTGAGGAGGGCGAATGGCGGATGAAAGTTCGAGAGACCAACTTCTCAATAAATTCAAAACCTCCCCTCAGAATGAACATAAAATCAAATCTTGTTTATTATCCCTAACATTCACTGAGTGGCCACTATATTAGATACACCAGCTCGTTAATGCAAATATCTAATCAGCCAATCATGTGGCGAGCCTACAAAATACTCAGAACGGCTTCAGGGAGCGGTGTCTCAGAAAGGGTAAGAGGAGGGAACACACACAAATCCTTACAGAGGGACTTGCTACTTCCAATTTCAAGTTCCTGGGTGTCTAACCTGGACCCAAAATACCAATGCATCTACAAAGAGGGCACGGCAGTGGCTATATTTCATTAAGGACCCCCATCACCCAGGACGTGCCCTCTTCTCATTGCTACCATCAGGGAGGAGGTACAGGAGCCTGAAGACACACACTCAACGATTCAGGAAAAGCTTCTTCCCCTCTGCTGTCCGATTCCTAAATGGACATCGAACCAGTGAATGCTACCTCACTTTCTTAATATATATTATTTCCGTTTTTGCATGATTTTTAATCTGTTCAATATACATATACTGTAATTGATTTTTTCATTTCTTCTACATTATGTATTGCATTGAACTGCTGCTGCTAAGTTAACAAATTTCACACACATGCCGGTGACATTAAACCTGATTCTGATTCAGAGGAGAAGGGCCAGACTGGTTCAAGCTGACAGGAAGGCGACAGTAACTCAGATTAACCACACATTACAACGGCGGTGTGCAGAAGAGCGTCTCTGAACGCACAACACGTCAGACCTTGTAGTGGACGGGCTACAGCAGCGGAAGACCGCACCGCGTTCCTCTCCGTTAACTGATGAAGTAGAACCTGTGCGCAGGTCATGACATTTGTGGCCTTGCACAAAATCACCGGAAAACAATGCTGGAGAGGCAGCGACACACACAAAATGCTGGAGGAACTCAGCAGGCCAGGCAGCATCTACGGAAAAGAGTAAACAGTCGACATTTCGGGCCGAGACCCTTTGGCAGGAGAGCTAGTAATGGCGGGGGACAAAGAAATGGTGGATGAATGTAATAAATATTTTGTGTCTGTCTTTGCTGTGGAAGATACTAGCAGTGTGCCCGAGATTCGAGAGTGCCGGGGCTGGGGTGAGTGCAGTTGCTGTTACTAGGGAGAAGGTTCTTGGGAAACTGAAAGGTCTGAGGGTAGATAAGTCACCTGGATCAGACAGTGTACACCCCAGGGTTCTGAAACAGGGGGCTGAAGAGATTGTGGACGCATTAGTAATGATCTTTCAAGAATCACTAGATTCTGGAATGGTCCTGGAAGACTGGGAAATTTGAAATGTCACTCCGCTCCTTAACAAGGGAGAGAGGCAGAAGAAAGGAGATTATAGGTCAGCTAGAATAACCTCAGTGGTTGGGAAGGTGTTGGGAGTCGATTGTTAAGAATGTGGTTTTGGGTACTTGGAGGCACATGATAAAATAGACCCAGGTAAGCATGGTTTCCTTAAGGAAAAATCTTGCCTGACAAATCTGCTGGGATCCTTTGAAGAAAGAACAAGCAGGATAGACAAAGGAGAATCGGTTGATGTTGTGTACTTGGATTTTCTGAAGGCCTTTGACAACGTGCCACACATGAGGCTGCTTAACTAGCTACGAGACCATGGTATTACAGGGAAGACTCTAGCACGGACAAAGCAGTGGCTGATTGGCAGGAGGCAAAGAGTGGGAATAAAGGGAGCCTTTTCTGACTGGCTGCCAGTGACTAGTGGTGTTCCACGGGGGTCTGTGTTGGGACCAATCCTTTTTACGTTATATGTCAATGGCTTGGATGCCGGAATTGATGGCGTTGTGGCCACATTTGCAGATGAGATGAAGATAGAAGGAGGAGCAGGTAGTTTTGAGGAAGCAGAGAGTCTGCAGAAAGACAGATTAGGAGATGGGCAAAGAATTGGGGGAGGAATATAATGCAGGGAAGTGTATGGTCATGCAATTTGGTAGAGGGAATAAGGGTGTAGACTGTTTTCTAAATGGGGAAGAAATTCATCCAACTTGAACCTCAATGGAAAAAAGCCTGCTTGCATTTACCCTGTCTATACCCCCCATAATTTTGTATACCTCTATCAAATCTCCCCTCATTCTCCTGCGCTCCAGGGAATACAGTCCTAAATTATTCAACCTTTCCCGATAACTCAAATCAGAATCAGAATCAGGTTTATTATCGCTGGCATGTGTCGTGAAATTTGTTAACTTAGCAGCAGCGGTTCAATGCAATGCGTAATCTGGCAGAAAGGAAAAATAATAAATAAAATTTAAAAAATAATAATAAATAAACAAGTAAATCAATTACCTATATTGAATAGAATTAAAACAAACGTACAAAAACAGAAATACTGTATATTAAAAAAAAAGTGAGGTAGTGTTCATGAGTTCAATGTCCATTTAGGAATCAGATGGCAGAGGGGAAGAAGCTGTTCCTGAATCACTGAGTGTGAGCCTTCAGGCTTCTGTACCTCCTACCTGATGGTAGCAGTGAGAAAAGGGCATGCCCTGGGTGCTGGAGGTCCTAGTCCCGGCAATATCCTTGTAAGTTTTATTTTCTCTCTACTCTTTCTAGCCCTGGTTTTCCTCTGCTGCCTGTCGTCCCTCGGGCTGCCGACGCTGACGGCTGCTCGCTGTGTTGTGGCCACTTGATTATTCACCAATATTGTTCTGAAATGTAATGCCCCCATCCCACAGGAGAGGGTCGGTGAAAATTTCCTGGAGCACATTCTCTCCCCATTTCTCCCTCCCCCTGACTGTGTAAGTCTCTCTCCTTCTCACAACTCCCTCTATCACCTCCCTCCCTCCACCTCCTCACCCCCTCCACATTCTCAGTCACGCCTGTGACCCTCACTCGGACTCACTCCCTCTCCACACTCATTGCTACCCCTTTGCCTCCCTGCCCCTCTCTCTTGTTAAACAACAACTCACAGCACATTCCATTCCGCTAAACGTTGGCTTCCTGGAATCTGGACGGAATTATCTGGGCCTGTTTTTTTTAAAATGGGAGGACTGATCGGGTTTCTCTATGGACAAACAGCAGATGCTTTGGCACGGACTCTCTGACCTGGGGACTCCCTGTAACGGCCAGTGGTAAACATTTGTGTAAACTCGCTGGAGCTGTTGGCCTGGCGGCGGGGAGAGGGGTGTGTTAAACTGTTCAAAGGCAAATGGGGTGTCCGGGGGTGTCCAAAAGTTCGAAGTTCGTTTATTATCAAAGTGTGTATACTATAGAAAACCTTGAGATTTGTCTTCCCGCGGCCGCAAAGCGAAGAACCCGCAAGAAAAGACCATCAAACACCCAGTACACAAAGAGAAAAAAAAGAATTAAAAAAAACAATAAAAAAACAGGAAGAAAAAACAATAAAAATCAGCAAATGGCATTCAGAACTGAAGCTTTACGAAAGATTCAAAGCCAGGCCTCAGTTCAGCGCAGAGCTGAGTGAACATCAGGGGATCACAGACGCGAAGCCAGGCCTCACTGCAGCCTCAGTTCAGGAAAGAGCTGAGTGAACATCACGGGATCACAGACGCGAAGCCAGGCCTCACTGCAGCCTCAGTAGGCCAGAGTCTCAGTTCAGGAAAGAGCTGAGTGAACATCACAGGATCACAGACATGGAGCCAGGCCTCACTGCAGCCTGAGTAGGCCACAGCCTCAGTTCAGCGCAGAGCCGAGTGAATGTCACAGAGCAGTGAGCTGAACTGGCCCGTCCCTTGCCTCCGACGCCAACACCCTGACCCTTTTCAATCTGGTCCGGCGCTTAAATGGTTCAAACATCCGGCCGGTTCTCGCTCTTGGGGAGCTCTGTGGGGCCTGAACCCCACAGCCATGATTCGACCCGTACCTGACCTTCCCCGTTCGGCCTGGCACTTAAGTCGATCAGACACGGGGGCTTTTCCCGCTCTCGGGGCCGCCGCGGTTCTGCTTCAACCCCGCCTCCGCCTTCGCTTGCCTTGACATGTCTTCCCTGTGCCCCCGCCCGCCTCTGCTTCCCTCGGCTATCTCTCTGGCCGGCCTCTGCGTTGGTAGCTTTGATCATTATTAAAAAGTGTTATTAATAAGGTATTTCACAGCTTTGTGCTTTGCCGCCGTTAAGCAGTCGCTGGGCGTCACGAGCGCCATCTTAAACCGGGACGATTTATTACATCAGGCTCTTGAACCGGCGTGGACATCTTCACTCATCTCGACTCTGAACCGACTCCACAACCTACAAGCTCACTTTCGAGGGCCCCTTACAACTCGTGTTGTCAGTATTATTTTATATTTGCGCAGTTTGTCTTCTTCTGTACACGGGTTGTCTGTCAGTCTTTGTTCGAGTGTAGCTTTTCATTGATTGATTCCCTTGGGTTCTTTTTTCGTTCGACTGCTTTATGTGAAATTCTCTCTTTTAACAGCACAATGCTTTATCTGCGATGAGGGAATAATTCTGTGTTTACCATGGAGAAAGTTGTTTCGACTGGGGAGTTCAGGGAAGTGGATAGTGATTGGAACATATTCCAAAGGAGGAGATGCACTTTAACAGCCACTGCCTTTTTCCCAGGGGAGGAGGTGGTTAATACCAGGGGTCATAATTTTAAGGTGATTGAAGGAAATCAGATAGAGGTTTATAAGATCATGAGAGGCATGGATTTCGTTGTTATCCCCGGATTGGGGAGCATGACTTCTGAGAATAGGTTGAGTGAACTCGGCCTTTTCTCCTTGGAGCGACGGAGGATGAGAGGTGACCTGATAGAGATGTACAAGATGATGAGAGGCATTGATCGTGTGAATAGTCAGAGGTTTTTTCCCCAGGGCTGAAATGGCTAACGCGAGAGGGCACAGTTTTAAGGTGCTTGGAAGTAGATACAGAGGAGATGTCAGGGGTAAGTTTTTTACGCAGAGTGGTGAGTGTGTGGAATGGGCTGCCGGCGACGGTGGTGGAAGTGGATATAACAGGGTCTTTTAACAGCCTCTTAGATAGGTACATGGAGCTTAGAAAAATAGTGGGTAGGGTAATTCTAGAGTAGGTTACATGGTCAGCACAACACTGTGGGCCGAAGGGCCTGTAATGTGCTGCAGATTTCTATGTTCTGTGTCCTCCCCGTGCCTTGTGGCACATCTTGCAGCTGCCTTTGCATTTTGTCTGTTTTTCTTTTCAAGGCCGAGTTGTCAGCTCGACACTCAACCCAGCACGGGCGGAAAGCGTGCGAGGAGCCGGCTGGATTCGAACCCGAGACCGCTCGCCTCGAAATCCTGTTCAGATGCCGCTACACCACCGGCCGGCTTTGATAGAGTGGACAGGGAGTATCTGTTTCCCAGGGTAGCGATGTCTAACAGAGGGCATTGAAGGTGAGAGGGGGTAGGTTCAAGGGGGACGTGAGGGGTAAGTTTTTTAACTCTGAGAGTGGTGGATGCCTGGTGTGGTGGTAGAGACAAATACATTAGAGGCTTTTAAGAGACGTTTGGAGGGGCACATGGTTGTGAGGAAGATGGAGAGATATGGACATGGTGTAGGTAGGAGGGATTAGTGTTTGGGTGTTTTTGATTTGCTTTTTAGCCGGGTCAGTACAATGCTGTGGGCCGAATGGCTTGTTCCTATACTGTACCTGTTCCTATGTTCTATGAAAGTATGGGCGGGGTGGATGTCAGAGGTAGGTTTTTTTACACAGAGAGTGCTGGGTGTGTGGATCACCCTGCCTGGGCTGGTGATAGAAGCAGATATATTAGGGACATTTAAGAAACTCTTAGATATACACATGGATGATGGAAAAACGGAGGGCCATGTGGGAGGGATAGATTGATCTAGTATCAAGGGTCAACTGTATTCAATATATACACTTACAAGTGTAGGGAATTTGCTGTGGTGTGTTGTCAGGGCAATAGACAACAAAAACAGCATTCAACAGCTGTAAAGAAAGAATTATACAAAAACACTAATAGGGTTAGAGGTTGAAGTATGGATATGGAATAAGATGTGTGTACGTACATAAACTCCCCAAGTGGGCCTCAACCCCGTCATAGGGTTTGGAGGCTCACGTGCCTCGGTGACCCGGAGAGCTACATTGGCTGGAGATAAGGCTTTACGCTTTGGCTCTTGGTAGGGTCACCCATCCCAAACAGGTCAAAGGGTAGAGGTCAGACTAAGAGTGGCCGACCGATCCCCCAGGTTCAGGGCTGACAACCCTATCTGTCACTGAAACAGCAATGAAGAATCCTTCTACGTCAGAGTGCGACGGTATTCCTGAGACTCCACCCGGGACTTGAGTGACTGACAGTGGTGAAAACCGAGAGGAAGCCACTGGCACGATGGTGGGAGCCCCGAACACCGCCAAGACCAAGACCCCGAACCACACCAGGGGCACAGTCGAGAAGATGGCCAAGGACGGACCGAGATGGAGGACATTCCCCGCTGCCCTAAACCCCAGCGAAGTAAGGGGCACTTGGTGATGATGATGAAATACACCGGTGTTGGCGCGTGGCCAAGTGGTTAAGGCGTCGGTCTAGTGATCTGAAGGTCGCTAGTTCGAGCCTTGGCTGAGGCAGCGTGTGTGTCCTTAATCACACGTTGCTCTGCGACGACACCGGTGCCAAGCTGTATGGGTCCTAATGCCCTTCCCTTGGACAACATCGGTGGCGTGGAGAGGGGAGACTTGCAGCATGGGCAACTGCTGGCCAAGGCACAAATCCATGGTCTCACGAGACTAACGGATGCCAATAAAAAAAATCAGTCCCAGTATGTATTTACAACGTGGGTTAAGGTGATTACAGTGCAGTGACAGGGGTAATAGATGGGGGGGGGCGGCACGGGGAGGCTAACCAGAATGGTTGATCATATTGTCATATGTTGAAAGATTGGAGCGACTGGGCTCGTATACACTGGAATTTAGAAGGATGAGAGGGGATCTTATTGAAACATATAAGATTATTAAGGGATTGGACACGCTGGAGGCAGGAAACATGTTCCCAATGTTGGGGGAGTCCAGAACCAGAGGCCACAGTTTAAGAATAAGGAGTAGGCCATTTAGAATGGAGTTGAGGAAAAAGTTTTTCACACAGAGGGTTGTGGATCTGTGGAATGCTCTGTCTCAGAAGGCAGTGGAGGCCAATTCTCTGGATGGAGTGAGATAGAGCCCTCTATGATAGCGGAGTGAAGGGATATGGGGATAAGGCAGGAACTGGATACTGATTGTGGATGATATCAGCCATGATCACAGTGAATGGTGGTGCTGGCTCGAAGGGCCGAATAGCCTACTCCTGCACCTATTGTCTATTGTTTATCAGATTAACTGCCTGGAGGAAGAAATTTTTAAGATGCCGTTAAATTTTTTAAAAGCCCAATAGAGCTTTCAGGAAGGGAGGGTTTGGAGAAGGCGGTTAGCGTCCGCGATGATGTTTCCTGCCCGCTTCGTTGTCCTGGACACATCCAAGTCCTGCGGCCCTGTTGTGTGTTCTCTAACTCAGCGGTAACACGTAAATCTGAGTCAGGGATGTGGAGGGATTCTTTTAGCCAGAGGGCGGTGAATCTGTGGAATTCAGTGCCGAGACATCGGGTACACTTAAAGCGGAGGTTCAGGAATTAGTTCGGGTGTCGAAGGTTACGAGGAGAGGGATAGTAAATCATCCGTGATGGAATGGTGGACTAGACTTGATGGGCTGAGTGGCCTCGTCCCGCTCCTATGTCCCATGGTAACTCCAGCGTGAGCAGCCTCAAGCCCGGCTTTGAAAGGAAGGAGGTCGGAGCCCCATCCCAAACCTCCAAGAAACACCAACAGACCTCATTCCCCCCCCACCCCCGGGGGAGGAAGGGCTACACCCGGGGACAACCCGAAAGACCGGCCCAAGACAGAGGGACTCCGGCGAGCTGCCGTACCCCTGTAGAGGGTGGCGGGGTCTTGAACAAAGCAAACAAGTCTTGTGATTCTGATGCTGAGCTGGCGTTACAACGCGAACAGCATTGCAAAAAGTGTTGACAGAGCAGCGCCGGGGGCAGGCGGACTACACCGTGACACAGTTGTGTATGCCCGTTACGAGAAGCTAGGACCGCGGTCTTTACGAGGTGAGGCGACGGGACGGGACGGAGGGTCTTTTGACCTTTGTGCAAAAGGCTGACATATTCAGTGAACCCTTGAGTCGGGATTTGTGAAGACGCTCACGAGTCGAGGTGGGGAGGCGGCAGGGAGGGAGGGAGGGAGGGAGGGAGGAGGAGGGGGATGGGGGAGGGAGGAAGGGAGGGAGGAGGAGGGGGAGGAAGGGAGGGAGGAGGAGGGGGAGGGGGGAGGGAGGAGGAGGGGGAGGGGGGAGGGAGGGAGGGAAGAGGAGGGGGAGGGAGGGAGGGGGAGGGGGAGGGAGGGAGGGGGAGGAATGGGGAGGAGGGGGGAGGGGGACGGGGGAGGGAGGGAGGGAGGAGGAGGGGGGAGGGAGGGAGGGAGGGAGAACGGCAAGTACATCGCAATCCTTGAACAATCAAGGACGAACATAAATCAGAAGGGACGGGGCCTACGCAGCCCCCAGAGTGACAGTGGCTGTTGCTGGGGTAATGTTCGCAGTCTTGGCGCTGTGCCCGGAATCAGCCGACCTGACAACCTTCAAATCTGCTGACGGGCGCTCTCTCTCTCTGTCTGCTCGCTGGCTGTAATCCATCTCCGTCAGCTGACACGCCTCAGCCGGGCATGAGACAGCAATGATATTAAAGCTGACGCTGATACAACGTCCTGTGCGGACAGAGTTCTTCACCGTAACCCGGTACCCGCCAGAATAACAAATTCCTTCCCGGTTCCATCACTCCCCTTTGACCCTCTTGAACGGGCAACCAGAAACCCTCTCCCTAACCAATTCTCCTTTCCCCCCCCCAGTCAGTTCTTGCCCCCCTGCCGACCTCGCCCCCATCCGGCGTCCTACTACAATAAAACTTAGCTTGATTCCCCCAGCCCACCCCCCTTTCCCCAGCACCCTGCCATGGGCACACGGGATTCTGCAGACGCTCTCGGCCCGACATGTCGACTGTCTATTCCTCTGACCTGACCTGCTGAGTTCCTCCCGCGCCTAGCGTGTGTTGTCCAACTTTCTCTCGTTCGGTTCCTCTCCATTTCCCCTGTATTTTTATAAGACCAGAGGACATAGGAGCAGAATTAGGCCATTCAGCCCATCGGGTCTGCTTCGCCATTCCATCATGGCTGACTTGTTATTCCTCTCAACCCCATTCTCCTCCCCGCAGCTTTACTAAGAGCCCATCGACTCCACATTAGATATACCCAATGACCTGGCCTCCACAGCCGTCTGTGGCAAAATTCCACAGATTCACCACCCTCTGGCCAAAGAAATTTCTCTGGGGTACAGCTCTCCCCACCATGCAGGGACATTTCCAAGAAGGCGATATCTCTCATCAGGGACCCCCACCTCCTCTTCTCGATGCTGTCGTCTGGCAGGAGGAACAGCGCAGGAACAGTCCATTCAGCCCCTCTAGTCTGTGCTGTCCCGTTAGTCTGCCTCTTCCCATTGGCCTGCACCTGGACCATAGCCCTCCACCAACGAGGAACAGATGTTCCTCACTGTCTCGGCGAGGGGACAGCTCTCATCAGGGACCCTCACAATCCAGGCCGTCCCCTCTTGTGCCCATCCAAACTTCTCTTAAACATTGCAGTGGACCCCGCATCCACCACTTCTGCCGGCAGCTCGTTCCACACTCTCGCCACCGTCTGGGTGAAGAAGTTCCCCTTAAACTTTTCACCTTTCACCCTTAACCCATGACCTCTGGGTCTAGTGTCATCCACTCCCAGAAAAAGTCTGCTTTTCCCATTAGTCTCAGAGAGAAAGTTTACGTAGCAGATTTAGAAAAGGTGTATGAATTATGATAATTCAGGAATAATTTATGATAATTTTAGGTATAATTTATAATTTTATGATAGATTATATTTGTCGTGCAGAAAAAGAGGTAATTTTGATATCACGTGTATGTCTATCACTCATGATCCTGGGTGCCAACATCTCTCCTGGCCCAACATCCTGGGATGCAAACACGAAGGCACGATGGCAGCCAGATTTCACCGGGGGTTCGAGGGGATTTGTCACCAAAGACTCCAGCAGACTTCTACTGAAGTCTTAGGCGGCCAAGGTTTTTATTTAAATGGTTCCAGATGGTCTGGCCTCTACAGAGCCCGGATCTCAACACCGTCGAGACTGCCTGGGATTACCCGGAGAGACAGAAGCAAGTCAGGCAGCCGAAGTCCGCAGACAAACTGTGGCAAGGGGCTCGGAACAACCAGCCAGCCCATTTCCTTATAGAACTGCCGGACAGTGTACCTAAGAGAATTGGTGCAGTCTTAAAGGTCACACCAAATATCAGAATCAGAATCCTCCATTATTGCCAAGTATGTGGACACATACAGGGAGTTTGATGCCAGTTTCCCTGAGCTCTCGCTGCACAGAATCAAAAAGCAAACAAAACAATAATGCAAATAATCGTGAACTATATACAGTGAGGTATACCTGTGTATGTACAGGTGGACTTGATTTATAATAGACTAAATTTCAAGAGTTCATAAGACTGATGGCATATGGAAAGAAACTGTTCTTGTACCTATTTGTCCTGGCATACAGTGATCTAAAGCGCCTACCAGAAGGAAGGAGTTGGAACAGGTGATGTCCAGGGTGTGATGGGTCTACAATGATGCTGCTTGCTCGCTTCCTGAATCTAGATGCATATAAGTCCTGGATCGAGGGCAGCTTCACACCAATAATCCTTTCTGCAGCCCTGACAATTCTTTGGAGTCTATTCTTGCCTTGTCTGGGAGCTGATCCAAACCAGACAGTGATGGACGAACAGAGAACAGACTGCATTATTCCTGAATAGACAATAATCAAATATTGATTTGACAGTTTCTTTTGCTGTTTACTGCTCTTTATAGTAAATGTTTTGATATCTGGAAACTTTTCATTTCATTTTTTTTTTATTTGACAAAATCCTTATTATCTACACGCTTTATATACTCAAGACCTGTTTGATCATTACAAAAACCAGAGAGAGAATGGATTAAAAATTACAATGCAGTTGAAACTGATTAGGGCCCAGTCCAAGTTAAAGCCCGCCACGCAGTCTCAACACCAGATGCAGAGTTGATTCTTTCTGAATGTTGTAGTCAGAAAAGGTTCGTCCATCTTCCAGCTGCTTCCCAGCATCATTTCATTATTTTTGAAAGCATCTTCGCTTTGCAGGATTTTCTTTTTACATCTGCCCCAAGACTTTTGCGAAGTGCTGACCGATGAGGAGTATTCTGACTGGCTACATCACTGGAGGGGCCACTGCACAGGGCCAGGAAAAAGCTGCAGGGAGTTGGAAACTCAGTCAGCTCCATCACGGGCACCGGCCTCCCCAGTATCTGGGACATCTTCAAGGAGCGATGCTTCAAACAGGCAGCGTCCATCATTAAGGACCCCCATCACCCAGGATGTGCCCTCATCAGGGAGGAGGTACAGGAGCCTGAAGACACACACTCAACGATTCAGGAACAGCTTCTTCCCCTCCACCAACAGATTTATGAATGGTCCATGGAGGCCAACACAGTATTTTGCTCTCTCTTTGCATTATTTATTAACTTTATATATTCTGATCATAATTTATGTTAATGTTTATGTACTGCACTGTGCATGGTCAAGACGGTGCTGAGGTGCAGGGTCCGTCAAGGTGGCAGCTGAGACTGAGTTGCCCCTTCGGTTCGTAGGGGCCGTCCTCGGAACGGAAGGGAGGGGTCAGAGGTCAGGGGTCAGGGTTTAGGGACGGGGACGTGGAGCAGTTGGAGGTCAGGCCACAGCCCAGCACTCGGCTCCATGTTCCATACTCGAAGCCTAATGATGTCTAAGAAAAGAGGTGCCGGCTTTGGTCCAGAGATGGTTCACAAGAATAATCCCAGGAATGAGAGGGTTAATCTATGAGGAGTATTTGATGCCTCCTGCAGTTTTGAAAAATGACGGGGAGGGGATCTCATTGGATCCTCCTGAGTATTGAAAGGCCTCGACAGGGTGGACGTGGAGAGGATGTTTCCTATAGTGGGGGAGTCTAGGACCAGAGGACACAGATAGAGTGGATGTGGAGAGGATGTTTCCTATAGTGGGGGAGTCTAGGACCAGAGGACACAGATAGAGTAGACGTGGAGAGGATGTTTCCTATAGTGGGGGAGTCTAGGACCAGAGGACACAGATAGAGTGGACGTGGAGAGGATGTTTCCTATAGTGGGGGAGTCTAGGACCAGAGGACACAAATAGAGTGGACGTGGAGAGGATGTTTCCTATAGTGGGGGAGTCTAGGACCAGAGGACACAGATAGAGTGGACGTGGAGAGGATGTTTCCTGTAGTGGGGGAGTCTAGGACCAGAGGACACAGATAGAGTGGATGTGGAGAGGATGTTTCCTATAGTGGGGGAGTCTAGGACCAGAGGACACAAATAGAGTGGACGTGGAGAGGATGTTTCCTATAGTGGGGGAGTCTAGGACCAGAGGACACAGATAGAGTGGACGTGGAGAGGATGTTTCCTGTAGTGGGGGAGTCTAGGACCAGAGGACACAGATAGAGTGGACGTGGAGAGGATGTTTCCTGCAGTGGGGGAGTCTAGGACCAGAGGACACAGATAGAGTGGATGTGGAGAGGATGTTTCCTGCAGTGGGGGAGTCTAGGACCAGAGGACACAGACAGAGTGGATGTGGAGAGGATGTTTCCTATAGTGGGGGAGTCTAGGACCAGAGGGCACAGATAGAGTGGATGTGGAGAGGATGTTTCCTATAGTGGGGGAGTCTAGGACCAGAGGACACAGATAGAGTGGACGTGGAGAGGATGTTTCCTGTAGTGGGGGAGTCTAGGACCAGAGGACACAGATAGACTGGACGTGGAGAGGATGTTTCCTGTAGTGGGGGAGTCTAAGACCAGAGGACACAGATAGAGTGGACGTGGAGAGGATGTTTCCTGTAGTGGGGGAGTCTAGGACCAGAGGACACAGATAGAGTGGACGTGGAGAGGATGTTTCCTGCAGTGGGGGAGTCTAGGACCAGAGGACACAGATAGAGTGGATGTGGAGAGGATGTTTCCTGCAGTGGGGGAGTCTAGGACCAGAGGGCACAGCCTCAGAATAGAGGGATGTTCATTTAGAATGGAGATGAGGAGGAATTTCTTCAGCCAGAGGGCGGTGAATTCGTGGAATTAATATCCACAGATGATGGTGAAAGGTAGGTCGTTGGGTAGATTTAAAGCAGAGGTTGATAGTTTTGGTGATTAGTCTGGGCTGCGAAACAAGTTTCATGTCAGGGACGTTGAACCAGATCCTGATTCTACTGATCTACGTTCACTCCGATTGAAAGGGTGTGAATGTATTGAGGACTTTAATTCCCTTAGTTGGACTCTCGAACTTTTATCACCGTAATTAGCTTTCCTCACCAGAACTCCAGAATCGTGCCTCCTGGTTGAAGTTCACTGTTTTGTGCCAATTGTGCAGGAATAATTAACTCTGGCGTGTCGAGCAGAGACAAGATTCCACGGAAGAGTGTTCATGGGTTCATTGTTCAGAAATCGGATGGCGGAGGGGAAGAAGCTGTTCCTGAAATATTGAGTGTGTGTCTTCAGGCTCCTGATGGTAGCAATGAGAAGAAGGCATGTTCTGGGCGAGGGGGGTTTGTGGGGGGAGGGGCAGTCCTAAATGAGTTTCTAACATGTCAGTGGTAACAAACCGATTCATAGAAACCATAGAAAAACTACAGCGCAGAAACAGGCCTTTTGGCCCTTCTTGGCTGTGCCGAAACATTTTCCGCCTAGTCCCACTGACCTGCACACGGACCATATCCCTCCATACACCTCCCATCCATGTATCTGTCCAATTTATTCTTAAATGTTAAAAAAGAACCCGCATTTACCACCTCGTCTGGCAGCTCATTCCACACTCCCACCACTCTCTGTGTGAAGAAGCCCCCCCTAATGTTCCCTTTAAACTTTTCCCCCCTCACCCTTAACCCATGTCCTCTGGTTTTTTTCTCCCCTTGCCTCAGTGGAAAAAGCCTGCTTGCATTCACTCTATCAATACCCATCATAATTTTATACACCTCTATCAAATCTCCCCTCATTCTTCTACGCTCCAGAGAATAAAGTCCTAACCTATTCAACTTTTCTCTGTAACTGAGATTCTCAAGTCCCGGCAACATCCTTGTATACCTTCTCTGCACTCTTTCAACCTTATTTATATCCTTCCTGTAATTTGGTGACCAAAACTGAACACAATACTCCAGATTCGGCCTCACCAATGCCTTATACAACCTCATCATAACATTACAGCTCTTATACTCAATACTTTGATT
This sequence comes from Mobula hypostoma, assembly GCF_963921235.1. NCBI lineage: Eukaryota > Metazoa > Chordata > Chondrichthyes > Myliobatiformes > Myliobatidae > Mobula > Mobula hypostoma. The sequence continues at coordinate 3,218,283 of NC_086126.1, read as the reverse complement.
AATAAAGGCCAATGTACCAAAAGCTCTCTTTACGACCCTATCTACCTGTAACACGGCTTTTAGGGAATTTTGTATCTGAGTTCCCAGATCCCTCTGATCTACTGCACTCCTCAGTGCTTTACCATTAACCCTGTATGTTCTACCTTGGTTTGATTCAGGCAACAATAATCTTGAGCAATGGACACAAAATGCTGGAGGAACTCAGCAGGCCGGGCTGCATCAGTCAAAGTTTCGGACCAAGACCCTTCTTTAGAACCAGACCTGAAATGTCGACTTTTTACTCTTTCCCTGACTTGCTTAGTGCTCCCAGAAACTTGTGTGTGTGTGTGTGTGTTGTGTTGCTTTGGATCTGCAGATTTTGTTGAGTTTGCTAACAATAATCTCGAATTAGGCTCTGCCCCCTCCCCCACAGACAGCCAGTGCCAGACCATCACCAGCCCTCCAGTAAAGAAGTATTTTTCTTCCCTCTTGCCTCACTATCTAATGTCCTGCCAGAGGGCGAAAGCCCTTCCAAGCACCCTCCAACCTCTCGTTCACCTCCCCCGAACAACCTCGGCATCTATTAAAAACTTGTTTTCCAAGCAACCCAGAGGCATCTGCTGTTCTGGGCACCTCTCCCAAAGCCTTGCTTGGGAAAAACAAGCAGATCGCTCGAGGTGGGGAGAGGACCCCCGCGTTTGCCGAGGGTACGGCGTTAAGGTGGAACTCCCAGTAGAAACTGCAAGCTGATCTCTTGCAGGTCCAGTGATCACAATGGCTCTCCGCTATATTCTGCATTGTGTTTTTTACCCCGTTCAACCTCAACGCAGACAATAGACAATAGGTGCAGGAGTAGGCCATTCGGCCCTTCGAGCCAGCACCGCCATTCACTGTGATCATGGCTGATCATCCACAATCAGTATCCAGTTCCTGCCTTATCCCCATAACCTTTGATTCCGCTATCTTTAAGAGCTCTATCCATCTCTTTCTTGAAAGCATCCAGAGAATTGGCCTCCACAGCCTTCTGGGGCAGAGCATTCCATGTATCCACCACTCTCTGGGTGAAAAAGCTTTTCCTCAACTCCGTTCTAAATGGCCTTCCTCTAATTCTTAAACTGTGGCCTCTGGTTCTGGACTCACCCATCAGCGGGAACATGCTTCCTGCCTTCAGAGTGTCCAATCCAGAGTGATTTGATTTGTACGAACAGTGGACAAGGGGGAACTCAGGCAACACACACATCAAAGTTGCTGGTGAACGCAGCAGGCCAGGCAGCATCTCTAGGAAGAGGTACAGTCGACGTTTCGGGCCGAGACCCTTCGTCAGCCTGAAAGTGTGGCCAAATCTCCATAGAGGCTGCCTGACCTGCTGAGCTCCTCCAGCATTTTGTGTGTGCGCCTGTGAATCTAAGGATGTCTGTCTGCACACTCTCCCTGTGACTGTGTGTCCCCAGAACAGGGGACAATTAATTTACCGACCCCGCCTGTCGTTGGGATGCGGGGGGAGGGAACACCCCCCCCCGCTCGGAGACAAACTCCACACACAGTAGCTTGGGATCGGACTGGGAGGGAGAGTGACACCCCACCCTTGTGGAAAACGGCCCCCCCATCAGAGCAAGCATCCTGGAAGGGGAAGGTCGCAAATGCCTCCATTTAAGGGATCGGGAATGGGATGAAGGGAGAAGAAATGGGAAGAGGGATGGGAGGGGAATGGGTGGAGGAGGAGGACGGTGAGGAAGGGGGATGGGGAGTGAGGGGGGGAGTTACGGGGCCACCCGCTTTTGCCGACGCCACCTTAAACCTCCGCCCCGGTGACGCTGCCGGGGGAGGCGGGCCGCCCTCGGCAGCCTATAAGAGGATCGGTCGGCAGTACGGGCTGCTTAGAGAGAAACCGGGAGCTGGAGCTGAGCAAGATGACCGAGACAGACGTGGAAGCGGGGCTGAAGGACGTGGAGCTGAACGAGGTGGAGACGGAGTCCGAGAAGCTGCCGATGAACTCGGATGGCGGCGGCGGGGGCGACAGCAACGGCGCGCTGAAGGCCAAGGAGGCCGAGCCCGAGGTCGAGCAGGCTTTCACCGGCTTGAGCAAAGAGGAGCTGCTGAAGGTGGCCAACACGCCGGGCTGGGTGCGCCTCCGCTGGGCGCTGCTGCTGCTCTTCTGGGTCGGCTGGCTGGCCATGCTGGCCGGCGCCATCGCCATCATCGTGCAGGCGCCCCGCTGTAAGGCGCTGCCCGACCTGCGCTGGTGGCAGTGCGGGCCCGTCTACCAAATCCAGGTCGGCGCCTTCCAGGACACGCGGGGCCGCGGCCAAGGAGACCTGGCCGGTGAGTCGGGCTGGTCTGTGATTGGGGGGTCTCCGGGGTGACGGGCCCACGTGGGTGGTGGGGTTTGGGCATTGTGATTGGGGGGTGAGTGTCTCCCCGGTGATGGGCCCACGTGGGTGGTGGGGTTTGGGCATTGTGATTGGGGGGTGAGTGTCTCCCCGGTGATGGGGCCACGTGGGGGGGGTCCTGATTTTTTCCTCGGGGGTGAGAGGACTGGGGCTCTGATTGGGGGTGACGTGGGGATTGTACGAAGGTAGCGGCCACATCATTGGGGGATGGGGGGAACCTTGGGGATTGGAGTCTTTCCCACTGGGGGGGCACGTGGGGTGGGGGAGACGACATCTTTGGTTGGGGTGATTTCCCCCCTATTTACGTCACACGCACCCTCCCGCTGCTGATTGGGCGGCCTGGGGAGTTGGAGGGGGCAATCCCCGAGGCCACGTGGGGTGGGGGCTCCCGGTGGTGAAGGGGAATCCTTTCCCATTGTCGGGAGATTACCGGGGGGGTGGGCGACTCCAGGGAGACGCGGGATTTGTGGGGGGGGGGGTGTTGGGGTCTGTGCACCGGGAGAAGAGGAGATGCTCTACCGGTTGCATCAGCCAGCTTGCGGGGAGCGGGGGTGGGGATGTGTCGCTGCCGCAAGTTGCATCAGCCGAGAGAGAGGAGGCGGGGCCCGGATCTCTGAATGACTGGATGCGGAGGGGAGATGTGGGGATCCTCCGCTCTAGGGAGGGAGGGTGGGGGTGCAGGGGTATCGGCGGGGCTGATATGCCCCCTCTGGGGACGGGCCACTCGCAGCCGCAGGGTTACTCGCTGCTGGCGAGGGTGGAATAGGGGAGAAGTGGCCCGTGGGGTGAGTGGTGAATTGGCTTGTGGCCATATGCACAGAGGTACAGCGGGGGTGGGTGGGGGGGGGGGAGAGACTTCGGTTTCATACGTCACCAGTCCACCAAGCAAGAGTTAATTAGTGAGGGGGGCAAATGAACCTTTGCCTCTTGGATAGGCAGGTGGATGATAGAAAAATGGAGGGTTACGTGGGGAGGGAAGGGTTGGTTCATCTTGGTTGGTTAAAGGGTCAGCACAGCATTGTGGGCCAAAGGGCCTGTACTGTTGCGCGTTGTGTATTTCTGCACTCCGATCATGGATTTTGAAGTGTGGGGGGGGGTACAGTTCACCCTGAGCCAGTTTCATTGCAAGAGGGGGGGTTCTCACTGCGCTCTCCGTTTTGCGCAGGGGTGGAACAGCGCCTGGAGGAGATCGCTGCCCTCAAGGTGAAGGGCATTGTGATCGGCCCCATTCACCGCAACACCCCGGACCAGATCGGCGAGACCAGGCTGACCGAGATCGACGATGCCTTCGGGGACATGGCTCAGTTCGACAGCTTGCTGAAGGCGGCCCACAGGAAAGGTAACCCGCGGGGTGGTGTTGAGGGAGGCGGGGGCTCAGCCTGGACCCTGGGGACTCCTGCTCCCTAGTTAGGCCAGTGTGGGACACTAGGGAGTGGCTGCACCTCGCAGGAAGGATGGGGGGAGAGGGGGTTAGGCACAGGGTTGATGGACGGACGTTGTCTCAATGGGCCAGAGGCCCAGGTTCAATTCCGCCCTGCGTGGAGACAACGTCATCTCCCTGTGGGCTCCCCACCCTCGGGCTCCTCCTGCCGCTGGCTACTTGGCCGGTCAGTTACCCCGAGTGTGTGAGTGAGCGGGCGGGATGTGGGATCTGCTGGGAAACGCGCAGGAGACGGAGCTCGGCTGGCGGGTCACCGTGAATGGCCAGTTCCTGCACTGGGCTGGAGAGGCGGGGTGGAGGTGTGGCGAGTCGGTGGGCTGATGGGTCAGCATGGAGCAGATGGGCTGAATGGCCTGGTTTGTGGTCTGGGCAGGTATCAAGGTGATTCTCGACCTCACTCCCAACTACCGCGGGACGGAGAAGTGGTTCGATCTTAGCTTCAACGAGACTGGCGGGGGCCGCGACCGTCTGCAGGTACGTCCACCATTTTCCAGCCGCGTGTGCGGTCTGCGTCAAATGCCGGTAAGCACGGGGCATTCAACCCGCCGTTAACCGACCAGCCGGTGTGCCTTCAGACCGTGAGAGGGAGCCGGGGCACCTGTGTCAGCCTGTCATCCCTGGTAGTGTGTTCAGCTGCCGGCGGTGGGGGTGCCCCCCCCTCCCCGCGCCCCCCCCCATGCCTCCTGACTGGCCGTAAGTTTGACTCTGGCCCACTCCCGTATCGGCAGCACTGACCTGCAGGAGGCTGGGAGTCGACCAGCGGGTGGGACGTGGGTGGAGCTGGAGGGTGGGGGGAGCCCACCTACGTTGCTTAGTTACAATGGTGGGGTGGGTGGTGGTGGTTAATGAACTCGACACTGCTGCCTGCTGGCCAAAGCCAGTCACTGCACCGCTGCCGTTTACATCCAGGGCTTTGAGCAGGAACGTCATCGGAATGACGTGAATTTGGTGCAGATCCGCCACGTCCCAGGGCGAAGATGACTGCCTGACCTGGGGTTAAAGGACTGTGTGGGAGTGGGGAGGGGCAGGGGAAACGGGGTCGTATTTGGTACTGGACAGTGTTGATGACACTTGCGGGCTGCACCCCCAGTTAGAGGTTACGGGGAGAAGTCGGGGGAATAAGAGTTGGGTAGTAAATGGGGTAGAGAATAAGGGTGGGGTAGTAAATGAGCCACGCTGGAATGGCAGAGTAGGTTCGATGGGCTGAATGGCCCGGCCCTGCCGAATCCTGTGTCTCGTGGCCTTGTTCTGGGGGTGTGTTGGCCGTTGCAGGCGAAGCCTTTCTCGCCTGATTTCGATGGCGCGCGGGGCGGGTAGACTGGGAATCGGGGCGGGCGAGGCCGCCTGCCCGGCGCGGAACCCTAGTGACTGGTGTGCTTCCCCGCAGGAGAAGGAGGCCTTCCAGTTCTGGCTCCAGAAAGGTGTGGACGGGCTGCGCCTGTGGGGAGTGGAGAAGGTTCTCAATTCCGTGAGTATTGGTGCAGATATTCCGGATGCTAAAATCCCTCTTTTTCACCGCCGCCCTCCCCCCCCACAGTTGATCCGTAGGTCCAAGCGACTCCAATTAATGTCGGAGAACGTATGCACCCTGAAATTCCTCCTCTTCACAGACGCCCACGAAACAAGAAGCCCCCATAGAATGATAGAAACATCAAACCCCGAAGCCCCCTGCCCAGCACAAGCAGCAGAAACACTGGCCCTTCCCCACCCTGAAAACAATAGCAAAAGCCCCCAAAGACTATCAAAAGCTCCAGCCCATAACCCAGCACTACAGTACCCCTCACCAGCGAGGGAGAGGGGGTGCGGAGAGCAGCAACTCGCTGGTTGTTCAGGTATTAGTCTCCTCCCCACCGACCCGGGGACTGACAAGCTCCCCCCCTCAGGAAAAAGAGGGTACGACTTGAGTACGGGGGCCTTTCCCTGCAGCCTCGCATGCCGCACTGCCTGCCGTCCTGACGATTCGGTCAGTGGGAATCACTGTGGTGCGTGCGGACTTGAAGCTGATGAAGTACTCCTGGTCCCTGAATGTGATTCCCACTGCCTCCTCGGCAGGAAATTAATTCCCGTTGGTCATCTGGGAATTTTGGGAAGTCTAGTTTGGGGGGGTGGGGGGAAATGACAGTGTGCATGGTCCAGCCCCCCTTGAAAAGGGCCAGTGGCCTCTCCAGCTCAAGAGGCAGCAGGAAACCGGGAACATCCTCAGGGGGCGGGGGGGTACTTAATAAAGTGGCCGCTGTTGCTGGCCTGTGTCGCCTGTGGGAGCGGGTGAGGAGTGACTGACCGATTATCCTCTATTGTAGGCTCCGAATCGGGTAATCGAGTGGCATAATCTCACCAGGAACTTCTCGACAGACGAGCAGCAAAGGTAAGGCTGAGGACCAGAGGCCTCGTACGCTGCAGTCCTGCCTCGGCATTAATGCCAACTCTTGTCTGACAAGATAGCACCTTGACCTCATGGTCCGCCTGGTTGTGATCTGGTTTAACATCACGGGCGCAGGTTCTGAGATTTGTTAACTTTTGCGGCAGCTGTGTGGAGCAAGGAGTAAAAAATACTCTTTAAGTCACAATGAGGAATATATTTAAAAGAAAAAAGAAGAAACAGTGGGGATAATGTGCATGGGTTCAGGTCTGTGCAGGATCTTGGGAATGAAAGGGTTAACATACGAGGAGCATTTGATGGTTCTGAGCCTGTACTTGCTGGAGTTCAGAAGAATGGAGGCGGGGGAAGGTCTCATTGAAACCTATCAAATATTGAAAGATATTCTCGATAGAGTGGATGTGGAGAGGATGTTTCCTGTAGTGGAGGAGTCTAGGACCAGAGGACACAGATAGAGTGGATGTGGAGAGGATGTTTCCTATAGTGGGGGAGTCTAGGACCAGAGGACACAGATAGAGTGGATGTGGAGAGGATGTCTCATTGTGGGGGACTCTCAGACCAGTGGACAGAGCCTCAGAATAGAGGGATGACCGTTTAGAACGGAGATGAGGAGGAATTTCTTTAGCCAGAGGGTGGGGAATCTGTGGAATTCATGGCCACGGACAGTCTCCAAGACAAGCTTTTCACTCTGCGTGTGACAATATGAAGCCAATCCTTCAAGTCTGCTTCTTGCCCCCAGGGTTCTTGTCATCGCCACGATGAATCCCAACCCCGACGAGATACTGCAGCTCCTGAAGGAATCGGATGTGGACCTGGTCTTCAGTAACTACCTGCGGCAGGCCGTCTCGGAGCCCGGCTGGCTGTCGGCCGCCGCCATCCACCGAAGCGTGCAGCGCTACATCAGCAACAGCAACAAGACCTGGCCGATCTGGGCGGTACGCAACTCCTCCTCCGCCGCGCCTTGCAGGGACAGGCCCTTCGGCCCGCAGACCTGTGCTAGCCCAATTGTCTGGGGGGGGGGCCCGTTGGTCAGGGTCTGTTGCGTCCTAGCGTCAGAGTACGATATGGAGAGCAGGCTCCCCCTCCTTTCCCACCGATGAACCAAAAGGAACGGCAGAGACTGGCGCAGTTTGGCACCGGTGCTGTCGCAGGGAGTGTTGAACCCAACATAGGGCCGTCCTTGGGGCTTCAGGTCCAGAGTTTATTTCCCCTCTGGGTTTACTCCCAAACTCCTGCCTGTGGGTGGGGATGGCACAAGGCAGTGGAGGTTTGAGATCAGTTTTCCTTCTAGTCGAGCTGACGCGCCCCATCTTCCTAAATCAATTAAATTAATATTCAAATGGGTAACCTATCTAATCCCCATCTGCCTTCACCATATCCATATCCCTCCATCTTCCTCTCATCCAAACGTCTCTTAAAAGTCCCTAATGTATTTGCCTCCACCACCGTACCGGGAAGCACATTCCAGGCATCCATAACTCGTATTTTATATATTTTTTTTAAAACTTGCCCCAAACATCTCCTTTGAAATTACCCCCTCTCACCTTCAATGCCTGCCCTCTGGTTATTTCAACCTGGGAAATGGATACTCCCTGTCCGCTATCGAGCCTCTCAATCTTATAAACCTCTGCCAGATCTCCCCCCCCCCCGCCCCCCCTGACGCTCCGGGAAAAACATTCCAAGTTTGTCCGGCCTCTCCTGATAGCACACGCTCTCTAAACCAGACAGCATTCTGGTGAACCTCTTCTGCCCCCTCTCCAAAGACTCAACATCCTTCCTGGAGTGGGGCAACCAGAAATGTATGCAATACTCCAGGGATGGCCTAACCAGAGTTTTAAAAAGTTGCGACACAACTTCCTGACTTTTGTACTCATTGTCTTGGTTCAGAAAGACAAGTATTCCTGTTTCCCTATTTCCTTCCCTCTTGGGAGTTCTCTTTCACCCCCTTCCCCACACCCCATTTCAAAGCTGGGTTGAGCTAAGGGGATTTTGACCGGACGTCCCAACTTTCCTTTCAGGTATCTGGGTCCAGGATGGGTCACCTGGCCACCATGAACCCTCACCTGGCCGGCCTCCTTCCAGTGATGTTGTTTACACTTCCTGGAACACCCTTCACCTACTACGGCGACGAGATCGGGCTGTGGAACAATGAGGTACGTGTCTGCTGGAGTGGTGGGGGGTCAGTTTGGCTGGGGGTTTTTCGCTTCGTACACCAGCAAGGTGAAATGCTAAGTTGCCACTGAGGGAAGCAACTGCGATGTTGGTGTTCATCGCGAGAGGGCAAGGGTGTGATGCTGAGGCTTTGTAAGCTGTCGGTGAAGCCTCATTTGAAGAATTGTGAGCAGTTTTGGGTCCCTTATCTACGACGGGATGTGCTGGGATTGGAGGAGGACCAGTGGAGGTTCACGGAGAATTATCCCGGGAACGACAGGAGCATTTGAGGTCTTTGTGCTTGATGGTGCTTAGAACAATATGGCAGAATCTCATTGAAACTTATTGAAAAGCTGAGATACAGTATGTTTTCTGCAGTGGGGGAGTCTAGGACCAGAGGACACAGATAGAGTGGATGTGGAGAGGATGTTTCCTGTAGTGGGGGAGTCTAGGACCAGAGGACACAGATAGAGTGGATGTGGAGAGGATGTTTCCTATAGTGGGGGAGTCCAGGACCAGAGGACACAGATAGAATGGATGTGGAGAGGATGTTTTCTATAGTGGGGGAGTCCAAGATCAGAGGACACAGATAGAGTGGATGTGGAGAGGATGTTTCCTATAGTGGGGGAGTCTAGGACCAGAGGACACAGATAGAGTGGATGTGGAGAGGATGTTTCCTATAGTGGGGGAGTCTAGGACCACAGGACATAACCTCATCCCTTTAGAACAGATGAGGAATTTCTTCAGCCAGACGATGGTGAATCTGAGGAATTCTTTGCCACAGACAGCTGTGGAAGCCAAGCCATTGGGTATAAAAGTGGAGGTTGACGGGTTCCTGATTAGTCAGGGCATTAAAGTTACGGGGAGAAGGCAGGAGGGTGGGGTTGAAAGGGATGATAAATCAGTCCCAGTGGAATGGTGGGGCAGACTCGATGGGCCGAATGGCCTCATTGTGCTCTTGCAGTCTTTAGGAGAGAAGTGCACGAAAGGAGGCATAGACTACATCTGCGGGGCTGAATGGCCTTTTGGATTTGGGTGTAGGCCATGTCTAGTCTTTTTTTTAAATGTTTCATGGGATGTTTCGGGGAGTTGGAGGCTGATTGAGCCAAGGCTGGTGGGGTGGGGAGGCGGAAGTGTTTCTCTCTGGGTTGTTGCCTCTGACTGAGTCCCCCCTGCCTCTGCTCGTCTCTGCAGCACGACCGGGACCCGTGGATGTTGTGGAACTCGTCAGTAAATGCCGGCTTCACCTCCAAGGCCAGCGGCCGCCAGAAGCCCAACTTCAACCAGACAGTGGAGGTGAGTGCTCGAAGGGTTGTTCAATGCAGTAGGGGAAAAAATAATAAACGAGTAAATCAGTTACAGTGTATGTATATCATATAGATTAAAAATTGTGCAAAAAAACCTGAAATTATAGAAAATAGTCGGGTTCAATGTCCATTTAGGAATTGGATGGAAGAAGCTGTTCCTGAATCGCTGAGTGTGTGTTTTCAGGCTCCTGTATCTCCTCCCTGATGGTAACAGTGAGAAAAGGGCATGCCCTGGGTGCTGGAGGTCCTTAATAATGGACGCTGCCTTTCTGAGACGCCGCTCCCTGAAGATGTCCTGGGTACTTTGTAGGCTCATGCCCAAGATGGAGCTGACTAGATTTACAACCCTGAAACATCGACTGATTATTCCCTTCCGTAGATGCTGACTGACCACCTGATTTCCTGCAGTGGTCTGTCTGTGCCCCGTTCAACCCTCACCGAGTCTAGCTACACCATCGAAAGGCTCCAGTATAGTCTGGGTGTCTTGCTGTCTGGTGTTTCCTGAGCATTTAAGGATTTAATTGTGACGTGCAGCGAAAGTTGTCGTTTGCGTCGATGGACCGACGTGGTCCGAGGATCTGCCGGGGACAGCCTGTACGCGGTCATGGGGGGGCGGGTGTGGGAGTGTATGGACTCCTTATGGGCAGTGTCAGGAATTGAACCCCCGATTGCTGGTTTCGTAATCGGGTTACACCGGCAGCTAAGATACCATCAATACGGGAACTGCTCTGCCCGTGACCGTGGGGAACCGCAGAGAGTTGTGGGGGTGGGACGCAGCTCAGCACGTCAAGGAAACCAGCCTCCCCTCTGTGGCGACAGACACGAAGTTGCTGGAGGAACTCAGCAGGCCGGGGCAGCATCTGTGGAAGAGAGCACAGTCGACGTTTCGGGCCGAGACCCTTCACCGGGACTCATCGGAACTTTGAAGAGTCGCGTCGCAAAATGTTGACTGCTTGCTCTTTTCTCGTAGATGCTGCCTGGCCTGTAGGTTTTCTCCTGCTTTGTGATTTTCCGCCCCCACACCTCTCTCTGTCTTAATAAATCACCCACCCCAGACATCCTGTCCTCTCGCCTCTCCCATTGGGCAGTCGATACAAAAGCCTGAAAGCCCGTCCCGCCGGGCGCAAGGAACGCTTCTCCCCACCATTATCAGAATATCGAACCCTGAGATGAGATGGACTCATGACTTCACAAACTACCTCGTTACGATCTTGGCAACTCGTTGTTTTCCTGGCACCGCACCTCCTCTCGCTGTCACAGTTCATTCTGCATTCTGTTATCGTCTGACCTTTGTTCTACCTCAGTGCACTGATCAGCATGAACAGCTCTTCCGCTGTACACGTGCCACTAATAAATTTTTCTCTCTCTCCAGGGCCAGAAATCCGACAGTAATTCTCTACTCTCACTATTCAAGAAATTGGGTCTACTGAAGGTGAAGGAGCGTTCGCTTCAGTTTGGTGAGTTCCAGCCGGTGCACACTGAGGGCAGCGTCTACGGCTACCTTCGTGTCTGGGACCAGAGCACCCGCTTCCTGGTCCTGCTGAACTTTGGTACAGAGCCTACCACTGTCTCCGTCGAGGGGAAGGAGGGCCTCCCCTCCATGGCCAGCGTGGAGCTCAGCTCGCTACCGCCCAGGTTGGAAGAGGAGATCAGCTTGGACTCCGTCACCCTCGCCGGAGGGGAAGGCCTCGTGCTGAAGTTCCCCTTTGTACCCTGAAGTGACACACCATCTCCCTCCCCTCCACCCACCACCACCCTCACACGCCGGGGGGGGGTGGGGAAACGTCCCTCCGAGTGAGGCTCCCACATTCCATTGTGCGCTGCTCTTTAACAAATGCTGGTTTTTTCCCGTTTTGTGTTGTTGCCGTTCCTCTCCCGGATGCCGGACGGTTTCCTCAGCCTCCCTGTTTACGGTCGGAGCCTGTCGTTGGCCTGAGCCATGAGGGGGGCGCGGAGCTGGGATGACCTGGTCCGACTTCATAAGCATTAAAACCCAGCCGTGCCCCTTTCAAACCTCCTGGTTTTATTCTCCTGGGCTGCCCCGGGGTGTAGTGGCAATGGCTGAAGACCATATGTAGGGGGTTAGGAGCAGAACACTTGGCCTGTTTTGGGGTGCGACTGATCTTTAAGACAAGGGAGCAAAATGAGGCCATTTGGCCCATCGGTTGTAGATTTGTTCCCCCCAACCACATTCTCCCCGTAACCTTTGACCCCTTGACTCATGAGAACCTACCGACCTCCGCTTTATATGTACCCAGTGACAGCCTCCATAGCCATCTGTGGCAACGAATTCCACAGAATCACTACCCTCTGGCTAAAGAAATTACTCCTCATCTCTGTTCTAAATGGACGTCCCTCTATTCTGAGGCTGTGCCCTTTGATCCTAGACTCCCCCACCATAGGAAACATCCTCTCCACATCCACTCTATCTGTGCCATCTGGTCCTAGACTCCCCCACTAGAGGAAACATCCTCTCCACATCCACTCTATCTGTGTCCTCTGGTCCTAGACTCCCCCACTAGAGGAAACATCCTCTCCACATCCACTCTATCTGTGTCCTCTGGTCCTAGACTCCCCCACTACAGGAAACATCCTCTCCACATCCACTCTGTCTGTGTCCTCTGGTCCTAGACTCCCCCACTATAGGAAACATCCTCTCCACATCCACTCTATCTGTGTCCTCTGGTCCTAGACTCCCCACTATAGGAAACATCCTCTCCACATCCACTCTATCTGTGTCCTCTGGTCCTAGACTCCCCCACTAGAGGAAACATCCTCTCCACATCCACTCTGTCTGTGTCCTCTGGTCCCAGACTCCCCCACTATAGGAAACATCCTCTCCACATCCACTCTATCTGTGTCCTCTGGTCCTAGACTCCCCACTATAGGAAACATCCTCTCCACATCCACTCTATCTGTGTCCTCTGGTCCTAGACTCCCCCACTATAGGAAACATCCTCTCCACATCCACTCTATCTGTGTCCTCTGGTCCTAGACTCCCCCACTAGAGGAAACATCCTCTCCACATCCACTCTATCAGGGCCTTTCAATATTTGGTAGGTTTCAGTGAGGACCCACCCCCCCCCGCATTCTTCTAATCATAGGACGTGGTGAGTCCATCTCCCTGTCCTGAACGGACCGGACTGCCCTGATGCTGTACCACGGTCCCTGGACACGAGTTTCAGTCGGGTATGCACCCGACCTGTTGGGTGGCCAAGTGGTAGTTCAGTCTGTCGGCTAGACAGACACTGAGAATGCTGGAGGGTCTCTGGTCAGGAGGGGAATAAAGAAACCAGTGCCGGTCACGGGTCTCGGCCCGAAACGCCCGCCGGCTGTTTATTCCTCTCCGTAGATGCTGTCTGACCTGCTGAGATCCTCCAGCGTTTTGAGAGAGACCATTCTGCAAATGGCATTGCCACTCGTTCACCCCGATGGCTTCCAGGCCCCTCCCTCACCACCCCCACCCCGTGCAGCCACTTCATTCGCTGGTGGTTCAGTTGTGATGGAATGGTGTAGCAGGCTCGATGGGCCGAATGGCCTAACGCTGTTCCGTTGTGCGGTGCTGTCCCCAACAGTCTGGATTCAATACAGCTTCGCCCTGTGAGTTAGAGTTGTCCTCTCTTCTTCCCCGTGAGTGGAAACGGCTCGCCCGCCAGTCTTTTAGTTCTCAGCGTGTCGGGCAGCATCTGTGGAGCAGGAGGCACTTCATGTTCTGGTGAGGCGACCGCGAAGGGGTCAAGTTCACTGTTATCCGGCTGTACACGTGTACGGTCCTGTGCTGAAGCTAGCTAATGTGTGTGCTGTGTTCAACGTGGAGTTTGTAAATCTGGCGGGAGCAGATGATGTTGGGGGTGGCGAGGGTGGTAGAGGAGTGCCAGGGTTGGGGAAATCTGTGGGTAGTTTTTTGCAGCAGTACACTGCAATGCATAAAATTACTACAGTATATAGCGATGGGGAGAAATGTACTTTTTACACAGTACTGTGCTCAAATGAAACAATGTTCCTCTGGACCACAGTACACCCACAAAACGTACATCACACACAGCCCAGAAACTAAATTCTTTGCACAACTAAGTTATTAAAATATTCAAAATGCATGTTATAGTGCACAGCACAGATAAAGTTATCAGACCCCAGGGTCTCGCTCTTCTCCCTCCTGAGCTGCTGAGTATTTTTTTTGGGTTGTTACAATTGCCCTCGGTCCTTGGCTGGTGTCCCATCCCCGGCGGAAAGAGGACGGACTGACTGACCTGCAGGCTGCGAAGCTGTATTTTCTCCAGAGCGGCTCGGCTTGGCTCCCGAACGTGGAAGCCGCCGGCAGCCGTGGCTGAGGAAACTTAACACTATTCCCTGCCCCTGTGTCTTGTGTCTGTTTACCTTGTGGTCGTTAACTGGATGTTGCGGCTTGTCTGAGATTGGCAAGCTTTGAGTATTTTTTTTTTTAAAACTGGATTTTTCATACTTTTTAATCTTGTTGTTCATTAAAAATAATGTTCCAAGCAAAAAAAAAACAATTGAGTGACTTCATTGCTGCTGTTGTTTAAGATTGTTTAATGATAATTCCTGGAGGATCAAATAATTTTCCAATGCATAACATTTAAAGAAAAACCCAATAAGTATAAATGCATGAGATTAGCTTGTACACAGACTCAGTTTTAGGGCCACAAAGTGACACTGATCCTGGTCAGTGGCATCCGCACTGTGCTTCAAGACGAGAGGTCCCAGGTTCAAATCTGGCCTGCTTCTTACAGGCTTTTCATCTGTGCTCTGTTGAGTTAGCAACTCTGCCTTGTGCTTTTTTTTAAAGAAACATAAAAATGCTGAAGAAATAGCAAGGTTCCTTCCTGATGCAACAGAGGTGATGTGAAGCACATGAGTTTCTGTGCAGAAGGTGACTGACAGGAAACAGGGCAGCGAGGGACAAAATAACAGCCAAACAACTGAGTCCCTCTAGGGTCGAGGTGCCAAGAGTCATATGAAGTACATCTACAATAGTAAAATACAATCACAAAGTCCCCGAGTCCCTAAATGTTGCAGCAGTCTACAAACATACATCTTGCCTTCTACTGAGCAACCACTGGAGGGCAGTGCTGAGTCCTGCATGGTCACCCTGGTACCCTGGGTGGCAACAAACTGGCAGCCTAGTCCTCACCATAACAGGTTACGCAGCTTCCCTTCCCCCAGGGTTCGCCAGCAAGCCAGTGAATCGGACTTGCGGCCACGAGAAAAGTGGCGGAGATCGTCGCTCGCCAACGGACCGCACACATCTTTGTACGCCAACGACTCGGTCGCGGGTGGCAACGCAGTCACACCAAACCCGGTTCCGGTTCCTGTCTTGCTGCTGCCGAGCGGCGGGCTCTCTGGTGGGGAAAACCTGCACCAGTGCTTTAAGTTCCTAATTTCCAGCGGGTCCTTCCAATCGTAAAAAAAAATAAAAGTTTTTTTTCCTAAGGAAAAGGTTTGGCCCCTGTAGAAGCTGCTGTGTCCAAATATGCTGACATCTTACAGGTAGGTTACCACTTAAAAGACTTGGGCAGGTGGCATGGTGGTTAGCGTAGCTCTTATTGCAGAGCTAGTGACGGGTTCAATTCCCGCTGCTGCCCAAGGAGTTTTTATGTCCACTGACTGTGCGGGTTTCCACCGGGTGCCCTGGTTTCCTCCCACATTCCAAGGATGTACCGGTTAGCGGGTTTAATCGGCGGCGTGGGTGTAATTGGGGGGCGTGGGCTCGTTGGGCCGGTGGTTTAGACAGATTATGCATGTGGATGATAGAGAAATTGGGGAGTACGTGGGAAGCAAGGTTCATGTTAGAGTGGGTTTAAAAAAATATATATAAAAAATTAAATTAGTGCAAGAAAAGCAAATGTAGTGAGGTAGTGTTCATGGACCGTTCAGGAAGCAGATGGTGGAGGGGAAGAAGCTGTTCCTGAATTGTTGAGTGTGTGTCTTCAGGCTCCTGTACCTCCTCTCTGATGGTAGCAATGAGAAGAGGGCATGTCCTGGGTGGTGGGGGTCCGTAATGATGGATGCTGCCTTTCTGAGGCATCGCTCCTTGAAGATGTCCTGGATACTACGGAGGCCGGTGCCCGTGATGGAGCTGACTGAGTTTACAACCCTCTGCAGTTTATTTCAATCCTGTGCAGTAGCCTCCCACCCCTCCTGTCCCCCCATACCAGGCGGGACACAGCCAGTCAGAATGCTCTCCACGGTACATCTGGAGAAATTTGTGACAGCCTTTGGTGACAAACCAAATCTCCTCAAACTCCAAATGAAGAACAGCCTCCGTCGGGCCTTCTTTGTAACTACGTCAATATGTTGGGTCCAGAGTAGATCCTCAGAGATGCTGACAACCCAGGAACTTGAAGCTGCTGACCGCTCGGTGAGGGCTGGTGTGTCCTCTCCAGAATTCTCTACCTATCCCTCCCTCACTTTAAAACTTTGGATTATAGACATCTGGCGTGGAGATGGATATCTCACCGCTTGCCAAGTTTACATCCCTCGTAACTGGAGCCGGTTGGGTCTCCAGCCTTCAACAGATGATAGGTGCAGGAGTAGGCCGTTCGGCCCTTCAAGACAGCACCGCCATTCACTGTGATCATGGCTGATCATCCACAATCAGCAACCCTTTTCCTCCCTTCTCCCCTTATCCCCTGCTGATGACCGTTCCCCTGACTTCCCCTTTCAGGAGTCAGCAACAAGCTCTGTGGGTGGTTTGTCAGCTTTGACGGGGAAACCGTTATTGTGACACTGCGTGGCCACATCTTCGATCTCAGTTCTTTACACTGACTCATCAGCAGGTTTGTGGGGGGGGGGCGTTCGAGCTGGGCGTAAGCACACAGTGGCGCGTGTGACGAGGGTAGAGCAGAGGGGTGAGCACGCAGCCTCAGGATGAGCAGGGAATATTGTAGCCCATCTGCACTGACCTGGATTTGCTGTCGAGGACGTGCACCCCACCAAATTCAGGAACAGATATTACCTAACCAGTCTGGTTAACTTCACTCACCCCAACACTGAACTGATTCCACAAGCCTCCACTTTCACCCTCCAGTGCATGTTCTCAGTATTATACATCTATCTGTCTGTCTGTGTATCTATCTTCTTATCTGTCTATCTATGTATCTATATCTATCTGTCTGTCTAACTATATATCTGTCTGTATCTAACTATCTATCTGTATATCTATGCAAACACAAGGAAATCTGCAGATGCTGGAATTTCAAGCAACACACAAAAAATGCTGGTGAACACAGCAGGCCAGGCAGCATCCATAGGAAGAGGTATACTGTAGAGGTCTATCTGTGTATCTATCTGTCTGTCTACATCCTGAAGTGGGAAGGAGAACAGCCAGGGGTCATGTTACATATTGGTTCCAACGATATAGGTAGGAAAAGGGAGGAGGTCCTGAAAACAGACTACAGGGAGTTAGGAAAGAAGTTGAGAAGCAGGACCACAAAGGTTGTCATCTCAGGATTACTGCCTGTGTCACGTGACAGTGAGTATAGGAATAGAGTGAGGTGGAGGATAAATGCGTGGCTGAGAGATTGGAGCAGGAGGCAGGGATTCAGATTTCTGGATCATTGGGACCACTTTTGGGGCAGGAGTGACCTGTACAAAAAGGATGGGTTCCACTTGAATCCTAGGGGGACGAATATCCTGGCAGGAAGGTTTGCTAAGGCTATGGGGAGAGTTTGAACTAGAATTGCTGGGGGTTGGGAAGCAAACTAAAGAGGCAGAGGAAGAGGCGGTTGGCTCACAAACAGAGAAAGCTTGGAGACAGTGCGAGAGGAAGGAGAGGCAGGTGATAGAGAAGGGACACACTCAGACCGATGGTTTGAGATGTGTCTCTTTTAATGCAAGTATTATGAACAAAGCGGATGAGCTTAGAGCGTGGATCAGTACTTGGAGCTATGATGTTGTGGCCATTACAGAGACTTGGATGGCTCAGGGGCAGGAATGGTTACTTTGAGTGCCAGGCTTTAGATATTTCAGAAAGGACAGAGAGGGAGGCAAAAGAGGTGCGGGTGTGGCTGTTGATCAGAGATAGTGTCACGGCTGCAGAAAAGGAGGAAGTCATGGAGGGATTGTCTACAGAGTCTCTGTGGGTGGAATTTAGAAACAGGAAGGGGTTAATAACTCTACTGGGTATTTTTATAGACCACCCAATAGTAACGGACATCGAGGAGCAGATAGGGAGACAGATTCTGGAAAGGTGTAATAATAACAGGGTTGTTGTGGTGGGAGATTTTAATTTCCCAAATATCGATTGGCATGTCCCTAGAGCGAGGGGTTTAGATGGGGTGGAGTTTGTTAGGTGTGTTCAGGAAGGTTTCTTGACACAATATGTAGATAAGCCTACAAAAGGAGAGGCTGTACTTGATCTGGTATTGGGAAATGAACCTGGTCAGGTGTCAGGTCTCTCAGTGGGAGAGCATTTTGGAGATAGTGATCACAACTCTATCTCCTTTACCATAGCATTGGAGAGGGATAGGAACAGACAAGTTAGGAAAATGTTGAATTGGAGTAAGGGGAAATATGAGGCTATCAGGCAGGAGCTTGGAAGCATAAATTGGAAACAGATGTTCTCAGGGAAACGTACAGAAGAAATGTGGCAAATGTTCAAGGGATATTTGTGTGGGGTTCTGCATACGTACATTCCAATGAGACAGGGAAGGGATGGTAGGGTACAGGACCGTGGTGTACAAAAGCTGTTGTAAATCTAGTCAAGAAGAAAAGAAGAGCTTGTAAAAGGTTCAAAAACTAGGTGATGATAGAAATCTAGAAGATTATAACGTTTGCAGGAAGGAGCTTAAGAATGAAATTAGGAGAGCCAGAAGGGGCCATGAGAAGGCATTGGCAGATAGGATTAAGGAAAACTCCAAGGCATTCTACAAGTATGTGAAGAGCAAGAGGATAAGACGTGAAAGAATAGGACTAATCAAGTGTGACAGTGGAAAAGTGTGTATGGAACCGGAGGAAATAGAGGAGGTACTTAATGAATACTTTACTTCAGTATTCACTACGGAAAAGGATCTTGGTGATTGTAGGGATGACCTGCAGTGGACTGAAAAGCTTCAGCATGTGGATATTAAGGAAGAGGATGTGCTGGGGCTTTTGGAAAGCATCAAGTTGGGTAAGTCACCGGGATCGTTGCATCATCAATGAGGACGAGAGAGGTTCTGGAGGATTGGAGGGTCGTGGATGTTGTTCCCTTATTCAAGAAAGGGAGTAGAGATAGCCCAGGAAATTATAGACCAGTGAGTCTTACTTCAGTGGTTGGCAAATTGATGGAGAAGATCCTGAGAGGCAGGATTTATGAACATTTGGAGAGGCATAATATGATTAGGAATGGTCAGCATAGCTTTGTCAAAGGCAGGTCCGTGCCTTACGAGCCTGATTGAATTTTTGGAGGATGTGAGTATGTGCACTGATGAAGGTAGAGCAGTAGATATAGTGTATATGGATTCTCCTGATCTAACTTGAAAAGGCTCACAGTTACTGTTGCTGACCATGACTGTGGCAAGCATGCCATCGTGGAGGAGTCTCAGGATTCAAATGTACTTTTCAGGGCATCCATAGGTGGATAGGACATCCCATAGGAGTTCCCTTGATACCAAGTCAAAGGCTTTGGTGAGGTCAACGCTGTCTTCGAAACATCCTAAATTCAGCTGGGAAGATAGAAGAACCAACGTCAGCATGCTAAATGAAGCAAAAACAAGAAGCATTGAAGTCTACGTCATCAGGAACCAACTAAGATGGAGCGGTCATGTTGTTCGGATGAAAGACAAACGTCTGCCGAAACAAATCTTCTGCTCCCAGCTTAAAGAAGGCAAACGTAAAAGAGGCGGACAACAGAAGAGATTCAAAGACATCTTAAAAGCCAACATGAAGAAGTGTAACATCGACATCAACAAGTGGGAAACCAATGCCAAGGACAGAAAACTCTGGCAAGCCATCATCCGAGAAGGAACAACAACTTTTGAAGCCAACAGATGTGCAGAATTAGAAGAAAAGAGTAGAAAATGGAAAGAGAGGCAGCAACAGCCAAAGCTCGATCTGCCATCTGGAACTACCTGTCCTGAATGCGAAAGAACTTTCAAAGCCAAGATTGGACTCATAAGCCACTTGAGAGCCCAAAAATAGATCAACAGAACGAAGACCATCATCCTCGACCTCGAGAGATAGCCACGACAACGACGACGTATATGGATTTTAGCAAGGCATTTAATAAGGTACCCCATGCAAGGCTTATTGAGAAAGTAAGGAGGCATGGGATCCAAGAATTGGCTTGCCCACAGAAGGCAAAGAGTGGTTGCAGACGGGTCATATTCTGCATGGAGGTTGGTGACCAGTGGAGTGCCTCAGGGATCTGTTCTGCAACTCCTAATCTTTGTGATTTTTATAAATGACCTGGATGAGGAAGTGAAGGGAAAGGTTAGTAAATTTGCTGATGACATAAAGGTTGAGGGTGTTGTGGACAGTGTGGAGGGCTGTCAGAGGTTACAGCGGGACATTGATAGGATGCAAAACTGGGCTGAGAAGTGGCAGATGGAGTTCAACCCAGATAGGTGTGAGGTGGTTCATTTTGTTATGTCAAATATGATGGCAGATTATAGTATTAATTGTAAGACTCTTGGCAGTGTGGAGGATCAGAGGGATCTTGGGGTCCGAGTCCATAGGACACCCAAAGCTGCTGTGCAGGTTGACTACGTAGTTAAGAAGGCGTACAGCGTATTGGCCTTCATCAATCGTGGGATTGAGTTTAAGAACTGAGAGGTAATGTTGCCGCTATATAGGACCCTGGTCAGACCCCATTTGGAGTACTGTGCGCATTTCTGGTCGCCTCACTACAGGAAGGATGTGGAAGCTATATAAAGGGTGCAGAGGAGATTTACAAGGATGTTGCCTGTATTCGGGAGCATGCCTTATGAGAATAGGTTGAGTGAACTTGGCCTTTTCTGCCTGAACGACGGAGGATGAGAGGTGACCTGATAGAGATGTATAAGATGATGAGAGGCATTGATCGTGTGGATAGTCAGAGGCTTTTTCCCAGGGCTGAAATGGCTGACACAAGAGGGTGTAGTTTTAAGGTGCTTTGAAGTAGGTTTAGAGGAGATGTCAGGCAACAGAGAGTGGTGAGTGCGTGGAATGGGCTGCCGGTGACGGGAGTGGAGGTGGAAACAATAGGGTCTTTTAAGAGACTCCTGGAGCTCAGAAAAATAGAGGGCTATGGGTAAGCCTAGGTAGTTCTAATGTAAGGATATTTTCAGCACAGCTTCGTGGGCCGAAGGGCCTGTATTGTGCTGTAGGGTTTCTATGTTTCTAACCTGATTCTGAACAATCTCTCACTCAGCTTCAACAAACACAAAGAGCTTATCACTGACTTCAGAAAGGGGAAGTTGGGAGATCACATGCCAGGTCTCATGGCTGAGTCAGATACGGGCAGAATCAGCAGCTTTAAGTGCCTTAGTCCTAAGCCGCCCATTGGTCGAGGAAGACCATGGATGTTGTGCCCTAGCTGCCTCCATGGTAGGCAAGCCTAGGCAGTACGATGTGGAGAACATGCAGCAGACTCCCCCTCTCCACCCTCCTAATGAATACAAAGGACCGGCAGAGACTGATACAGTTTGGCACCAGCGGCGTCGCAGGAGTTGCCAGTCAGCGTTGAACTCAACGTAGCACTCCCTTAGGGACTCCAGCTCCGGATTTTTCCCTCAGGGTTTACTCCCAAAGCCTTCCCCACGAGCGGGTATGGCTGCAAGGCAGCGGAGGTTTGAGATGAGAGGTTTCCTTCTCCTAGATGAGCTGCCAACCACAGCTGATGAGGGAGGTACCATGGAATACGAGGGACCATAACTTTAAGGTGATTGGAGGAAAGTATAGGGTGGATGTCAGAGGTAGGTTTTTTACACGGAGAGTGGTGGGTGTGCCAAGGGTGGTGGTGGAGGCAGATACACCAGGGACATTTAAGAGACTCTTAGATAGGCACGTGGATGATAGAAAAATGGAGGACTATATGGGAGGGAAGGGTTAGATTGATCTTGGAGTGGGTTAATGGTCAGCACAACATGATGGGCTGAAGGGCCTGGACTGTGCTGTAATGTTCTATGTTCTAATCTAACTTCCAACTGAAGCTTTGTAGCGGGTATTGGGTGTGGACATTCCCATCGAAACTGCACAGGGGAAGACACCAGGTGAAGATGGCGCCAGTGACATCGCAACCAACAGCGACGTCCCGCAGGAAGTCCACGAAGCTACTTGTTTACTTCTTTGTCTTTCTTCAAATATGATTCCGCTACTGTTGGAACCTGTGGTTTACACTTTGATGGCGCGATCTGGTGCTTTGCTGTCTGCGAGGGGGTTCGGTGAGATTTACGGTGCAGCGTGTGGAATCGAAGAATCCTGGGGACGGGGCACGAGCCAATGATCGACTCCATTTCCCACCGATGAAAGTGTCCAGCAAGGTTGAAATCAACGAGGACGAGAGTGGGTGGTCAGTGTCTTCTGCCTGCGTCTGAGCGGTCTCTCTCTTCCTCTCACTCACTGATCCCGGAGGAAGGTGCCTGCGTTTGACTGGTCTCTCTTTCCCTCTCGCTCAATGCTGCTGGAGTCCCGGGTCTTGGGCAAGGTTTAATCGACACGGTTTGTGGATTGCACTCTTTAGTTCACGTAATGATGTGTTTCTGGTTTCTGGCTGGTCCTTTTTTATTGGTATTTTGTGTGATTTTGACTGGGCTGCACTGGCTCTGCGGCCTGCAGTTGGTGAGCGACACAGCAGGGAACTGAACTGAACTGAACTGAACTGTTCCAATGACTCTGTGGTTCGACGTTTTATATTCTATGTTTTCTGCTGTTTGCGCCATTTTGTTCTTTGTTTTTTGCTCACTGGGTGTCTGATGTTTTCTTTGAATGGGTTCCATGGTATTTCATTGTTTTGTGGCTGTCTGCAGCAAGACAGATCTCAGGGGTGTACACAGCATACACACTTGGATAATAAATCTCAGGGCTGTATACTACATACACAGTTTGATAATAAATCTCAGGGCTGTATACTCCATACACAGTTTGATAATAAATCTCAGGGTGAACACTCCATACACACTTCGATAATAAATGCACTTTGAATAGATGAATGTTCCAGCACATTGTTAATTAAAGGTCTGTCCCTGCCACTTAATGCACAGTTCAGGACAAATCTGTTTTGTCAGTTAACCTGCTGGTGAGCTGTACATTCGCCGACACATCCCTCAACACTGTAACCACAGGTATAGCGTTCTTATGATTCTGGACAAGGAGAGGTTGGGTTGGGTGAGGAAGCCCCTCAGTAATCATGGCAGTACCCTACCCCTGGGGGCTACAGGAGTGGCAAGGGTCCTATTGGTTTTAGGAATATAATGGGAAGCTTTTTCTTGACTTCTAGGGCCCTTAGTTCACAGTGGAGCATAAGCCATCGATGACCTCCAGACTCCATCGTCCAAAGCCGACGGTATGTTTGGAGTTTATCAGTGTTTCTTAAACCATTGTATCTCCTGTACAAGGTATCAGCCACACAGCTTCACCAGAGCTCTGTTCAAAGGTCCATTTATTATCAAAGTATACAGCTCTGGAACTCTTCAGTGTTCTGGGTGGCCATAAAGCCAAGAAAGAAAAGAAAGGCAGCACGATCATCCACCCCAATTCCCACTACCTCGCAAAAATAAAAAAAAAATGGATCAGGCACATCGGCCCCCAAATCCCTCCTCCCACACAAAAACCCAGCAAAACGGATCAGACACATCGACCCCCAAATCCTTCCTCCCACACAAAAACCCAGCAAAATGGATCAGACACATCGACCCCCAAATCCCTCCTCCCACACAAAAACCCAGCAAAACGGATCAGGCACATCGACCCCCAAAATCCCCCTCCCCACACAAAAAAAACGAGACAATTAGGCAAAAAAAACACAGAATATATAAAATGCAAAACTTAAAAAAAAAGAATCTATAGTCCAAGTCCACATCCAAAACGTAAAAAACGTCCTCGGGCAACACTGTCCGGGCACAGTGGCAGGCTCTGCCCTCTCTGGTACTGAGCACCCGATCAAAAGCCTCACCCTCCGCTGCTTCAATCTCCCCTGTTGCTTTAATCGGTGAACAATGGGGGCTTTAATTGGCAAAGAGCAGCCAGACATCGGCTTGCACCCAATCCTGCTGCCTGCCCTGCTACAAGGTCTGTGCACGCTGCCTCCCAGAATCCCCTCGGAGACGGCAGAGCGCTGGAGCGCCCGAGCGATCTCCAAATGGCGAAACACAGTCCCCAACGGTTCCAGGGTCACATTCAAGATGAGGAGCAAATGTAAAAGACCTAAAAGAAGTGGAAAAGATGGTTTTGTGACCCATCCAGAAGATGCTGGCCAGAGGAGCATGCGGAGGAAACTCACACTGTCAAGGGCAGAAGGTAGAAAATCCTGATTATCATTGGAACGTTGTACGTAGGCGCCATCTTGACTTACCCGTTTCCACCTCTCACAATGGAGACGTAGGGTTGGGCTTTGAGAGGCCAATAGAGCACTGCAGAAGTTCAAAGCAAATATTTATTTACAGTCAGAGTAGGCCTCTTTGAGCCACCCAGCAATTCCCAGGTTTAATCCTCACCTAGACGTGGGACAACTTACAACAACCAGTTAACCTACCAGCCGGCCGGTGCGCGTAGTGGCATCAGCACCAGACTTGGAGGCGAACGGTCCAGGGTTCGAATCCGACTGGCTCCTCCGTGCTGGGTCGAGATGGAAACTCGGCCTCACAAAAAAAAGCAGTCAAATGCTAAGGAAATGGCAAAAACGCCACCAAGGTGTGAAAGGCCCACCAGCAAACTATCTACCAACCGGTACATCTATCCACTGCGGGCGGAAACTGCAGCACGTGGCCAAGGGGAGAAGACTACAGACTCCTTATTATCAAAACACACAAAGCTACAGAACCTGGGCCACTGTGGCTCCCTCTGCAACCGGATCCTTGACTTCCTTTGCCATCCAACCCATGAACACTACCTCAAGATTTTTAAAACTTAACTTGTCACGTACCCCGTGATGGGTTAAAGAACAAGCAGAAGCGGAAACCACTTTGGAGTCTGGTATTGCTATTAACTGATAATATTTATTAGTAACTACGCAATATAGTAATATAAATGCAGATGAATCAAACAGGTTAGCAATGATTATATATAAGTAAGTGTGGAATATATATGAAAACCAAGCTTCTTCATGTCTAGGGGTAAATAGATAGTCTTATCATGATGAGTAAAGTTTAGTTCAGTTCGTGGTATTGAGTTGAGTAGTGATGGAGAGAGAGGGGGAGAGATTTGAGTCTTCTGGTGAGCTGACGCCGTCGATCTTCCCGTTGTCGTCAGAAATCCTTTAAAAGTCACCAACTGTGACCACAACAAAGGGGACCATTCTTCTGTGGTGGAATTATCAATCCAGGCAAGGATTGGACACATGGACAACTCCCCACCGGTCACGCCCTGTTCACACTGCAGGAGCCACTGATCGATCCTCCAAAAACCCACTTTTTCTGTGGGCACAACAAAGCTCGTTCAGTGTCCAAAAACCATGTGCCTGAGGTCTATCATCTGACCTCCTATTTACCTCCCCGTGCTGAGTACCAACTGTTATTCAAACAGCTCCTCCCTTCTCTGTCTGTGTGAGAATGTACAAGCAGACCATGTCCTTGTAGAGAGTATAAACAAACTGTGAGCAGTCTTCGTCTCTCTCTCTCTTTTTAACAAGGTATTTGTGTTAAATAACTCTCTCTCCCTCTTTTCAAAAGCACAGTTCATAGGGGTAGTCGAGCACAGTTTATAGGGGTAATTCAGGACCCCCGTCACAAACTATTTTATATATATATATTTACTGAAATTCACAGTTTTTCCTCCATGATTATTCATTTCAGTGACCTGCTGCTGCAAAGTCGACAAATTTCACACGACATACACCAGTGATATGGAACCCGATTGCGATTTGGCTTCCTGTGGGTCCCTGCACGGGAAATGAGTGGGTGGCTTGTTTAGCTACGAAAGGTGTTGAAACTGCATCTGTGGATATAGCCGATCAAGAGGCTAAGGGGTCGGCAGGGTTAAGAATTAGGGGTTTAATGGCAAGACTTGTGAGATAATGGGCATGAGGGGAGACAGCTTTACTAAACACATAAAACTGCTGGGATTATGGGAGGAGGGGAGGAACTAGTTTGACACAACTCAGAACTGGCCATTCTGTGCTTAATTATTCCTCATATCTTGTTGGAAAACATCACTCCGGGCTGTGTGGGCTTTGTCATCGTTATGAAACAGTTGAACGTATCCCGTTACAGTGTGAATCAGAACCGGAATCAAGTTTAACATCACCAGTATACATCGCAAAATTTATTATCTTTGAGGCAGCAGTACAATGCAATACGTAATAATAGAGAAGAACTGTGAATTACAGTAAGTATATATATTAAATAGTTAAATAACTAATGCAATTGAATTGACTTTATTTCTTACATCCTTCACACACACGAGGAGTAAAAACCTTTATGTCTCCTCTTAAATGTGCCACGTGCAATCATAGTAATTTACAATAAATAGAACAGTCAGTGTAATATACGGTACACTCAAATCAGCATGAATTAATCAGTCTGATGGCCTGGTGGAAGAAGCTGTCCCGGAGCCTGTTGGTCCTGGCTTTTATGCTGCGGTACCGTTTCCCGGATGGTAGCAGCTGGAACAGTTTGTGGTTGGGGTGACTCGGGTCCCTAATGATCCTTCGGGCCCTTTTTACACACCTGTCTTTGTAAATGTCCTGAATAGTGGGAAGTTCACATCTACAGATGCGCTGGGCTGTCCGCACCACTCTCTGCAGAGTCCTGCGATTGAGGGAAGTACAGTTCCCGTACCAGACAGTGATGCAGCCAGTCAGGATGCTCTTTTCTTTCTTTTCAAATCTTTTTATTGTTACATACAGGAAAAATAACATGAGTACATCGAAGTAACAACACTTACAATGCCTCAAAAAAAAACATTATCTTAAAGATTGAAAAAAAACCTACAAAGCGGAAAAGTGAGAAAAAAAAAGAACCCATTAGGTGTACAACCCCGGAGCCATGCGTCATACAAAAAGCTTCTCAAGATAAGCATCAAACCACCAGCAAGAAAGGAAAATATACAAAAAAACTTACAATTAGATCGTGGAAAAATTATATCAATTAACTCAAATGATAATAACGAGCAAATGAGCCCCATCTTTTCTCATCTTTTCTCAAAATCAAATAAAGGTTCAAAGGTTCGACTTCTAATTTTCTCCAAACTAAGACATAGCATCACTTGAGAGAACTATTGTGACAAAGTGGGAGCTGATGTATCCTTCCTCTTCAACAAAATGGCCCTCCTAGCTATCAATGTAACAAATGCAATAGCATATTGGTCAGACACAGAAATACCATGAATATTTTGAGGAACTATTCCAAAGAGCACAGTTAATTTATTAGGTTGTAAATTAATTTTAAGTGCTGTAGAAATTGTTGAGAAAACCAACTTCCAGAACTGTTCCAATATAGAACAAGACCAAAACATATGTGTCAGTGTAGCTATCTCAGTTTTACATCTATCACAATGACTATCAACATTAGGAAAGATTTTAGAAAGTCTCTCACCAGTCAGGATGCTCTCAATTGTGCCCCTGTAGAAAGTTCTTAGGATTTGGGGGCCCATACTAAATTTCTTCAACCACCTGAGGAGAAAGAGGCACTGTTGTGCCTTTTTCACCACACAGCTGGTGTAGTCAATAGGGACTAGCGTGTCTCCTTTCCTCCTGTAATCCACAACCAGCCCGTTTGTTTTTGCGACAATGGGGGAGAAGTTGTTTTCTTGACACCAATCTGTCAGAGAGATGACTTCTTCCCTGTAGGCCACCTCGTTATTGTTTGAGATCAGGCCAATCAATGTAGTGTCATCAGCAAATTTAATTAGCAGATTGGAGCTGTGGGTGGTGATACAGTCATGGGTACACAGGGAGTAAAGGAGGGGACTCAGTACGCAGCCCTGAGGGTATTGAGAATCGGAGGGTTGGAGGTGAGGGAGTCCACTCTTACCACCGGCCGGCGATCTGACAGGAAGTCCAGGATCCAGCTTCACAAGGCAGGGTCAAGGCTGAGGTCTCTGAGCTTCTTGTCGAGCCTGGAGGGAACTATGGTGTTGCGTGCCAGGTTGTTGCTGTGACACCACTCAACCAGCTGATATATCTCACTCCTGGACGCCCTCTCATCACCATCTGAGATTCTGCCAACAAGGAAGCATATAAGGTTGAAAGAAATCAAGTGCAGGCTTCATAACAGTCTTTTGGGGGCTGATGGTTTTCATTTAAAAACTTTGTGAAGTTATGGGAGTGACTTTCATTCACACTGTGGTCTTTCATTACTTACAGCCTACAGGGCTTTCTGGGGGTAATTTAATTTTTATTTGAAAGAGAAGTAATGAGTTTTTTCTCCCTTCCCCAATTCTCTACCCCACACTCCAGCCCAACCGGTGGCCATGAAAAGTCAGAAGGGCTGAAGACGTTAATTTCCAAGTTTTAAGGTAGGGGGCGGGACGACTGTGGGCGACGTCACTTCCTGGATACCGGCGCCCGGAGGTCACGTGTCTAAGATCACTTCCGCTACCCTTGCCGCAGCCGCTTCGATCGCCATGTCGTCCGCCGTTTTCCGAGGGCTCGCTCGCCTCGCCCGGGCCCCGACCCCGAGGTCGGTGGCGCTGATGCCCCGGGCCGGTTATACTGTCAAGGCGGCCCGCAGCCCGGTCGGCACCGCGGTGAGTCCGGCGCTTCAGGGCCGCAAAGGCCTCGGGGGTCGCCTGAGCCTCGGGCCCGGGCCTGGGGCGGGGCGGGGAGGGAGGGGTGTGGAAAGGGCCCCTTGGCTGCTTCTCTAGAGGGGATGGACGGGCTGATCATCTCTCTTCCAGGCCTTTACCCGCTCATTAGAACAAGGAAGCGACCGCTCGGCACCTCCTTCCGGGTCTATATTTTAATGGCATCGCGGTGAATGCGTCTCACCCTTGAAATTTAGCAGCAAGGAGAATATTCCCTTAATATCCAGTGGCAAGGAGGATATTCCCTTAATATCCAGTGGCAAGGAGGATATTCCCTTAATATCCACTGGCAAGGAGGATATTCCCTTAATATCCAGTGGCAAGGAGGATATTCCCTTAATATCCAGCAGCAGGGAGAATATTCCCTTAATATCCAGCAGCAGGGAGAATATTCCCTTAATATCCAGTGGCAAGGAGGATATTCCCTTAATATCCACTGGCAAGGAGGATATTCCCTTAATATCCAGTGGCAAGGAGGATATTCCCTTAATGTCCAGCAGCATGGAGAATATTCCCTTAATATCCACTGGCAAGGAGAATATTCCCTTAATATCCAGCAGCAAGGAGGATATTCCCTTAATATCCACTGGCAAGGAGAATATTCCCTTAATATCTAGTGGCAAGGAGAATATTCCCTTAATATCCAGCGGCAAGAAGGATATTCCCTTAATATCCAGCAGCAAGGAGGATATTCCCTTAATATCCACTGGCAAGGAGAATATTCCCTTAATATCCAGTGGCAAGGAGAATATTCCCTTAATATCCAGCGGCAAGGAGAATATTCCCTTAATATCCAGTGGCAAGGAGGAGAGTCCTTTGTTATCTACCAGCGAGGAAGAGATTTCCTTATTACCCAGCAGTCATGATGGAGGCAGATTCGGCAAAGTCAGATTGGGGAGGGGGTCTAAAACTAAAGGGCACCTGTTCAGGGGGAGAGGGAGGAAAGATTTCTCTGGGTTTTTATTCCACCCCAACTGGGTGTTGGGTATGCGGATTGAGGAGGTGGCCGCAGTTGTGATTGAAAGGCGCGGGGGGCGGGAGTTCCCAGCTTTTCTCATGCCATGGACCCCCCCCCCCCACTGTTGACCTGTGGAACCCATGTTGGGAACCTCTGGTTTAGAGGGAGACGGGGAACGCTGGGATCTGGAGGAACGGTGAGTTGGAAAGGTTTAGAGCTGGGGAGGGGGTGTTCCCGACCCTTGTGCTGGTGGATGGGTGGTAAGGAATTGTTTCTGGTTGAAAACCTACATTAGGACTGAGAGTGGAGAGGTGAGATGGCCGTTATAAAGAGCAGAGGGGCTGGAGGTGGCGAGATATCAGTAAAAAGTCGGTAGGGTGGAACATACAGAGAAAATTTGCAAAGGATGTTTTAAAGGTAGATGTCATAAAGTTTAAAGTTCAATTAATATCTAATTATTTATACGTTGCACATCCTTTAGATTTGTCTGCTTACAGACAGCCACAAAATAAACCTCAAAAGAGCCCTTTTTTTAAAAAAAGACTGCCAACCACCCAATGCACAGAGAGAGAGAAATAAATCGTGCAACAGTAGTCAGACCTGAAGTCTGACAAAAGACTCGAAGCCAGGCATCACTGCAGCCTCAGTTCATCTGCAAAGCCAAGCGAGGGGGGTGTTTCCCGGCCTTTTTAATGCCATGGACTCCTCCCTACCATTAACAGAGAGGTATTCAGACCCCAGGTTGGGAACCTCTACTTTAGTGGGAGGTTGGAGATGCTGTAGTCTGGAGCAAGACTCTGGAGGATCTCCCCCTGCCCCTGCATACCCAAAAGAAACGCAAAAATCCTCAGGCAGAGTGGCAGGCTGGGCAGTCTCCCCTGTCCAGCAGCAGAGCGATCAAAAGGCGGGCAGCTCACCCTTCGCATTTGCCTCTGTTTCAAACGCCCTTGCGGCTTTAATCGGCAGAGTGGAGTCGAACATCGGCTCGGGCCCCCTGCAGCCTCCGCACCATGAGGCTCGCGCACGCTGCCTCGGCCCCCCGGAATCCTCTGTAGTTAACGGCACTGTTCCCTCGCTTGACAGCTGCCGCACTTTGACCCTGTTCCGCCCCGATCCGAGACGCCCACTGTCTCCTGCGTCCCGTGACGATTCCCCTCCCTCACACCTTCCACTGCACTTACCACAGCGGTGGGATGTCTGCGTTCTCCCGTTCACTGATCAGACTTCCTCTCTCCGTCCGCCACAGGAGACCTTCATTGGATTGGGCACCATAGCCGTAGTGATGCTGGTTCCAGCGGGCTTTTTCCTCGCCAACATCGAGAACTTCAAGAAACGGGACTGATGGGGAGCTGAACCGGAGACCACACTCCACTCGCCCTCACAGCTGGGGATCCCCTCAGCCGACATTCCGAATGCTCGAAACCCGTGGCCCTCTCGCGAGATGGCTGCCTTTGAATGTGATGTTAAATGCCTTGCCTTGTTGAACTGATGTTGATTAAATTAAAATTAAATTTCTGACAGTTGTACACAGTTTTGTGTTTGGAGGGCAGAAAACCGGGTGAACGAGTCCAGAACAACACAAAATGCTGGGGGGACTCGGCAGGTCAGGCAGCATCTATGGAGAGGAATAAACCGTCTTCAGGACCGGTAACTCTATTCTCCTCTATCGATGCTGCCTGACTGGAATAATTTCAAGCTTTCGGACAGGTACCTGGGCGGGTGGGGGTGGAGGGTTATGATGGAACACAGGCAGCTGGGACTATACGACCATGAGACATGGGAGCAGAATTAGGCCATTCGGCCCGTAGATTCTGCCCCATCATTCCATCATGGCTGATCTGTTTTCCCCCTCAACCCCATTCCCCTGCCTTCTCCCCCTAACTTTTGGTGCCCTGACTAATCAAGAACTTATCAACCTGCGCCTTACGCATGCCCAATGACTTGGCTTCAATGATTGTAGCAATCAATTCCACAGATTCGCCACCCTCTGGCTAAAGAAATTTCTCACCCCTGTTCATACATTAACCCTCTCCTCTCCATGAACCTCCTCTAGACCAGGGGTTTGCAACCTTTTATGTGCAACGGACTCCTACCATTAACAGAGGTTTCCCTGGGCCCTCTCCAATGCCAGCACATCTTTTCTCAGACAAGGGGCCCAAACCTGCTCACAAAACTCTGTGCGGTCTGACCAGTGCTTTATTACGCCTCAGCATTGCATCCTTGCTTTTTTTCCGGTCCTTGAGGCTTTATAAAGTACTGGTGCCTCACTTCGAGTATTGTCAACAGTTTTGGCCCCCTTATCTGAGAAAAGGTGTGCTGACATTGAGACAGTTCAAAGAAAGTTCATGAAAATGATTCCAGGATTGAAGGGCTTGTCATATGAGGAGTGTTTGATGGCTCTGGGCCTGTACCCACTGGAATTCAGAAGAATGAGGGGTGACCTTATTGAAACCTGTCAAACGGTGAAAGGCCTTGATAGACTGGATGTGGAGAGGATGTTTCCTGTGGTGGGAGAGTGGAAGACCGGAGAACACAGCCTCAGAATAGAGGGGCATCCTTTTAGAATGGAGATGAGGAAGAATTTCTTTAACCAGAGTGGTGAATCTGTGGAATTTGTGTATATTTAAGGAAGAGGTTGATAGATTCTTGATTAGCCAGGGCATGAAGGGATACCGGGAGAAGGCAGGAGAGTGAAAAAGGATCAGCCGTGATGAAATGGTGGAGCAGACTCGATGAGCCAAATGGCCTAATTTTGCTCCTGTACCTTATGGTCCTTCGGAGATGAACACTGAATTCACATTTGCCTTCCTCACCACTGGCTCAATCTGCAAGTTCTTGGTTCTTGATCCTCCAAAATATTCCGCATGGAATTTAAACTGGAGGTGACGGAGGGCAGGCTTAAGAAGGGGCTTTTTGAAGAAGAAAAGCTGCCTGTAATGTAATTGGGTTTGGTTGTGTGACTATGTTAGGATTAAGATTATTCCATGCTTTAATTGTGTGGGGGGAAAATGAATTGCTGTACGCATCTGACTTGCTAGTTAACGTTTAGGGAGTCCCGCACGAGGAATCCCAAGTCCCTTTCCACCTCCGACTTCTGGAATTCTGTCCCCTTGGGGAAAATAGCAAGATACAGGAATTAATGGTAATCCCTTCTACCAAAGTGCATGACCACACACATTCTATCTCCCACCTTGCCCATTCCCCACATCCTCCTCCTTGTGATTGCATATCAGTGCTAGGTGCAGACCAGAGCCTCTCAAGGACTCTGCAACTCATGAGGGTGGCGTTGAGGGGAGAGGTGCGGGGCAGGAGGAGAGGGGGGCGCATTGCCCCTCTCTGGGTGCTGGGCCGGAAACGGGAGGCCGGAAGTGGCGGCGGCTCCCAGCGTCCCCAGCGCGCGGGCAAGATGGCGGCCGAGCAGCAGGAGCCGGCGGTGGTTGATGTGGAAGGTAACGGACCGGAGAGGGGTCGGGCGGCGGTGGGTGTGAACTATCGGGGCCCGGCAAGGCTGAAGGGGCGGCCCGGGCGGATGCAGGTTCGGTCCGGAGCCAGGTTAAAGGGAGAGAGGGGAGATCCTGTGAGCCCTGCCCCCTCTCCTCCTCAGTCCCGTCCTTTCCCTCCTCTCCTCCTCCTCCTCCTCCTCTTCTGCCTCTCCTTCCTCCCCTCCCTCCCTCTGTCCCCCTCCCACCTCACTCTCTACCTCCCCTCCCCCCCTTACCTTTGCCCCTCTCCCTCCCCCCTGCTCCCCTCCCTCAATGAATGTAGGGGTTTCGAACAGAGCTGGTCAGGGAAGCTACGTCAGGTGGCGAAAGTCTATAGTGGTGAATAGAACTTTAAACAAAGGACCAGTGCTGGGGCCTTTACCCGGGTGGAAGTGGCTGAAACGAGAGGGAATAATTTTACACTGATTGGAGGAAAGTATAGGGGGGATGTCAACGTTAGATTTTTTTTACACAGATGGTGGTGGGTGCTTGGAACTCCCAAGTATAGGGTGGTGGTAGAGGCAGATACATTAGGGTCATTTAAGAGACACATGGATGACAGAAAAATGGAGAGCTGTGTGGGAGAGAAGGATTAGATTGATGTTGGATTAGGTTAATGGGTCGGCACAACATTGTGGCGTGAAGGGCCTGCACTGTTCTGTGTTCTAAGATAAAGTTCAGAATGCTGAATTGAGTGCAGATTGTGACAGCATGTTTGGATGGTAGAGGACATCTTGACCCTGGAGGAAGATTAGACTTCCCGCAGACAGCCGCAAAACAGAGAAACACCACACAATCTGTTCAAAGAAAACATCAAGCGCACAACGGGCAGAAAACCGAGTGAAAAGCACAGAATATAAAGCATCAAACTACGGAGTCCTTGAAATAGTCTCAGGAAATGTTGGGTTCAGTTGAATTTAGTGTTGATTCGCTCACCAACTGCAGGCCGCAGAGCTAGACCGTCCCGGTGAAAATCGCAGTAAAGAAAGCAGTGACCAGAATCAACACAAAGTGATTACACTTTAAAAACGCAAACACGAGGAATTCTGCAGATGCTGGAAATTCAAGCAACACACATCAAAGTTGCTGGTGAACGCAGCAGGCCAGGCAGCATCTCTAGGAAGAGGTACAGTCGACGTTTCAGGCCGAGACCCTTCGTCAGGACTCACGAAGTTCCTGACGAAGGGTTTCGGCCTGAAACGTCAACTGTACCTCTTCCTAGAGATGCTGCCTGCCCTGCTGCGTTCACCAGCAACTTTGATGTGTGTTGTGTGATTACAGTTTGTATTTTTGCAATCACTCACTTTAACATTTTGGATATAATCAGGTGCATTTTCAGAATTACTTATTTACAATGGTAGCACACCTCAACTAGCAGATCCCCTTTGAATATTAAATTCTGGTGTCTGTCACAAACTTACTTAAGCCCCTCACCCCTGCTGGGGCTCAGGCCGCCAATGGCAGCTTGCCAGGATCCTCTGTCCTGGGCTATTCTTGCGAGGCTTCCCCAGGTGTAGCCCATCTTTGGAGACCCTTCCTCTCCCAGGGACGAGATCCTTGTTGGTGTTTCTGTAGCTCTGGGATTTTACAGGATGGGGTTGGTGCCCCCCACCGCCCAACCATTTTCCCTTCGCAGCCGGCCGGCTTGGGACCGCGCATGGCAGGTGCTCCGAAAACCTCGGCCCTGTTTCTGTTCCGTGTGACCATGGGAGATGAGGTCCTCTTCCTCAAGTCTGTTCTGGATGTCGCTCTGCAGGGCAGGACGGGGTGGGAGGTCGCAGGAAGCTCCAGCCTGAAGGCAGGTGCGGGCGAGGTCAGCTCCTCCTGCAATGGGAGGTCGAGTGGGCCTGACTGAGCAGGTCGCCTGGGGTTTGGAAGACTGAGAAGTGATCTCCGCATTGCTTTGCGCCTCGTGGTAACGTCCCAGGAGGCTGCTGACGGACAGGTCGGAGTGGGGTGGGGACGGCAAGCTCGCGGTCATGTCTGCCGCACAGAAAGCGGGCACTCCGCAGAGTGCTCACCCAATCGGAGTCTGCCTTCCGCCTTTCTTCCGGGTAAGGGCGTCAGAGGCCTTCAGCAGGGACGAGACCTGGAGGTCCTGACTGTCTGTGTGTGAGTCGGTGGGAGAGGGGCTCGTTTTGTGGCTGTGTTTTCTGTCGTTCTGCTGAGCTTTGCAGGTATGCTGTGTATGAATGTGTGGTGAGGCTTACTGGCTGCCCCCAGCACAACTTTTGTGTTGGTCATTAGCGCAAACGACGCATTTCACTGTATGCCTGGATGCTTTATACTTTATTGTTGCCAAACAATTGATACTAGAGCGTACAATCATCACAGCGATATTTGATTCTGCGCTTCCCGCTCCCTGGAGTACAAATTGATAGTAAATATTAAAAATTTAAATTCTAAATCATAAATAGAAAATGGAAAGTAAGGTAGTGCAAAAAAACCGAGAGGCAGGTCCTTTTGGTCTTCGATGGAAGTTGGCTGAGTGTGTCTCCCCAGAGTCACAAAGTGGCTTCCGTGTTGGAAGGACGACTGTGGACATGATTTTCTCCCTCTGCCAACTCCAGAAGGGCAGAGAACGAAAAGAAGCCCCTGTACTTTGTGTTTATAGATCTCACCAAGGTAATTCTCTTGGTCAGCAGAGACAGATCCTCTTTAACGTTGTCTGCCCGCCAAGGCTACAGGACACGATCAGGTCCTTCCACAGCAACATGAAGGGGACTGTGCGGTACACGGCACCTCCTCAGTGTCCTTTACAAAGCAGCGACGTTAAGGAAGGCTGTGTCCTCGCCCTTCTTTGCCCTTCCCCTGAAGCACTCATTTGGCTTTGCAGCAGAGTGGATCTACCTCAACGCTAGATCAGATGGCAGGCTTTTTAAACCTCACCTGCCTAAGAGCCCAGGCCAGAGTGCACCAGGCTGTGATATGTCTGCTGAGGATGCAGCAGTCACAACCCACACTCCACAGCGTCTCCAAAGCTCGATGGATCGCTTCTCCCAGGCCTGCAGGGAATTTGGTCTGACCGTCAGCCTGAAAGGGGGGAGAACGTGGAGGCACCACCAGTCATTACTGCTGGTTACTACAAACTCGATGTTGTTCGTCAGTTCACATACCTGGGGTCCGTCAGAAAGCGGATGCAGAAATCGACAAGCTCATCGGCAAGGCTGTAACGACTCCCGCCCGCCTCACCCGACAAGTTTGGGGGAACTCCACACTCTCAGTCAAAACAAAGATGGCAGTGCCAAAAGCTTGTGTCACCAGCACGACAGAGACCTGGACGCCGTATAAGCAGGGAGAAGGCACAACGCTTTCCATTTAAGGTGTCTTTGTCACATCATGGGCACCTCCTGGAGAGACAGAGTACCTAGTGCTGAGGTTCTCCCTCACGCCAGCCTCCCTAGCATGTACACCCTGATGTTGATGCTGTGATCTGTCCAAGATAAATCCTCAGAGATGTTGATCCCAGAGGAAGTGGTGGAAGAGGCACTTGGAAATGCTTGCTAGCAAAGAATGTCAGTTTCCTATACACGTCTTCTTTAGATGAGTGTGCCTCAGTGGGAAGGTGAGGATTGGCCAAAAGCAGGAAATTGTGAAGGGGTGAGTGGGCACCGTGGCTAGCATGGGTTTGTTGGGCCAAAGGGACTGTATCCTCCAAGATTCTATGTCAACTTTAATCTCTCCTCGTGACAAGTCCAACTTGCCAGGAATTAAAATAGTGAACACGAGGAATTCTGCAGATGCTGGAAATTCAAGCAACACATATCAAAGTTGCTGGTGAACACAGCAGGCCAGGCAGCATCTCTAGGAAGAGGTACAGTCGATGTTTCGGGCTGAGACCCATAAAATAGTAAACTCGTTCCAGCTTTCTCTCTCAGCCCAAGATTCCAGTCGCGCTCTTTCCCGTGGTCTGACCTAACTTGCAGAATGGTCTTTCTCGTACTCAGATCCTGTCGCAATAATGTGTCTCGTCTGTCTTCCCAAAACAGCACCTGCATGTTCGCTGTCTGTAATTGGTCTGTCAGCTGTGCCGGGATGTCACGTGAATGGTTCCGGGAAGGAGAGGGTTTACGCCTGAGGGTCCTTCGGTGGCCCTAGGCCTGTACTCGCGAGAGTTTAGAAGAATGAGTGGCAGAGATCTCACTGAAACCTATCCAGTACTGAAAGGCCCAAGTAGAGTGGATGTTTCGCAAAGTGGGGGATCTAGGACCAAAGGGCACAGTGTCAGAGTAGAAGCACGCCCCTTTAGGGCCTCCACGGCTGCCTGTGGCAACAAATTCCAGAGACTCACCACCCTCTGGCTAAGGAAATTCCTCCTCATCTCTGTTCTAAGAGGATGTCCTTCTGTTCTGAGGCTGTGCCCTCTGGTCCCAGAGCCCCCCACTAAGGAAACGTTCTCTGTGTGTGTACTGTCGACCTTTCTTGACAGGTTTCAGTGAGATCCCCTCCCTCACCCCCATTCTCCTAAACTCCAGTGAGTACAGGCCCAGAGCCATCAAAGCCTCCTTACTCGAGTCCAGTTGAAGAGTCTCGACCCGAGGCAGCGACTGTTTACTCCACCCCCACAGATGCTGCCTGACCTGCCGAGTTCCTCCAGCACCTTGTGGGCAGCTCTGGATACCCAGCGACCGCAGAACCCCTCGTTTACGATTTGCTGCTCCTCGTACATTAACCCCGTCATTGCCGGAACCGTTCCCGTGAACCTCCTCTGAACCCCCCTCCGATGCCAACGCGTCTGTTCTCAGATAAGCCGCCCAGAAGTGCGCCCCATACTCCAAATGTGGTCTGACTTATAAATCCTCAGCGCTACGTCCCTGCTCGAAACAGTGCATCTGCCTTTCCTGCCACCGACTCAACCTGCGAGCTCACCTTTAGGGAATTCTACAGGATGTCTCCCACGCCCCTTCGCATCTGAATTTGCTTCCTGTTTCGAAAAGTCTGCGCCTTTATTCCTTCTAGCAAAATGTCTATTATCAAAGTACA
This sequence comes from Mobula hypostoma, assembly GCF_963921235.1. Lineage (NCBI taxonomy): Eukaryota > Metazoa > Chordata > Chondrichthyes > Myliobatiformes > Myliobatidae > Mobula > Mobula hypostoma. The sequence continues at coordinate 3,180,336 of NC_086126.1, read as the reverse complement.
TACATTTCACCATATACAAACCTGAGGTTCATTTTCTCACGGGCATACTCGATAGAATAACCGGAACAGAAGCAATGAAAGACCACACCAACTTAGGCGTTTAACCAGAGTGCAAAAGGCAACAAACTGCAAATGCAAAAAGAATGAAATATTATTAAGTAAATAAGCAATAATTATTGAGAACGTGAGATAAAAGAGTCCTTTGGACTAGGTTAAGGCTGGGGCACTGTGCGTTAAACAAAACATTGAAAATGATAGGGAAACACCAGACAGGATTGTGTGAGGAATGTCAGGAAGAGGAGTCAGTAGAACATGTAGTCCTGAGTTGCAGGAAGTATGGGATACAGAGAGAGAGATGATGAGAATTAATCTAAGGGAATTGGGGGGTGCAGGAATTCACATTAAAAGGGTTGCTGGGCACAGGTGAGAGAGCACAGGTCCAGGTATTTTTAGCTTTCTTAAGGGGTACAGAGGTTTTTTACAGGATATGACGGATAAGCAGGAATATGGTACTAGGATGACCAAAGATGGGAGGATTAGATTATGAGGACACACAGTCCTCTTTTATTGTCATTTAGTAATGCTTGCATTAAGAAATGATACAATTTGTTCCTCCAGAATGATATCACAGAAACACGAGACAAACCGAGACTAAAATAACTGACAGAAACCACATAATGATAACGTATAGTTACAACAGTGCAAAGCAATACCGTAATTTGATGAAGAACAGACCATGGGCATGGTAAAAAAGGTCTCAAAGTCTCTCGAAAGTCCCATCATCTCACACAGACAGTAGAAGGGAGAAACTCTCCCTGCCATGAGCTCCCAGTGCCGCAAACTTGCCGATGCAGTATCCTGGAAGCACCCGACTCTGAGACCGTCCGAAAACTCCGAGCCTCCGACTCCAAGCACCGAGCACCATCTCTGCCGAGCGCTTCGACCCCTGCCCCGGCAACAGGCAAAGCCGAGGATTTGGGGCCTTCCCTGCGGAGATTCTTGATCGCACAGTAGCAGCGGCAGTGAAGCAGGCATTTCAGAAGTTTCTCTAGATGTTCCTCTGCGCTAAAATGTAGGTTAGGGTATTTATGTGGGTATGATTGGGTGAAGGAATTTGGAATGTAAGTCTATTGCACACTGCGGAGCAGAAGGTGGTGGTAATGCACCATTAAGCTGGTGCCAACTGCCGTAAAACAAGAAGAAGAAGAGTCCTTGAAAGTGAGTCCGTAGATCGTGGGAACAGCTCAGTGACGGGGCGAGTGAAGTTATCCCCTCTGGTTCAGGAGCCTGATGTTTGAGGGGTAATAACTGTTCCTGAACCTGGTGGTGTGAGTCCTGAGGCTCCTGTACCTCCTGCCTGATGGCAACAGTGAGAAGAGAGCACGGCCTGGGTGGTGCAGGTTTCTGATGACGGATGCTGCTTTCCTACGACAGCACTGTGTAGATGTGCTTAATGATGGGAGGTTTTTACTCGTCATGTACTGGCCTGTATCCACTACCTCTTGTAGGAATTTTCATACAAAGGCATTGGTGTTTCCATAGCAGGCCATGATGTCAATAACTCCCCACCACACGTCTATAGAAGTGCCTCAAAGTTTCAGATGTCCTGTCGAACCTTCGCAACCTCCTAAGGAAGTTGCTGTGCTTTCTTTGTAATTGTACTGAAGTGCTGGGCGCAGGAGAAGTCCCGTGAAATGTTAACACTGAGGAATTTAAAGTTGCTGACCCTCCCCACTGATCCCCCGGTGGAGACCGTGGACCATGGACCTCTGGTTCCCTCCCGAAGTCAGTTCCTTGGTCTTGCTGCCATTGAGTGAGAGGTTGTTGTTATGACACCACTCTGCCTGATTTTTAATCTCCTGCCTTTATGCTGATTCGGCCTATGACAGTGGTGTCATGAATTTGGCATCGGAGCTGTGCGTAGCCACACAGTCCTAAGGGTAAAGTGAGTAGAGCAGGGGCTGAGCACACAGCCTTGTGGTGCACCTGTACTGATGGAGATCATGGAGGTGTTGTTGCCAGTCTGAACTGACTGGGGTCTGCAAGTGAGGAAATTGAGGATCTAAGTGCACAAGGTGCTGAGCCAAAGTCGTGGAGCTTATTGATTAGTGTGAGGGGATGATGGTATTGAATGTTGAGCTGTAGTCAATAAAGAGCATCCTGATGTATGCACCTTTGCTGTCCAGATGTTCCAGGGTTGAGTGAAGGGCCAACGGGATGGCATCTGCTGAGGACCTGTTGTGACGGTAGGAAAACTGGAGCAGATCCAGGTCGCTTCCCAGGCAGGAGTTGATATGTTTCAACACCAACCCCTCAAGACACTTCATCACAGCGGATGGAAGTGCTACTGGACCATAGTCGTTGGGGCAGGTCACCGTCTTCTTCTCGGGCACTCGGACGGCCGGGGCGGGAGGTTAAACATCTCGGTGAGCACCCCAGCCAATTGGTCAGCACAGGTCCTTAGTGACGGCCAGGTACCCCGTCTGGACCGGGTGCTCTCGGTGGGCACACCATCCTGAGGGCTGCTCGCACGTCGGCCTCGGAAATTGTGCGATCGCTGGGGTCTGTGGGAGTCTGAGACGGTTCCTCCAGGTTTTGATGGTCAAACGGGACAGATCACTGTGAATGTAAGTGCCACTGGGCAATAGTCATTGAAGCAGATCACCGTGTTCTTCTTAGGCACTGGTGTAATTGAAGTCTGCTTGAAGCAGGTGGATAACTCAGACCGCTGACGTAAGAGGCTAACAAAGAGAAAACCTGCAGATGCTGGAAATCCAGAGCAACGCACACTGGAGGAACTCGGCAGGCCAGGCAGCCTCCATGGAAGGAGTAAACAGTCGACGTTTCGGGCCGAGACCCTTCATCAGGACGGGAGAAAAAAAAGACGAGGAGTCAGAGTTCGAAGGTGGGGTGGGGGGGAGGAAGAGACATAAGATGATAGGTGAAACTTGGCGGGGGGAGGGAATGAAGTAAAGAGCCATGGAGTTGATTGGCGAAAGAGATACAGGGCTGGAGAAGGGGGAATCCAATAGGAGAGGACAGAGACCATGGAAGAAAGAAAAGGGGAGGAGCACCAGGGGGAGATAATGGGCGGGTAAGGAGATAAGGTGAGACGGGAATGGTGAAGTGGGGGAGGGGGCATTACCAGAAGTTTGAGAAATTGATCTTCATGCCATCAGGTTGGAGGCTGCCTAGACGGAATATAAGGTTTTGCTGCTCCAACCTAAGTATCGGCCACTGGTGGTACGTAAATTGCGCTCAGGATTATGGAGGATTATGGCATTTGACTGTTGGGTGTGCAACGTCAGGGGAACACGAGTTCGAGAAAACCGACACATTGGAGCACCATTGAGAGTTTATCTTGAAACACACACCTCCACCTTTTGCCTTTTCTGAATCAGCAGTCTGGTCCAGACTGAACATTGAGAAGCCTTCTGGTTTGATTGGAATCTGGTGTGCTGGGAGAAAGCCACGTCTCGCTGAGACACTTAATACAGCAGTACCTCATTTCCCGCTGATACACCAACCACACCCTCGGGCCCTCAATTTTGTTCTCCAGCAACCGCACATTTGCCAACAAGATGCTGGGTAGAGGGGACCTCAACCCTCTGCTTCAACCTGGCTTGGAGTCCCGTCGCTTAAAGATGTCGTACCTATCTGGTCCACAGAGACCTTCATATAATTGTGAAATCTGTAGATCATCAAGTTAGTTATGGTCTTATGGTCTTAACCTGAAAGTGCATTGCTCAGAGGGAAATTATACATTGCAGATTTTTTGTGAGAGTAATTCAAAAGAGGGATATATAAAAGTTTATTTGGAACAGGGGTGTCAAACTACCAGCCCGCGAAGGGGTCCAATCCAGCCCGCGGATGATTTTGGGGAAAAAAAAAAGTATATTCACGACCATTTATTATGTATCTGTACGGCAGCCGCTGTCTGCTGGCAGCTTGTTGTGTGTACTTAGAAAACAGTAGGCGGCTGTTAACCACCCGCTGTGCTGAAGCACCTACCACCCTGCACTGAAGACCACTAGGGCCCCACTTACGTCGTCAGACACAGTATAAACACACAGAGTACTCAGGTAACTAACACCTGGAGCAAGGCTGAGACTGTTTGCTGCTGTGGTTCAAAATGCTTTCCAAGAAAAGAAAAGTTGATATCGAAGGTTGGATATTCAACGATAATTGGAAAGATCGTTTTTTCTTCTGTGAGGTCAACGGCAAACCTGTGTGTCTGATATGCTCACAATAAGTGGCTGTGGCAAAAGAGTACAATATCAAACGACACTATGAGACATCACACGGAGAAAAATATGTCAAGTACGTAGGACGACTCGGAACGCAAAAGGTAAACGAGCTTGAAGCAGCTCTGAAAAAACAGCAATCAGTGTTCACCAGAAGTCGAGAGACTCATGATGGAGCTGTCAAGGCCAGCTATATTATTGCAACAAAATAGCTGCTGCATCGAAGCCATACTCAGAGGGAGAATTCATCAAAGCATGCATGCTGACGGCGGCTGAGCTGGTGCCCTGAGAAGAGACAGGCTTTTGGTAATATCAGCTTGTGGCAGAGAGAATCGGGGACCTTGCAGGAGATTTGAACAGTCAACTAAATGAAAAAATGAAGTCATTTATTGCCTTCTCTATTGCAATTGATGAGACTGATGTAGCTCAATTGGGAATATTTATTCGTGGTGTTGATGCATCTTTGCCCGTCACCGAGGAGTTTGTGGAGATGGTGCCCATGACGAACACCGTAATGGCGAATGACGTTTTCTCCAGCCTCGTCGAGGCCTTGGACAGACTGAGGGTTGACTGGAGTCACACTGTCAGCGTGGCAACAGATGGCGCACCGTCCATGGTCGGGAAAAAAGTTGTTGTGAAACTCAGAGAGAAAGTTCAGACAGAGAATTCAGAGCAGGAATTCTGGAATTTTAATTGTATTATACACCAAGAGGCGTTATGTAGCAGGAGCCCTAAAATAGACAATGTCATGGATGTAGTAATCAAAACGGTTAATTTTATTAGAGCCAAGGGACTCAACCATTGGCAATTTGACACTCTTTTGTCTGAAAGTAGTATTGGACATGGCCTACCCTACCACACTGAAATCCGCTGGTTGAGCAGAGGGGTTGTGCTCAAACGTTTTTTTCAGTTACGTGGGGAAATTGGACTATTCATAAATGAGAAAGGGAAGCCAGTGGCAGAGTTGGATGACCCAGACTGGCTTCATGATCTTGCATTTTTGGTGGATACAACAGAGCACTTAAATGTGCTTAATGTTAACATGCAAGGCCGCAACAAACTTGTTACAGAATACTACGACAGCATTCGTGCCTTTCAAGTTAAATTAGGCCTGTGGGAGATGCAACCATCCCGGAGCAACCCAGCTCATTTCCCCTCTTTGCAGTCTGTGTGTGTCGCTCGTGGGAATAATGACAACATGGACAGGTACAAGGACAAAATATCACGGCTGAAAGGTGAGTTTCAGAATCATTTCCAAGCCTTCACTCAGCTCGAGAAGGAATTCTATTTTGCTCGCCGTTTGCCATCAACGCAGCATCAGATGTGCCAAAGGAACTCCAAATGGAACTAATTGAAATTCAGTGTAACTTGGCTTTGAAATATAAGTTTGAGACTGTGGGTCTGGGCTCATTCTATCAATACCTGGGACCGATGTACCCCAAGATGACAGACTTTGCCTCAAAGATCCTTTGCATGTTCGAGACAACACATCTCTGTGAGCAGTCGTTCTCCAGAATGAACATTAACAAATCCAAACTGCGGTCACAGCTGACACACAGACATCTAAATGACATTATGAAAATCACAACTGCCCAGAAACTGGCCCCTGATGTTGACAGGCTGGTTAAAGCCAAGAGCAGCAAGTGAAAAATGAGTGACACTGCTCGATGCACTGCGACATGTAAGCAAAATGCGTTATGAAATATTGAGCGTCATAATATTGTGATTCATTCATTTTCAGGCTATTCTATTATTGTAAATGTGATCACTTCAATAAAAATTGCAGGCTAGCTGTGTTCATTGAGTTTGATGGAAGCAGGCTAATAAAAATTAGGTGCAGTTGTGTAGCCTACATTTACAATTTGTTTCGTTATGTCTACATTTGTGTCTGCTAATGTTCGATTTCAAATGGTTTATTAGTGGAAAGAGTGTGGCTCCCAAAACAAGCTTAGCCAAAATAGTGTCGTTTTTTCTCTCTCTCATCACAACTTTCTTGTAGCCTACGACTATAAGTTAATGCCAATCATAAAAATAATGCTTGCTAGGCAATCTTCTTCATAAGAAACGAAATTGGTAAAGTGAAACACTGTGTAGTTATAGCAGAGACTGAGACATGAGAGCAGGTTGAAAAAAAACGAAGGCAACGAAAGCTGTGGGAGCACGCGCGTGCACAACTGATCCGGCCCGCATGAAGTTGCATTTTGCCGAATCCGGCCGGTGACCTAAAATGAGTTTGACACCCTGGTTTAGAAGTATGGTCCGCAGCCCCCAGTGTTGATGTGGCACACTGGCGCCATCTCCTGACAAGGCCCTATAAAACTAAATGTTGCTGCTGATACTTTTTGAAGGTGGGACCTGACGTTGCGATGACGTGTTTTCTCTGAGCTATTCAGCCTGGGTAGCCTCACAGGATGTGATCCGCAGGTGGCGGGGAGAATCAGTTTACCTCTGAAGAATCACGTTTGTTATCGTTAGCATATGTCATGGACTGGCAGAAACAGCAAACCCCACGCTCCCCACTTCACCATTCTCCATTCCGGTTTCCCTCTCCCACCTTATTTCCTGACCTGCCCATCAGCCCTTTGGAGTTCCTCCTCCTTCCCTTTCTTCCATGGACTTCTGTCCTCTCCTATCAGATTCCCCTTTCTGTCCTCTCCTATCAGATTCCCCTTTCTGTCCTCTCCTATCAGATTCCTCTTTCTCCAGCCCTTTATCACTTCCACCAAGCAACTTCCCAGCTCTTTACTTCACTCCTCTGTTTGGGTTGGGTGTGGGGTGTTTTTGTATCGGGCGGGTGTAGGGAGTTTTGGACAGGAGGAGTGTTGAGTTAATATTTTTCCCCTCTCTCCCCGTAGCAGTGAACTTCCTGGCCTATGATGAAGCCATCATGGCTCAGCAGGACCGGATCCAACAGGAGGTGAGTTGTGTGGGGACTGGGTCAGCAGCAGATGTGCAACACCCTCTCCTTCCACCTGTCAGTGTTGGAGAATGTCCAGTGTAGTGCTTTCCCCAAATGTGTATTTTTTATGGATTATATCATACCATATTCTGTATTTATGTATTTTAATTGATTGTGTATCATTTACTATTATTGCCTTATTATGATAATATATTTATGATTTATTCATAATCTTATTATATTGTACACTTAGTGACCACTGTATTAGGTACACGGACACTTGTCCATAATGTTTATATCTAAAAAGCCAGTTACTTTTATTTATCTGTCTGTCTATCTATCTATAGAACATAGAAACCTACAGCAGTTTACAGGTGCTTCAGCCCACAATGTCATTCCAACCATGTAACCTACTCAAGAAACTGTCTAGAATTTCCCTACCGCGTAGCCCTCTTCTTTTCTAAGCTCCATGTACCTATCTAAGAGTCTCTTAAAAGACCCTATTGTATCCGCCTCCACCACCATCGCTGGCAGTGCGTTCCACGTACTCACCGCTCACTGTGTGAAAAACTTACCTCTGACATCTCCCTTCTACTTCCAAGCACCTTAAAACTGTGCCCCCTCGTGTTAGCCATTTCAGCCCTGGGAAAAATCCTCTGACTATCCACACGATCAATGCCTCTTATCATTTTATACACCTCTATCAGGTCACCTCTCATCCTCCGTCGCTCCAGGGAGAAAAGGCTATTCACTCAACCTATTCTCATAAGGCATGCTCCCCAATCCAGGCAACATCCTTGTGAATCTCCTCTGCACCCTTTCTATGGCTTCCACATCCTTCCTATAGTGAGTGCTCTGCGGGGTCTTACTAAGGCCTTATATAGCTGTAACATTACCTCACGGCTCTTGAGCTCAGTCCCACGGTTGATGAAGGCCAATACACCGTATGCCTTAACAACACTGTCAACCTGCCTGCAGCAGCCTTGAGTGTCCTATGGACTCGGACCCCAAGATCCCTCAGATCCTCCACACTGCCAAGAGTCTTACCATTAATATTATAATCTGTGTTCAAATTTGACCTTCCAAAATGAACCACATCACACTAATCTGGGTTGAACTCCATCTGCCATTTCTCAGCTCAGTTCTCCATCCTATCGATGTCCCGCTGTAGCCTCTGACAAAGCTCCAGACTATCCACAACACCCCCAACCTTTGTGTCTTCAACAAACTTACTAACCCATCCTTTCTACTTCCTCATTCAGGTTATTTATAAAAATCATGAAAAGGAGGGGTCCCAGAACAGATCCCTGCGGAACTCCACTGGTTACCAACCTCCATGCAGAATATGAACCATCTATAAGCATCCTTTGCCTTCTGTGGGCAAGCCAATTCTGGATCCATAAAGCAAGGTCTCCTTTGATCCCATGTCTCCTTACTTTCTGAATGAACCTTGCATGGGAACCTTATCAAATGCCTTGCTGAAATCCATATACACTACATCCACTGCTCTACCTTTATCAATATGTCTTGTTACATCCTCAAAGAATTCATTCAGGCTCATAAGGCACAACCTGACCTGCCCTTGACAAAGCCATGCTGACTATCGCTAATCAGGTTGTGTCTCTCCAAATGCTCATAAATCCTGCCTCTCAGGATCATCTCCAACAATTTGCCCACCACTGAAGTAAAACTCACTGGGTCTATACTTTCCTGGGTTATCTATACTCCTTTTCTTGATTAAGAGAAAGATATTTGCAACCCTCCAGTCCTCTGGTACCTGTCCCGTCCCTATTGATGATGCAAAGATCATTCTCAGAGGCTCAGCAATCTCTTCACTCACTTCCCACAGAAGCCTGGGGTATATCTCGTCCAGACCTGGCAACTTGTCTGATTTAATGCTTCTCAAAAGCTCTAGCACATCCTCTTTCTTAATGTGTACATGCTCAAGCTCTTCAGTCCACTGTCAGTCATCCCCACAATAGCCAAGGTCCTTTTCCCTGGTGAATGCTGAAGCGAAGTATTCATTAAGTACGTCTGCTACCGCCTCCGACTCCATGCACACGTTTCCACTATCGCTTCTGATTGGTCCTATTAGATAAGAACACGAGAAACGGGAGCAGGAGTCGGCCATCTGGCCCGTCGAGCCAACTCAGCCATTCAATAAGACCATGGCTGATCTGGCCATGAACTCATCTCCACCTACCTGCCTTTTCCCCATAACCTTTAATTCCCCTACTGTGCAAAACTCTATCCAACCTTGTCTTAAATGTATTTACTGAGGTAGCCTCCACTGCTTCATTGTGCAGAGAATTCCACAGATTCAACACTGTCTGGGAAAAGCAGTTCCTCCTCATCTCCGTCCTAAATCTACTCCCCCGAATCTTGAGGCTTTGTCCCCTAGTTCTAGTCTCACCTACCAGTGGAAACAACTTTCCTGCCTCTACCTTATCTATCCCTTTCATAATTTTATATGTTTCCATAAGATCCTCTCTCATCCTTCTGAATTCCACTGAGTACAGTCCCAGGTAACTCAATCTCTCCTCGTAGTCTAACCCCCTCATCTCTGGGATCAACCTGGTGAACCTCCTCTACACTGCCTCCAAAGCCAGTATATCCTTCCTCAAGTATGGAGACCAGAACTGCACACAGTACTCCAGGTGTGGCCTCACCAGTACCCTGTATAGTTGCAGCATGACCTCCCTCGCATTAGGGAGGGGTGATTGATAAGTTCGTGGCCCAAGGTAGAAGGAGTCAATTTTAGAAAACCTACCACATTTATTTTTCCTACATTTACACATTTAGTCCAGCGGTCGTGGAGCACACGGAGCCCTTCTTTGTAGAAGTCGACGTCTTGGACCTCCAGAAAGTGGTCCACATCAGGGGTGATTGATAAGTTCGTGGCCCAAGGTAGAAGGAGATGAGTTATTAACTTCAAACTTTCTGCATTTTCACTCAGAGTTGAACTGCACGTGCACGTAACGAGAGCCTTCTACCTTAGGCCTCGAACTTATCAATCACCCCTGCTGTGGACCACCTGGAGGTCCAAGACACTCTTGTTACATGCACGTGCAGTTCAATCTTTGAGTGATTATACAGAAAGTTTGAAGTTAATAACTCATCTCCTTCTGCCTTAGGCCACAAACTTATCAATCACTTCTGCTGTGGACCACTTCTACAAAGAAGGGATCCGTATGCTCCACGACCGCTGGACTAAGTGTGTAAATGTAGGAGGGGACTATGCTGAAAAATAAATGTGCTAGGTTTTCTAAAATTGACTCCCTCTACCCTAGGCCACAGACTGATCAATCACCCCTGGTAAATTCAATCCCTCTGGCAATGAAGGCCAACATTCCATTTGCCTTCTTGATAGCCTGCTGCATCTGCATTTTGCAATCCTCGCACAAGCACTCCCAGGTCCCTCTTGCAGAGCAGCACGCTGCAATCTTTTACCATGTAAATAACAATCTGCTCTCTAATTTTTCCTTCCAAAGTGGATGACCTCGCATTTACCAGCGTTATACACCATCTGCCAGACCGGTGCCCAATCACTTAACCCATCTGTATCTCTCTGCAGACTCTGCGTATCTTCTGCGCAATTTGCTTTTCCACTCAATTTGGTGTCGTCAGCAAACTTAGAAACACCACGCTCGGTCCCCTCTTCCAGATCGTTAATGTAGATCATGAATGATTGTGGGCCCAGCAAAGACGCCTGTGGCACACCGCTCACCACTGATTGCCGGCCGGAGTAACACCCATGTGTCCCAATTCTCTGCTTTCTAATGGTTAACCAATCCTCTGTCCACGCTACTACATCACCCCAACTCTATGCATCTTTCATCTTATGGATAAAAGTCTTTTATGTTGTACCTCATCCAAGTAAGTACCATCCATCTGTTCCCCTCTATCCACTGTGCTCACTATATCCTCAAAGAGCTTCAGTAAGTTTGCCAAACAGGACCTGCCTCTGCCGAATTCATGCTGCATCTGCCTATTCTTGCATGGCTCGCCCTCTTGCTCTTCACGTACTTGTAGAATGCCTTGGGGTTTTCCTCAATCCTGTCCACCAAGGCCTTCTCATGGACCTTCTGGCTCTCCTAATTTCATTCTTAAGCTCCTTCCTGGCACCCTTGTAATTTTCTAGAGCTCTAACTTTTCTAGCTTCTTGAACCTTTCATAAGCTTTTCTTCTTAACTAGATTTTCTACATCCTTTGTACACCATGGTTCCTTTACCCTCCCATCCTTTCCCTGCCTCAATGGAACATACGGATGCAGAACGCCATGTAAATGTTCCCTGAACGTTTGCCGCATTTCTGCTGTACATTTCCCTGAGAACATCTGCTCCCAATTTTCTGCCTAATAGCATCACATTTCCCCCACCCCAACTAAATGTTTTCCCAAATTGCCTGCTCCTATCCCTCTCCAGTGCTATGGTAAAGGAGATAGGGTTGTGGTCACAACTCCAAAATGCTCTCCCACCGAGAGATCTGACACCTGACCAGGTTCATTTCCCAACACCAGATCAAGTACAGCCTCTCCTCTTGTAGGCTTATCTACATATTGTGTCAGGAAACCTTCCTGAACACACCTAACAAACTCCCCCCCATCTAAACCCCTTGCCCTGGGGAGATGCCAATCAATATTAGGAAATTTGACAGCAACCGTTATTGTTGCACCGTTCCAGAATCTGCCTCCCTATCTACTCCTCAGTATCTCTTGTTACTATTGGGAGTCCATAAAAAAACTCCCAGTCGAGTTATTGCCCCCTTCCTGATTCAGGTTTCATCCACACTGGCTCGGTATACAATTCCTTCATGACTCCCTCCTTTTCTGCAGCCGTGATACTATCCCTGATTAGCAATGCCACTCCTGCACCTCTTTAGCCTCCCTCCCTGTCCTTTTTGAAGCATCTGAAGCCCAGCACACTCAGCACCCGTTCCTGCCCCTGAGACATTCAAACCTCTGTAGTGGCCCCAGCATCGTAGTTGCATGTATTGATCTAAGTTCGCCTGCCTTGTTTATGATACATCTTGCATTAAAATAGACCGTCTAAGTACATCTATGTTCTATCATCCGGCCATCCTCCCTTTCAAACTCCCTACGAGCTGTCTCTGCTTGTGCTCCAACCTCCCCATCCTCTGCCTCTTCACTTCGGTTCCCATTCCCCTGCAAATCTAGCTTAAACCCTCCCCAACAGCATTAGTAAACCTCCCTCCCCGGATATTGGTTCCCCTCCAGTTCAGGTGCAACCCGTCCCGCTTAAACAGGTCACCCCTTCCCCAGGAAAGCTTCCAAGGATCCAAGAACTTGAAACCCTGCCCCCTGCACCATCTCCTCAGCCACTCATTCATCTGCGCTATCGTCCTGTTCTGACCTTTCCTAGCTCGTGGCACCGGGAGTAATCCAGAGGTTACTGCCTTGGGGGTCCTGCTCTTTAGCCTCCTCCCTAAACTTACTGTGCAGAACCTCTACCCCTCTCCTGCCTATGTCATTGGTACCAACATGTACCACCACCTCCGGCTGCTCTCCCTCCCCTTCAGGGATACTCTGCAACTGCTCAGAGACATCCTGGACCCTATCTCTTTATTTGTCTGACTGTTTATCTATTTGTTTATTTATTCATTGAGATTCTGCATGGAATAAACCCTTCCAGCCCTTTGAACTGCACCGTCCATCGTCTCGATTTAACCCTGGCCTAATCACGGGGCAGTTTTATAATGAACAATTAACCTGCTGACCGGTACTTCTTCGGAATGTGGGAGGAAACTGGAGCACCCGGAGGAAATCTGCGCGGTCCATGGGAGAGCGTGCAAACTCCTTACGGGGTGTAGCGGGAATTGAACCCGGGTCGCCTGTACTGTGAAGTGTTACGCCAACGCATAAAAGCATGCAGACAAGGTCAAGAGTAAAGGAGTAGAGTGTACTCAGACATGACAGTGAGTATAGGAAGAGAGTGAGGTGGAGGGTAAATGCGTGGCTGAGGGATTGGAGCAGGAGGCAGGGATTCAGGTTTCTGGATCATTGGGACCTCTTTTAGGGCAGGCCTGACCTGTACAAAAAGGACGGGTTGCACTTGAATCCGAGGGGGACCAATATCCTGGCGGGGAGGTTTGCTATGGCTATTGGGGAGAGTTTAAACTAGAATTGTTGGGGGTGGGAACTGAATTGAGGAGACGGAGGAAGGGGCAGTTGGCTCACAAATCGGGAAAGCTTGTAGACAGTGCGAGAGGGAGGATAGGCAGGTGATAGAGAAGGGATGTGCGCGGACCGATGGTTTGAGATGTGTCTATTTTAATGAGAGGAGTATCATGAACAAAGCAGATGAGCTTAGAGTATGGATCAGTACTTGGAGCTATGATGGGGTGACCATTACAGAGACTTGGATGGCTCAGGGGCAGGAATGGTTACTGAGAGTGCCAGGCTTTAGATGTTTCAGAAAGGACAGGGAGGGAGGCAGTAGAGGTGTGGGCGTGGTACTGCTGATCAGAGATAGTGTCACAACTGCAGAAAATGAGGAAGTCATGGAGGGATTGTCTACGGAGTCTCTGTGGGTGGAAGTTAGAAACAGGAAGGGATCAATAACTCTACTGGGTGTTTGTTATAGACCACCCAATAGTAACAGCGACACTGAGGAGCAGATAGGGAGACAGATTCTGCAAAGGTGCAATAATAACAGGGTTGTCGTGGTGGGAGATCTTAATTTCCCAAATATCGATTGGCAGCTCCCTAGAGCAAAGGGTTTAGATGGGATGGAGTTTCACACCTAGTTCAGGAAGAGCAAGAGGATAAAATGTGAGAGAATAGGACCAATCAAGTGTGACAGTGGAAAAGTGTGTATGGAACCAGAGGAGATAGCAGAGATACTTAATGAATACTTTGCTTCTGTATTCACTACGGAAAAGGAACTTGGCGACTGTAGGGATGACTTACAGCAGACTAAAAAGCTTGAGCATATAGACATTAAGAAAGGGGATGTGCTGGAGCTTTTGGAAAGCATCAAGTTGGATAAGTCACTGGGACCAGACAAGATATACCACAGGCTACGTGGGAGGTGAGGGAGGAGATTGATGAGCCTCTGACAATGATCTTTGTTTCATCAATGGGGACAGGAGAAGTTCTGGAGGATTGGAGGGTTGCAGATGTTGTTCCCTTGTTCAAGAAAGGGAGTAGAGGTAGCCCGGGAAATTATAGACCAGTGAGTCTAACTTCAGTGGTGGGCAAGTTGTTGGAGAAGATTCTGAGAGGCAGAATTTATGAACATTTGGAGAGGCATAATATGATTAGGAGTAGTCAGCATGGCTTTGTCAAAGGCAGGTCGTGCCTTATGAGTCTGACTGAATTTTTTGAGGATGTAATGAAGGTAGAGCAGTAGATATAGTGTATGTGGATTTTAACAAGGCATTTGATAAGATATCCCATGCAAAGCTTATTGATAAGGTAAGGAGGCATGGGATCCAAAGGGACCTTGCTTTGTGAATCCAGAACTGGCTTGTCCACAGAAGGCAAAGAGTGGTTGTAGACGGGTCATATTCTGCATGGAGGTCGGTGACCAGTGGTGTGCCTCAGGGATCTGTTCTGGGACCCCTACTCTTTGTGATTTTTATAAATTACCTGGATGAGGAAGTGGAGGGATGGGTTAGTAAATTTGCTGATGACACAAAGGCTGGAGGTGTTGTGGATAGTGTGGAGGGCTGTCAGAGGTTACAGCGGGACATTGATACGATGCAAAACTGGGCTGAGAAGTGGCAGATAAGAGGTTCATTTTGGTAGGTCAAGTATGATGGCAGAATATAGTATTAATGGTAAGACTCTTGGCAGTGTGGAGGATCAGAGGGATCTTGGGGTCCGAGTCCATAGGACACTCAAAGCTGCTGTGCAGGTTGACTCTGTGGTTAAGAAGGCATACGGAGTATTGGCCTTTATCAATCATGGGACTGAGGTTAGGAGCCGAGAGGTAATGTTGCAGCTATACAGGACCCTGGTCAGACCCCACTTGGAGTACTGTGCTCAGTTCTGGTCATCTCACTACAGGAAGGATGTGGAAGCCATAGAAAGGGTGCAGAGGAGGTTTACAAGGATGTTGCCTGGATTGGGGAGCATGCCTTATGAGAATAGGTTGAGTGAACCCGGCCTTTTCTCCTTGGATTGGCGGAGGATGAGAGGTGACCTGATAGAGGTGTATAAGATGATCAGAGGCATTGATCGTGTGGATAGTCAGAGGCTTTTTCCCAGGGCTGAAATGGCTAACACGAGAGGACAGTTTTAAGTTGCTTGGAAGTGGGTACAGAGGAGATGTCGGGTAAGATTTTCACACAGAGAGTGGTGAGTGCGTGGAATGGGCTGCCGGCGACGGGAGTGGAGGCGGAAACGATAGGGTCTTTTAAGAGACTCCTGGAGCTTAGAAAATTAGAGGGCTATGGGTAAGCCTAGGCAGTTTCTAAAATAAGTACATGTTCGGCACAGCATTGTGGGCTGAAGGGCCTGTATTGTGCTGTAGGTTTTCTGTGTTCTGAGTAGAACTTTGAAACCGAAGGTGTTTGCCTGTCGAGAGAGACAGGTAATTGGTTGGAGGTTGGTTAGAAGGGCCTTGCATGCCAAATATTACCCCCGTCCGGATTCCCACCTGGCGCCCTCTCCCCGTTGCCCGCACACTGACAGGCTGCCGTGTGGCGAGGACACGGGAACTAGAAGCAGGCAGAGACCTTCCCGCTCCTCAGCCCTACCCCACCATTCAGTCCAATCCCTTCCCCCCAGCGTCAGCCCCGCAGAGTCACACCGTACCGAAACAGGCCTTTCTGCCAACCAGCGTTCCCATTTTACCCAGTTCCGTTTCCCTCAGCCCGTGTCCTTCTGTGAACGTTTCCTGTCCAAATACCCCGATTTCTCCGGCTTCCGGTCGTTTCCCCTTTATTTCCCCACACCTGCCTGTCGCCACCCCCCCGGGCCCACCTCCTTCCCTTTCTCCGGTCAGATTCCTCCTTCTTCAGCCCATTACCGCTTCCACCTCTCACATCCCAGTTTCGCACTTCATCGCTCTCCCGCCACCCCCACCCACCTCTCCACCTGCCACCGTCCAGATTGTCCTCCTTCCCCTCCCCCTCGCCTCCTTAATTTGGCATTCCCCCCCCTTCCTTTTCGCTCCTGATGAGGGTCGTCGGCCCAAACCATCAGGATGGTGCCTGGCCTGCTGAGTTCCTCCAGCATTTTGTGTGTGATGCTCCTCCTTGTGTTTTTAACGCCCCTGGCTCGGCCAGCTTCCATACACTGACCGCCCTCTGGGTGAAGAAGTTGCCCTTTGGGTCCTTTTTAAATCTCTTTCCCTCTCACTTTAAACCTGCGCCCTCTAGGTTTTGGGTTGCGGTCTGACCAATGCCTTCTAAAACCTCAGCACTGCGCCCTCTCCCTCAGATAGCAACGACGAACCCGCTGGTCTCAGACAAGTTGGACTTGTCGGTGCTCTACAAAGAATACGCGGAGGACGACCAGGTTTACCAGTTAAAGGTCAAGGTGAGAGCTCAGGGAGGCCGAAAGGGTGGGCTGTGGGGACTGGGCAATCCGATGTGACTGCTGTCCTGGAGGGCCAGTACAGACTTGATGGGCTGAGTAGTCTCCGGCACGCTTATGCCCTGCACGTACCCTGGAGAGGGTCCAGACCAGGTTCAGGAGAGTGGCACTGGGAATGGAAGGGTTAATCTATGAGGCCTGTTTGATGGCTCCATACCTGAACTACGACCAATAGTACATAAATTGTTTATATTTTCAAATTAAAATACTTCCTACAAAACATCCGAGCCCCGACGGTTCCCTCATTCCTGGAAATCGAGACAACGCGTGCTCCTTCCCCGGGGACATCTGGGCACACACGCCACCCCAGAGCAGGGGCTGGCACTGTGACAGTATAACCCTCCCTCAGTACCACCCCCCCACAGTGTGACCCTCCCTCAGTACCACCCCTCCCACGGTGTGACCCTCCCTCAGTATGACTCTCCCTCAGTACCACCCCTCCCCACAGTGTGACCCTCCCTCAGTACCACCCCTCCCACAGCGTGACCCTCCCTTGGTACCACCCCTCCCACAGTGTGACCCTCCCTCAGTACCACCCCTCCCACAGTGTGACCCTCCCTCAGTACCACCCCCCACAGTGTGACCCTCCCTCGGTAGCACCCCTCCCACAGTGTGACCCTCCCTCGGTACCACCCCTCCCCAGTGTGACCCTCCCTCAGTACCACCCCTCCCACAGTGTGACCCTCCCTCAGTACCACCCCTCCCACAGTGTGACCCTCCCTCAGTACCACCCCTCCCACAGTGTGACCCTCCCTCGGTACCACCCCTCCCATAGTGTGACCCTCCCTCGGTACCACCCCTCCCACAGTGTGACCCTCCCTCAGTACCACCCCCCACAGTGTGACCCTCCCTCGGTACCACCCCTCCCACAGTGTGACCCTCCCTCGGTACCACCCCCCACAGTGTGACCCTCCCTCGGTACCACCCCTCCCACAGTGTGACCCTCCCTCGGTACCACCCCTCCCACAGTGTGACCCTCCCTCAGTACCACCCCCCACAGTGTGACCCTCCCTCGGTACCATCCCTCCCACAGTGTGACCCTCCCTCAGTACCACCCCCCACAGTGTGACCCTCCCTCGGTACCACCCCTCCCACAGTGTGACCCTCCCTCAGTACCACCCCCCACAGTGTGACCCTCCCTCGGTACCACCCCTCCCACAGTGTGACCCTCCCTCGGTACCACCCCTCCCCAGTGTGACCCTCCTCCAGTACCCCTCTTCCCTCAGAACTGCACTGGGTGTGTTGGCCTATATTGTGGGAAGATTGCCTCCACGTTGAAAGGTTGATGAAAGAGGCTCCCAACACGAAAGTGTGGAACAGCAAACAATCTGTTGGCGGCACGCAGCGGGTGGCACTGTGTCTGTGAAGGGTTAAACGGCGAGGGCTGGGTTTGTCTGCTCCACCAGTCAACGCCACCAGAGAGCAGCACTGAGCCGGCTGGCGGCTGTCTCTCTCTGTCCTCAGCCTTAAACCCGATTTATACTACTGCATCAACGCAAAGCCGACGCAGATCCCTACAACAGAGCCTGCATCGCTGTGACGTGCACCTCTCCCAAAATGTAACCGCGCGTTGCAGCAACGCGGACCGTGAGAACTGTGATTGGTCCGCTTGGTAGCATCGCATTTCCTCCTACGCTGCAATAGCTTCCCATTGGGCGACTGAAGGGCAGGGAAGGAACTCTGGCTGCAATGCTTTCCATAAAGCCCTACAGACCTCCGAAATTCTGGAGGACACATTTCGCTTTTACGGAAAAAGACGCTCGCTCCTTGTTTACCCCGAGAAAGACTACCATGACAATGGAGCCTTGCGCGGGCAGGTGTGTGCGCGAATTGCAGAGCGACGCAGACACACCAACGCAGAAGCGTAAATGCTCACAACGCGCATAGGTTACGGCATCAAGTTGACGCAGAAGTATAAATCAGGCTTTACAGCTGTTAACTCCCTCCCCCCCGACACCCCAAGGAGGGTCTCCCCGAGGGAGGGAGGGCAGCAAAGGAGGGAGCAGAGGCCCGATGAGGGTCTCCTCAAGGGATGGGAGGAATCCAGGGAGCAGGGAGACTCAGAGGGAGAGGACAGAAGTGACACAAGTCCGTGGGAAGGAGGACTGGTCTCCGAGGAGGAGGTGAGGAGGGAGATTCTGGTGGAGGAGGAGGAGGGAGATTCTGAGGGGCTCGAGGGAGAGTTGAGCGAGACTTAAGGAGTGAGGAGGGTGACTGGAACCAGAGGAGGATGCTGGGGGTGGGAGACCCCACGGTGCTGAGTGAGCGGAGAGGAGCTCCAAGGAGGGATCTTGAGGGACAGAGGGAGGGGGAGAGGTGAGGGTCACAGGGGAGGGATCCGGTGCGTGCTGTAGAGCCTCCCTCTCCTCTCCCCACTCTTCCTGCCCGGGTGGGGTCTGGCGCCCCTCCCCCTGATGTCCGTCCTTCTGTTCCCCCCTGAACAGGACCTGCACAATCGGTACTGCTGCATACGCAAGACCCGGCCTGACGGGAACTGCTTCTACCGGGCGTTCGGCTTCGCTCACCTTGAGGCACTCCTGGACAACAGCAAAGAACTACAGAAGTACGAGCCCATTCCCCCTCCTCCACACCCCAGCGTCCTCCCTCCCTCCTCCAGCCCCCTTGCACACCCTCCTCCACACCCGCGGGGGTACTCCCAGCTCTCCTCCCTCCCTCCCCCTCTTCCACGCCCATGGGGTCCTCCTCCCTCACTCCCCCTCCTCCACATCTCCCTCCCCATCCTCTCCACACCCATGGAGTTCTCCCTCCCTCCCTGGCCTTAGAACATTGATTTCTCCAACTTCTGGTAAATTTCCCCCCTCCCCCTTCCCTCTGTTTTCAATTCCCCACCCCTTCTCCTCACCTCCCTATCACCTTCCCAGGGTAACCCTTGTCCTTCCCTTTCTCCCGTGGTCCACTCTCCTCTCCTATCAGATTCTTCCTTCTCCTTTTCCACCTATCACCTCCCAGCTTCTTACTTCAGCCCTCCCGCACCTGCCTGGATTCACCTATCACCTTCCAGCATGTGCTGCTCTCCCTCCCCCCCCCCCAATCAACCACCTTATTCTGGCATCTCCCCCCTTCCTTTCCAGTCCCGATGAAGGGTCTTGGGCCAAACTGTCCATTCCCCTCCACAGATGCTGCCTGACCTGCTGAGTTCCTCCAGCATCTTGTGTGCATTGCCCTCAGATCTGCATGTGTGTGTCTACTTGCCGGGCTGTGATAGATGTTGATCGATTTTTCCTTCCGCTGTGAAGTCTGACGTTTCCCTCCCTTCTCAGGTTTAAGGCAATAGCCTCCAGAAGCAAAGAGGACCTGGTGACCCAGGGCTTCACTGAGTTCACCATCGAAGATTTCCACAACACGGTGAGAGAGCTGAAACGGTAGCTTTCATTTTCACAGGACTGGGATACACACACTGAGGCTTCATAAGGCATTGGTCAAACCACAGTTGGAGTATTCTGAGAGCAGTTTTGGGCCCCTTATCAGAGTCAGAACTAGGTTTAAAACCACCAGCGTATGTTGTGAAATTTGTTGTCTTTGAAGTTACAGTACAATGAAATATGTAATACTAAAAAAACTGAATTATAGTGTATATATAGTCATAGTCATACTTTATTGATCCCAGGGGATCAATATAATAGTTAAATAAATAGTACAAAATTAGAAATAAGGTAGTGAGTTAGTGTTCATGGATTCAATGTCCATTCAGAGATCGGACGGCAGAGGGGAAGAGGCTATTCCTGAATTGTTGCGTGTGTGTCTTCAGGCCCCTGTACCTCCTCCCTGATGGTAGCAATGAGAAGAGGGCACGTCCTGGGTGATCGGAGGGCAATGCACACAAAATGCCGGAGGAACTCAGCAGGTCAGGCAGCATCTGTGGAGGGGAATGGACAGTTGACATCTTGGCCCTTAATGATGGACACTGCCTTTCTGAGGCATCGCTCCTTGAAGATGTCCTGGATACTATGGAGGCTGGTGCCCATGATGGAGCTGACTGAGTTTACAACTCTCTGCAGCTTATTTTGATCCTGTGCCGTAGCCCACCCACACCAGATGTTGATGCAGCCAGTCAGAATGCTCTCCATGGTAACATCTGTAGAAACTTGTGAGTGTCTTTGGCGACAAACCAAATCTCCTCAATCTCCAAATGAAATGCAGCCGCTGACGTGCCTTCTTTGTAGCTGCGTTGATACGTTGGGACCAGGTGAGGTCCTCAGAGATATTGACACTGAGGAATGAAGTCCACAATCAGTTCTTTGGTCTTACTGACGTTGAGTGAGAGGTTGTTGCTGCGACACCACTCCACCAGCTGGTCTATCTCACTCCTGTACGCCCTCTGGTCACCATCTGAGATTCTGCCAACGATAGTTGGGTCATTGGCAAATTTATAGATAGTATTGGGTGTAGAGAGAGAGAAGAGAGCAGTGGGCTAAGCACTCATCCCTGAGGTCTGTCTGTGTTGATTGTTATTTCCAATCCGTCTCCCGGTTCGGAATTTGAGGATCCGGTTGCAGAGGGAGGTACAGGAGCTCAGGTTTTGGAGCTTTTCAGTCAAAGAAAGGATGTACTGGCATTGGAGAGGGTCAAGAGAAGGTTCACGAGAATGATCCTGGGATCAATAGGGTTAAACTATGAGTGTTTGATGGTTGTGGGCCTGTACTCACCAGAGTGTATGAGAGAGAATCTCGTTGAAACTGATTGAATATTGAAAGCCCTAGATAAAGTGGGTGTGGAGAGGATGTTTCCTGTAGTGGGTGAGTCTAGGACCAGAGGACACAGATAGAGTGGATGTGGAGAGGATGTTTCCTACAGTGGGGGAGTCTAGGACCAGAGGACACAGATAGACTGGATGTGGAGAGGATGTTTCCTATGGTGGGGGAATCTAGGACCAGAGGACACAGCCTCAGAATAGAAGGACGTCCATTTAGGACAGAGCTGAAGAGGAATTTGTTTAGCCGGGGTGGGGAATCTGTGCAATTCATTGCCACAGATGGCTGTTGAGGCCAAGTCACTGGGTGTATTTAAAGCGGAGGTTCTTGATAGTCAAGGTGTCGAAGGTTACGGGAGAAGGCAGGAGAATAGGGGCTGAGAGGAATAATAAATCAGCCACGATGGAATGGCAGAGCAGACTCAAGGGGCCAAATGGCTTAAAAATTATGATGAAGGTGAAATAAATAATGCAGAAAAGAGGAATAATGAGTCAGTATTTCTGGATTATGTATCGATGGGCCAAGTGGCTCATTTCTGCTCCTTTGTCTTCTGGGCTTCATGTGCTCCCGGGGTCTGTAATCCCACCACACTGTTGCCCCCCCAGCCATTTTCGCCCTGCTGTCGAGGCTGTGGAGAAACCACTGGGGTGTGTGGTCCTCGGAGGGGAAGGGACCCAGCACCAGGACTTTTTCCTGTGGGCAGGGTGCCTCAGGAGGCAGGAGGAGCTGGCTTTGTTTTGGCGGACAGTGGATGAGGAGTCGGGGCATGGGTGGGGAGGAATTCTCGATGGAGAGGGGAGTGAGAGCAGAAGGAACGGGAGCTAGGCTTGGCTTAACCCATCAGCCCTACCAGGGCACAGGCCGCTGACAGCAGCTCACCAGAGTCCTTGGTCCAGGGCCGGTCTTTCAAGTTGTCCTCGAGTGTAGCCGGTCTGCGAAGACCCTTCCTCTCCTCGGGGTGAGGCCTTTGGACCTTCCGCTGGTGTTTCTGCAGCTCTGGGATGGGGCCGCCTCTTCGTAGCTGGGTTTGGGGCCCGTCTGCGGCAGAGTCAACAAGAGCTAGGGGAGGTGGGAAAAAGGGAAGTAGGGGGTCACCCAGAGAGCGGCTGGAATCTGGAACGGTTGCCCGAGGGGTTGGTGGAGGCAGAACGGCCCTTCCGCGACATTTATGAACAAGCTCGTGAATTGTCGCGGCAGAGGAGGCTGCGGCCAAGTGCTGGGGACTGGGGCCCAGTGTAAATGTTGGGTTTGGAGAGAGTGGGCCGAGGAATTCCTTACCATTGTCACGTTGGAGGTAGATAAGTTTTTGTACGCAGAGAGGGGTGAGGTGGGTGTGTGGAATGTGCTGACGGGCTGGTGGGAGAGGCAGGTACATTAGGGATGTTTAGACACTCTTGGGTAGGCACGTGGATGATAGAAAAATGGAGGGCCATGTGAGAGGGAAGGGATAGATTGATCTTAGAGTAGAACATAGAAAACTTACAGCCTACAATGCTGTACCGAACATGGGCTTTCTTTTTTTTTCAAATTTTATTTCAACAAAATCTTTTCCCCGAACCCGTGAGTCAGTGTTAAAATTATGTAAACCATAGCTTACAAAACATAAAATTATCCATAAAATAAAAACAAACATGGCAGAAATAAATATCAATATAATAACCAAGTGTGTCTATTAGACCTCTAATAATAGAAAAGACTACCATTCAGAAATATACTTCACCACTACATTCACCAGTACTTTCCCCCCCGCCCCAGGAAACCTAAATATTTGCCCCATTTTTGTGTATAGATGTCCAATCTATCAAACTGTTTGTAAGACGTGTGTTCAAAAGCTGCCACTTTGGCTATTTCTGTGACCCACTCCCGAAATGATGGTTCCTCTCCCCCCCCCCCCAAGTTCCTCCAGCCTCTAAGTATAATTTGTCTTCCAACCATTACGCTTGTCTGGATCCAATTTTGAGAGTGTTTATCTCCAAGTAACCCAAGTGTGGCTCCCAAGACAAAAAGTCTGGGGCAGAAAGGGAGTTGAATACCTGAAACTTCACCAATATACTTATATATCATAATCTAAAATTCCTGAATTCTGGGACAGGACCAGAGAGCGTGTGCTAAGTCCCCTTTATCCGCCAGCATTCAGGGGTGTTTTTCAACCCTAATCTCTGTAACTTTGCTGGAGTCCAATAGAAACCGTGTAGAGTCTGAAATTAAATAAGGCGCACTCTCAGGTCTCTCGACATTGTTTTGACATTTTTGCAGATTTTATCCCATTCCTCTGTCTCAAAAGTCACACTCAGGTCTTTTTCCCATGCTCTTTTAAGACCCAACAGAAATTTGTCCCTGGAGATTTGTGTTAAACCTGAATAATAAGCTGAGGCTTCGTGACCTTCACCATATGCAGCCAGTGCAGTAGACAGTATCGTAGCAACTTGTGGGGGTTGCTGTGTAGAACCAAAAGTTGTATGTAGCAAATGACGCGGTTGAAGATACCTCCAAAATTGTGACCTAGAGATATCGTACTGTTGGGTTAATTGATTAAAAGATTTTAAACGGTCACCATTATAAAGGTCTCCCAATTTAATTATACCTTTCCCTTGCCATTCCCTCCAGAAGAAAGGGGACTTATCAATACACACCTTTCGATTCATCGAGATACTAGAGGCTTCATTCAAGTATGGATTAAGTTTAAATAATCTGGCTAGTTTATTCCAGACAAATGCATATGTGATATAATTGGGTGAGACCTTGCTTCAGGAGGTAACTTGATAGACAAACATTGTAATGGAGGGATGGGAGGAAGAGCAGAACACCCAATATGATACCAAGGGGGCGCTCTCTCCGGAGGGAGAGACCAATGTGCTGAATGTTTAGGAGTAAAGGCATAGTAATAGTATATTATCTCTGGCAAATTTAACCCCCCCCCCCTTTCAACTGACAATTGTAATTTGTTAAAGTTTAAACGTGGGCGTTTACCATTCCAAATAAAAGCCTTAGTTATTTTTATCAAATTGCTTAAAGTATGTCAATGGGATTTGAACTGGTAACGATCGGAACAGATAATTAACCTTTGGAATGCTATTCATCTTCAAGGCATCTACTTTTCCCGACATTGACAAATACAATGATGACCATCTGCCTACATCACATGAAATTCTCTGCAGTAATGGATCAAAATTTACCTTTACTAAATCCTTCAGTTGAAGGGGAAAGTTAATACCTAAATATCATATACCCTTCTTTGTCCAGTGAAATTGGCCTGGGTGAAAAGCAGATGCAGGGCAATATGCAGTCAACGGTAGTGCTTCCGATTTTGTCCAATCAACCTTATAGCCTGAGAATCTGGAGTAAGACTTCATAATATTAAAAAGACAAGACACCGATCGACTAGGGTTCAACACAAATAATACAATACCATCGGCATAAAGCATCAGTTTATGTACCTGTCCTTCCACAGATATCCCTATAAAGTTCTCATTCTCTCTGATTGCTGCCGCCAGGGGCTCCAAAGCTAGACAGAACAACATTGGGGAAAGTGGGGAACCCTGTCGGGTACCCCGTTTAAGAGAGAAGTAAAGTGAAATGTAACCAGTAGTTTGAACCTTTGCTTCAAGGTACAGTCTAATCCATTTTAAAAAGATGGTTCCAAATCCAAAAAAATTGAAGAATCTTAAACAGATAGCCCCATTCTACCCGATCAAAAGCCTTTTCAGCATCGAGTGAGATAGCTGCTAGAGGTGACTGATTATCGGCCACTGGCCACATAATATTCACAAGACGCCTTAAGTTATCAGATGAGCTGCGGCCCCTGATAAATTCCACCTGATCACTATGTATCAACCATGCCATTACTGTGTCTAAATGGTTTGCAAGAATCTTTGATAAAATTTTCACATGTATTGGGATTAGGGAAATTGGTCTATAATTCTTACATTCACCTCTTTCAGAATCAATGTAATTAGCACTTGTGATAAAGTAGGGGGTAAATTACCCCGCCCTGTAGACTCATTGTGCATATTCAGCAGTAGTGGAGCGAGCTTCTCAGCATAGCATTTAAAAAATTCCACTGTAAATCCATCTGGGCCAGGAGCTTTCCCAGTAGGTAAGGTCTTAATCACTGATATTTCTTCCAGTGTTATAACGGAGTCAAGGTATTGTTGTTCTTTTGTCAATTTAGGTAACCCTAATGGCCTCAGAAAGCTACCAATTTCTTCCTCACTAGAGTTGGAAGTTGATGTATATAGGTCCTTATAAAACCCTTGAAATGTATCATTAGGTGTCGTCAAAGTATCACCTGTTGCTGATGATATCTGGGATGATAGATATTGATTCTCTCTGTTTTATACACCTTGCCAACTTTCTCCCCCAATTCAGATTGCCTTTGTCTCGTCCTGAAAAGCCAAAATTCTACTTTCTGGGATAATATTAGATTGTGTTGATATTTCAGCCGTGTTAGTTCTCTCAGATCTTTGAATGATATCTGCTGCTTCAATTTTGTCCCAATTTCTTTGATCTTATTTTCTAAGTTTGTAATTTTCTGATTACAGTATTCTGTTTTCTCATATAAGAAATATGTTGAACAGTATGGATATACTACTATATCCATACTATAAACTGCTTTCAGGGCTTCCCGGTTAGTCCCTGCGGAGGGGGCCGCAGGTGTATTCATCTCTAAATACTCCTTGATATGTTGTCTCCAGCTTGCCTAATTATTGAATCTTGTAACAAGGGTGAATTAAATCTCCATCTATGTGACTGCATTCTCTTATACTGAGGTATTGTCTCTTGACAAACCCAAGCATGATCTGATAATATAATATTACCAATTGCCCATTGAGACACAGACTGAATAAGTGACTTGGATATAAGGAAAAAAATCAATCCTTGCGTATGTTTTATGAACCGCAGAAAAAAATGTGTAATCCCTCCCACTGGGATTCATAAGGTGCCAAGCATCCACAAGCCCGAGGGCTTTACACATTTCTTGCACCATCACAGTGAGATTTCAGGTTTGATATGACAACATCTTACTATGGTCGATGATTGGATCCATTACCGAATTAAAATCCCCCTCAAGTATGATATCATTAGCTCCAATAGAATGTAACTTTCCTTTAAGATCAACAAAAAGTCCTGCATCCTCTATATTAGGTGCATATATGTTTGCTAAAACAATATGTTGCTCCTGTACTTCTGCCACAATAATAAGAATTCTCCCTGCTTGACCTTTGATCTGTTCCTCACATCTAAACTGCAGCCGCCTGTTGATAAGTTTTATAACGCCCCTGCTCTTAGTTGACCCTGCACTGTAGAAAACATGATCTGTAAAACCCCCAGTAGCTTTATTGATTCCTCTGCTGATAAATGTGTTTCCTGTAGAAATACCACACCCCATTTTTGTCTCTTAACCTTATTCATTGCCTTTTTTCCTTTTTATCGGATTCCCCAGACCGTTAACATTCCATGTGGTGAAACGTATTTTTTCTGAGTTAAGACACCTCCCTGATGGTGGTGTCTGAAAAGAGGATGCTGTCCAAGTTGCATGCCATCTTGGACAATGTCTCCCATCCACTACATAATGTACTGGGTGGGCACAGGAGTACATTCAGCCAGAGACTCATTCCACCGAGATGCAACACAGAGCGTCATAGGAAGTCATTCCTGCCTGTGGCCATCAAACTTTACAACTCCTCCCTTGGAGGGTCAAACACCCTGAGCCAATAGGCTGGTCCTGGGTTTATTTCCTGGCATAATTTACATATTACTATTTAACTATTTCTGGTTTTATTTCCATTTATTATTTATGGTGCAACTGTAACGAAAACCAATTTCCCCCGGGATCAATAAAGTATGATTATGATTATGACTACTACTAGAAGCCATAATTAGGACAAACAAATACACTACAATATTTAAACACTGACTCATAAACCCCCGTTTAAACTGAAAAGTAGCAAAATGGTGCGTAAAACTCCCCCGCGCCCAACAGTGGCCACAGAACACGGCCAAACGTCCCTTCCCTTCCATAAAGGTTCATGAAAAGCCCGGACCAGTTTTAACTGCTCAGAACGATGCCAGTCTGGTTTCACAGTCAACGTAGCACACTTAATAGCTTGTCAGCCCTAGTGAGGATAAGGTAGCTTCAGTACAATGCAATCAGGCAAGATTTAAAAAATTAACAAACACAACCTGACTCCCGTCTTGCTCAATCTAACTAGCGTAGTTAAACTCCCCCATCTCCTCAATAAATTTTCTTGCTTTACTGGGCACTCAAAAAACTTGAAACCGTCCTTAGCCTCTATTCTTAGCTTGGCTGGGTAAAGCAGCGCAAAGCTCACGTTCCACCCCCGAAGCATCTTCTTCCATTCTTTAAACTTTTCTCGTTTTACTTGCGTGGGTCTGGAGAAGTCCGGGAAGATCACAACATGGTTGTTGTCCCAGGTGAACTTACCCTTGTCCCTCGCCGCTCGCAGCACAAAAACTCGATCCTTTGACCTGAGGAACCTTGCAAGGATAGGCCGAGGCCTATCTCTGGTACTGGGTCTAGGGCCCAGCACTCTGTGTGGGCGTTCTACTTCAAGCTTTTCCTCCCGATCGCTGACAAGCTCCGAGACTAGTTTATCCATGAAGGCGATGAGATCCTGCCCCTCTTTTCCCTCTGGAATGCCAATGAATTGGAGATTGTTGTGCCGATTACGGTTCTCCATGTCCTCCAGTTTATCTGTTAACCGGTCAACGTTCGCTTTGGTAGCCAACGGGTTAGCTTCTCGTTCCCTATCCGCCACTTCTAGGTAGTCAACCCGCTTCTCGACGTCTGCAAGCCTGGTTATCAGCGATGACGGCTCTGACTCCACTGGCGATATAGATTGGCGTATACCTTCAAGGCCTACCAGGTCGTTGGAGATTTTTTTCAAAGCTGCATACATATTAGCCAAGTCATGACTCGCCTCTTGTTGGTCTCCCTCAGACGATGGTCCTCCGCCTCTCATCGTCTTGTACACCTCTATCAGGTCACCTCTCATCCTCCGCCGCTCCAAGGAGAAAAGGCTGAGTTCACTCAACCAATTCTCATAAGGCATGCTCCCCAATCCAGGCAACATCCTTGTAAATCTCCTCTGCACCCTTTCTGTGGTTTCCACATCCTTCCTGTAGTGAGGCGACAAGAACTGAGCACAGTACTCCAAGTGGGGTCTGACCAGGGTCCTATATAGCTGTAACATTACCTCTCAGCTCTTGAACTCAATCCCACGATTGATGAAGGCCAATGCACCGTATGCCTTCTTAACCACAGAGTCAACCTGCACAGCAGCTTTGAGCATCCTATGGACTCAGACCCCAAGGTCCCTCTGATCCTCCACACTGCCCAGAGTCTTACCATTAATACTATATTCTGCCATCATATTTGACCTACCAAAATGAACCACCTCACACTTATCTGGGTTGAACTCCATCTGCCACTTCTCAGCCCAGTTTTGCATCCTATCAATGTCCCGCTGTAACCTCTGACAGCCCTCCACACTATCCACAACACCTCCAACCTTTGTGTCATAAGCAAATTTACTAACCCATCCCTCCACTTCCTCATCCAATTCATTTAAAAGGGAAGGGATCCCAGAACAGATCTCTGAGGCACACCACTGGTCACCGACCTCTATGCAGAATATGACCCATCTACAACCACTCTTTGCCTTCTGTGGGCAAGCCAGTTCTGGATCCACAAAGCAATGTCCCCTTGGATCCCATGCCTCTTTACTTTCTCAATAAGCCTTGCATGGGCTACCTTATCAAATGCCTTGCTGAAATCCATATACACTACATCTACTGCTCTACCTTCATCAATGTGTTTAGTCACATCCTCAAAAAATTCAATCAGGCTACTAAGGCACAACCTGCCTTTGACAAAGCCATGTCAAATCATATTCCTAATCATACTATACCTCTCCAAATGTTCATAAATCCTGCCCCTCAGGATTTTCTCCATCAACTTACCAACCACTGACGTAAGACTCACTGGTCTATAATTTCCTGGGCTATCCTTACTCCCTTTCCTGAATAAGGGAACAACATCTGCAACCCTCCATTCCTCAGGATCCTCTCCCGTTCCCATTGATGATGTAAAGATCATTGCCAGAGGCTCAGCAATCTCCTCCCTCGCCTCCCACAGTAGCCTGGGGTACATCTTGTATGGTCCTGGAGACTTATCCAACTTGATGCTTTCCAAAAGCTCCAGCACATCCTCTTTTTTAATGTCTATATGCTCAAGCTTTTCAGTCCACTGTAAGTCATCCCTACAGTCGCCAAGTTCCTTTTCCGTAGTGAATACTGAAGCAAAGTATTCATTAAGTATCTCTGCTATCTCCTCCGGTTCCATACACACTTCTCCACACACACTTTTCCACTGTCACACTTGATTGGTCCTATTCTCTCACATCTTATCCTCTTGCTCTTCACATACTTGTAGAATACCTTGGGCTTTTCCTTAATCCAGTCAGTCAAGGCCTTTTCACGGCCCCTTCTGGCTCTCCTGATTTCATTCTTAAGCTCCTTCCTGCTAGCCTCATAATCTTTTAGATCTCTATCATTACCTAGTTTTTTGAACCTTTCGTAAGCTTTTCTTCTGGACTAGATTTTCAACAGCCTTTTGTACACCATGGTTCCTGTGCCCTACCATCCTTTCCCTGTCTCATTGGAATGTACCTATGCAGAACGCCATGCAAATATCCCCTGAACATTTGCCACATTTCTTCCATACATTTCCTTGAGAACATCTGTTCCCAATTTATGCCACCAAATTCCTGCCTGATAGCCTCATATTTCCCTTTACTCTAGTTAAATGCTTTCCTGACTTGTCTGTTCCTATCCCTCTCCAATAGTATGATAAAGGAGATAGAATTGTGATCACTATCTCCAAAATGCTCTCCTGACCAGGTTCATTTCCCTAACCAAATCAAGTACAGCCTCTCCTCTTGTAGGCTTATCTACATATTGTGTCAAGAAACCTTCCTGAACACACCTAACAAACTCCACCCCATCTGAACCCCTCACTCTAGAGACATGCCAATCGAAATTTGGGAAATTAAAATCTTCCACCACGACAACCCTGTTACTATTACACCTTTCCAGAATCTGTTTCCTTATCTGCTCCTCGATATCCCTGTTACTATTGTGTGGTCTATAAAAAGACACCCAGTAGAGTTATTGACCCCTTCCTGTTCCTAACTTCCACCCACAGAGACTCTGTAGACAATCCCTCCATGACTTCCTCCTTTTCTGCAGCTGTAACACTAACCCTGTTCAACAGTGCCACGGCCCCACCCACCTCGTTTGCCTCCCTCCTTGTCCTTACTGACACATCTGAAGCCTGGCACTCATAAGTAACCATTCCTGCCCCTGAGTCATCCAAGTCTCTGTAATGGCCACAACATCATAGATCCAAGTACTGATCCACGCTCTAAGCTCATCCGCTTTGCTTCTGATGCTTCTTGCATTAAAATAGACACATCTCAAACCAACAGTCTGAGTACATCCCTTCTCTATCACCCGCCTATCCTAACTCTTGCACTGTCTCCAAGCTTTCTCTATAAGAACATGAGAGCATAAGAAATAGGAGCAGGAGTAGGCCATCTGGCCCATCGAGCCTGCCCCGCCATTCAATAAGATCATGGCTGATCTGTCTGTAAACTCAGCTCCATCTACCTGCCTTTTCCCCAGAACCCTTAATTCCCCTACTGTGTAAAAACCTATCTGACTGCATCTTAAATATATTGAGTAAAGAACCCTCAACTGCTTCCCTGGGCAGAGAATTCCACAGATTCACCACTCTCTGGGAAAAACAGTTTCTCCTCATCTCCGTCCTAAATCCTCTCCCCTGAATCTTGAGGAAATGTCCCCCAGTTCTAGTCTCACCTACCAATGGAAACAACTTTCCTACTTCTACCTTATCTATCCCTGTCAAAATTTTGTATGTTTCTATAAGATTCCCTCTCATTCTTCTGAACTCCAGAGAGTATAGTCCCAGGCGACTCAATCTCTCCTCACAGGTCCCTGGAATCAACCTGGTGAACCTCCTCTGCACGGCCTCCAAAGCCAGTATATCCTTCCTCAAGTATGGAGACCAGAACTGCACACAGTACCCCAGGTACAGCCTCACCAGTACCCTGTACAGTTGCAGTATGTGAACCAACTGCCCTTTCCTCCGTCTCTTCAGTTCGGTTCCCACCCCCCAGCAATTCTAGTTTAAACTCACCCCAGTAGCCGTAGCGAACCTTCCCGCCAGGATATTGGTCCCCCTCGGATTCCAGTGCAACCTGTCCTTTTTGTACTGGTCACGCCTGCCCCAAAAGTGGTCCCAATGATCCAGAAATCTGAATCCTTTCCCCCTGCTCCAATACCTCAACCACGCATTAATCCTTGACCTCATTCTATTCCTACACTCACTGTCACGTGGCACAGGCAGTAATCCCGAGATTACTACCTTTGAGGTCCTGCTTCTCAACTTCCTTCCTAACTCCCTGTAGTCTGTTTTCAGGACCTCCTCCCTTTTCCTACCTATGTCATTGGTACCAATATGTACCACGACCTCTGGCTGTTCACCTTCCCACTTCAGGATATTGTGGACGCGATCAGGAATATGCTGGACTCTATCACCTGGGGGCCAAACTACCATCTGTGTTTCTTTCCTGCATCCACAGAATCGCCTGTCTGACCCCCTAACTATAGAGTCCCCTATCACTGCTGCCATCCTCTTCCTTTCCCTACCCTTCTGAACCACTGTGCTAGAGGCACGGCCACTGTTGCTTCCCCCAGGTAGGCCGTTTCCCCCCCCCCCCCACAACAGTACTCAAACAGGAGTACTTATTGTTTAGGGGGGCAGCCACTGGGGTACTCAGTAGGCTAAAGGGTTGGCATGATGTTGTGGGCCGAGTGGTCTGTACTGTGAACCAGGGACAAACAGGCAGAGCGCACATACACACACACGTTTAAGAAACTCTTAGTTAGGCGCATAACTTCGCCGTGGACTGTCCCAAGTCGGGCTGCGGAAGGAGGAGGATTGGTTATGGGGCTAGCAACCCCCTCCCGGAAAACCCCAGAGCTACAGAAATGCCTACAGAAGCTCCGAATCTTGAACAATGTCTCCCATCCACTACATAATGTACTGGTTGGGCACAGGGGTACATTCAGCCAGAGACTAATTCCTCCGAGATGCAGCACAGAGCGTCACAGGAAGTCATTCCTGCCTGTGGCCATCAAACTTTACAACTCCTCCCTTGGAGGGTCAGACACTCTGAGCCAATAGGCTGGTCCTGGACTTATTTTCATCTGGCATAATTTACATATTACTATTTAATTATTTATGGTCTTATATTGCTATATTTATACTCTATTCTTGGTTGGTGCAACTGTAATGAAACCCAGTTTCCCTCGGGATCAATAAAGTCTGTCTGTCTGTCTATCTATCTATGTATCTATCTGTCTATCTATCTATCAAAGACCCCATCCCTGGGAGAGGAGGGATCTCCACCGAGAAGACGCATGAGGTCATGTGGCGAAACTTCGGCCCAGGACAGAGGATTCTCTGTTAGCAGCCTATACCCCGGTAGGGATGGGGGCCATCTGTACAGACCACCCCCCCACTGTGACCGCCTCGGTTTCCCCCTGGTTCCCTGGTTTCCTCCCGCAGTCCAAAGGTTGGCAGGTTAATTGGTCGTTGTCAGTTGTCCCGTGATTAGGCTGGGGTGAAGTCGGTGGGCTGGGACGGCCTGCTCCGTGCAGTATCTCAGTTAATAACTAAGTAGGTAGACATGTACATGGATAGGAGGAAATTGGAAGCCCTGCCCCCGGCCCCTGACTGCGTGTGTTGTCTCGCTGATAGTTCATGGACGTGATCGAGCTGGTGGAGAAGCAGGGCTCCCTGGCCGACCTGCTGACAGCCTTCAATGACCAGAGCACGTCGGACTACCTGGTGGTGTACCTCCGCCTCCTCACCTCGGGCTACCTGCAGCGTGAGTCCGGCTTCTTCGAGCACTTCATCGAGGGTGGGCGGACAGTCAAGGAGTTCTGCCAGCAGGTGAGGGTGTGGGGGTGCGCGGGGGAAGAGGAGAGGGGGAGAGGCACCGAGGAGGAGGAAGAGGAGGAGGGATGGGGGAGAAGAATGGAATAGGGGAAGGAGGGAGGGAGAGAGGGGGAAAGAGGAGGGATGAGGGGAGGGAGGAAGAGGGGGAAGGTGGGGAGGATGAGGGAAGAGGGGACAAGGGGGAGGAGAAGGAATGAGGGAGGAGGAGGGATGAGGGGAGGGAGAGGGAGGAGGAAGGATGAGGGGAGCGAAAAGGAGGGGAAGGGATGTGGGGAGGGAGAGGAAGGGGGAGGGATGAGAGGAGTGAGGTGGAGGAGGAAGAGAAATCACAAGAGAAAGTGTGGGGAAATTGGATTGGCCTGTGGGTTGGAATAGAGCCGATGGGGGGAATGGCCGTTTTCTACTTGGTGAGTGTTGATGGAAGGTGAAGGGTGGCAGTGGGGGTTGTTGGGGAAGGAGGGGGAGAGAAGGGGCCGTTGACTGACGGTATTTGTCCCTGAAAAACACCCGCAGGAGGTGGAGCCGATGGCCAAGGAGAGCGACCACATCCACATCATCGCGTTGGCCCAGGCGCTGGACACCTCAATCCGCGTCGAATACATGGACCGGGGCGAGGGCAGCACCACCAACCAGCACATCTTCCCCGAGGGCTCGGAGCCCCGCGTCTTCCTCTTGTACAGGCCGGGACATTACGACATCCTGTATAAATAGGCAGAGTGGCCCGCGTTTGTACAGAGTTCCCGTGGTTGTAAATGATGGGCTGATCCCCCACTCCCTACACCCCACTTTGTTACTGAAGTTGTCTGACTGACTGGGGGGAGCTGGCCTCGCACACTCACACACTCACACTCACTCACACTCACAAACGTGTGCATGTATACACACTCTACACATGCATGTCCTCTTTCATGTATCCCCTCATCCCTCCTCTCTCTCCCCCTCCATCTTTCTCTTCTTTCCTTTCTTCCACCCCTCTCCCCTCCACTCCCCTCCCTCTCCCCCCACTCCCCCTCTCTCTCCCCTCCACTCCCCCTCTCTCTCCCCTCCACTCCCCCCTCTCCCCCCACTCCCCCTCTCTCTCCCCCCACTCCCCTCCCTCTCCCCGCACTCCCCCTCTCTCCCCCCTACTCCCCCTCTCTCCCCTCCACTCCCCCTCTCCCCCTCCCACTCCCCTCTCTCTCCCCCCACTCCTCTCTCTCTCCCCCACTCCCCCCTCTCTCCCCCACTCCCCTCCCTCTCCCCCCTCCCCTCCCTCTCCCCCCACTCCCCTCCCTCTCCCCCCACTCCCCTCCCTCTCCCCTCTCTCTCCCCCCCACTCCCCTCTCTCTCCCCCACTCCCGTCTCTCCCCCCACTCCCCTCTCTCTCCCCACTCCCCTCTCTCTCCCCCTCTCCCCTCTCTCTCCCCCCTCTCCCCTCTCTCTCCCCCTCTCCCCTCTCTCTCCCCCTCTCCCCAACTCACCCACACCCCCTCTCTCCCCTCTCTCCCCCACTCCCCTCCCTCTCCCCCCACTCCCCTCTCTCTCCCCCATTCGCCCCTCTCTCCCCCTCTCCCCCACTCCCCTCTCTCTCCCCCACCGTTCCCTCTACCCCTCCCCTCCTCCTTCCTCCCCCACTACTCCTGATCACACCTCTCTCACTCGCTCCTTTCCTTCCTTTGTTTTCAATCCCCAAATCCTCCGGCTCTCTTTTACCCCTTTCCCCTCCCCTCCCTAGTAGTCTCCACTCCCCCGGTCACCAACTCCGAATTGGCCCAGCCCTGGCCTCTGACCCCCCCCTCCTCCTACCACTTTTACAATCCCTCTGCCGCGTACTCAGGCAGACACTCGTGTCCCAGCAATTGGAGTTTCCCACCAGTTATCGTGGAGGAGCCCCCCCCCCACCTCGAGCCCTGACCTACAGACGGAGTGTGAATGATCTTTGAACCATGGGGGGGTGGTGGGTAGCCATCAGAACTACTCCAGATCCTCGCCTGCCCCTCAGCCGGGCACCCTGGTCGATGTGTACACTGACCCTGGCAGAGGACAGTCCGGCCGTCCCTGGGCTACGGGGAGCCGGGACCCCAGGGGGTGGGCTCTGGGACGCGCTGTCCACGGTGTGATGCTACTCGGCCCCTTCCCTCCTCTCCCCGCTCTCTGTTCCCCTTCCTCACCCCTCTCAACCCCTTCCTTCCACTCTCCCCGTCCCTGCTGCCCTCCCCTTCTCACTCTCCCCCACCCTTTTCTCCCGGCCCCCTCCCCCCCAGCCGGGTGGAATGAGGTGGGGTTGCTGATCTGGAGTTGGGGTGAGTGGGGTTACGGTGGGGGGTTCACTCCATGCTCGACTGTGATGTCACGGGCACGGTGAGGGTCTCAGGGTCCCCACAACCCTCACTCGGTCTCCGCCCGCTTCGCCCTGATTTGGCTGTGGGGGAGGGGGGCAACAGTGTGTCAGGAGCAGCGAGCGGGGACTCCCCACCCAACCCCCCCCTTTTAATAAACCGGCTCCATCCCAACTGGCCTCCCTTCTCTTACTGTCGGCGGGGTGGGGTAGGGAGAGGGGGACGGACAAGGGGAAGGAGTGCGGGAAGAGAGCAGGGGCTTGGGAAAGGAGAGGGGGGCAAAGGGGGAGAGAGAGTAAGGGACGAGGATGCGGAAGGCGGAGAGGAGAGGAGAAGAGGGAGACAGGAGATGGAGAGGTAAGTGGTGGGTTTGGGGCATTGGAGAGAGAGAGAGGAGAGTTGGAGGGAGGGTTGCAAGGAAGAGGGGCAGAAGAACAGGGAAGAGGGAGGGGAGGTGGGTGCGTAGCAGAAGTATATAGAGGGTGGGGAGAGGTTGCATGATGGAGGGGATTCAGGAGGGAATGGGATGGGACGGATTGGAGTGGGGTATAGGGAGAGGGCAAAATGTGGCAAGGAGAAGAGGGGGGTGTGGGAGGAAGGTGAAGGGCAGGAAGATCCTTGTTTGTGTATGACCCTCAGCCCCTCACTGTTCCTGACAGTGTAACAGTGAGCTGGGCCCAAAGAGCAGCCCCCTGCCCCGAGTGAGGGACCGCTTAACAAACAACGAACAAACCCCCCCAATACCCCCCACCCCACGCTGAACCACAGCACCAGACCCTCCCTGAACGTCTCTCCGTGGCCTGGTTGGCGCTACGACGGAAACCCCAAATGCACTTGGCTGCTGAGGGGGCGGCGGGGCCGTCTGGCGAGATGGGTGTTCCGTTCGCGCTCCACCGGTGTGTTGGGTCAACTTCTGTGGCCTTACCCGGGCAGGGTTGGGCCGAGTGAGTTTCTCAGCTGCGGGGGGGGGGGGCGCGGGTTGAGGGTCTGGTAGGAGTAGCCACTCACTGCTGACGGACTGGATCTTGTAAAGGGTGATCTGAGGGGAGTCCAACTTTGACTGTCTTAATGGGCAAAGGGATCTTGGGGTCCAAGTTCATGGCTTTCTGAACCGGTCGATAGTGGGTGAAGAAGGCTTATGGAATGCT
This sequence comes from Mobula hypostoma, assembly GCF_963921235.1. Taxonomy (NCBI): domain Eukaryota; kingdom Metazoa; phylum Chordata; class Chondrichthyes; order Myliobatiformes; family Myliobatidae; genus Mobula; species Mobula hypostoma. Next base: position 3,143,386 of record NC_086126.1, on the reverse strand, counting down.
TGCTTTTATTAGTGGAGGCTTTGAGTTCAAAGGTCAGGTTATTTTGCAACTTTATAAAACTCTGGTTAGGCCACCTCTGGAGTATTGTGTACAGTTCTGGTCACCCCACTCTAGGAGAAATGTTGAGGCTTTGGAGAGAGTGCGGAAGAGGTTCACCAGGATGCTGCCTGGTTTAGAGAGCGTGTGCTATTAGGAGAGGTTGGATAAACTTGGGTTGTTTTCTCTGGAGTGTCTGAGGGGAGATCTAATAGAGGTTTACAAGGTTATGAGAGGCAGAGATAGAGGAGACAGGGAGTATCTGTTTACCGGGGTTGAAATGTCTAATACCAGAGGGCAGGCATTGATGGTGGGGGGAGTTTAAAGGAGATGCGCCGGACAAATGTTTTTACAGAGGGAGTGGTGGGCGTCTGGAATGAGCTGCCAGGGGCGGTGGTGGACGCAGATGGGATAGAAGAGGTTAAGCGTCTCAGAATGTACAGGGAATGATGGGATACAGACCATATGGAGGGAGATGGACCGTGTGCGTGGAGAGGGGTGGGGGAAGGAGCTTTGGAGGACCAGAGGGGTAAAATGCATGGAGGGTTTGTGTGTAACAAGGGGATGGAGGAGGAGGAAGAGACACCTGATGGGACAAATGGCCTTATTCTGCTCCTATGTCTTACGGACAGGGTGAGCGTGTCTGAGTGGAGAGGGGCCAGGATGGGGGGGAAAGATAGAGAGGGGAGAGACTGGTCAGATGGGAAGAATGGCCATTAGTCCTTCCAGGTGAAACATCAACTTCCGGTGCGTTCATTTCCAGAGGACTAGAGTAAAAAAGCAAGGATGTAATGCTGCGGCTTTATAAGGTGTTTGTCAGATCTCATTTGGAGTATGGCAGCAGTTTTGGGCCCCTGGTCTATGAAAGGGTGTGCTGGTGCCGGAGTGGGTCCAGAGAGAATGAGGAGTGTTTGATGGCTCTGGGTCTGTACTGTTTTCAGAGAATGGTGGGGGTGGGGGGGGCGGGTTCCCATTGAAACCTATCAAGTCTTGAAAGGCCTAGATCGAATGGATGTGGAGAGGATGTTTCCTATAGTGGGAGAGTCTAGGACCAGAGGACACAGATAGAGTGGACGTGGAGAGGATGTTTCCTATAGTGGGGGAGTCTAGGACCAAAGGATACAGATAGAGTGGATGTGGAGAGGATGTTTCCTATAGTGGGGGGAGTCTAGGACCAGAGGACTCAGATAGAGTGGACGTGGAGAGGATGTTTCCTGTAGTGGGGGAGTCTAGGACCGGAGGACACAGATAGAGTGGACGTGGAGAGGATGTTTCCTATAGTGGGGGAGACTAGGACCGGAGGACACAGACAGAGTGGACGTGGAGAGGATGTTTCCTATAGTGGGGGAGACTAGGACCAGAGGACACAGATAGAGTGGATGTGGAGAGGATGTTTCCTATAGTGGGGGAGTCTAGGACCGGAGGACACAGATAGAGTGGATGTGGAGAGGATGTTTCCTATAGTGGGGGAGTCTAGGACCAGAGGACATAGATAGAGTGGACGTGGAGAGGATGTTTCCTATAGTGGGGGAGTCTAGGACTGGAGGACACAGATAGAGTGGATGTGGAGAGGAAGTTTCCTATAGTGGGGGAGTCTAGGACCGGAGGACACAGATAGAGTGGATGTGGAGAGGATGTTTCTGATAGTGGGGGAGTCTAGGACCAGAGGGCACAGATAGAGTGGATGTGGAGAGGATGTTTCCTATAGTGGGGAAGTCTAGGACTGGAGGGCACAACCTCAGAACAGAACAGGCGAGCAGGAATTTCTTTAGCCAGAAGGTAGTCTTCATCAGCACAGATGCACCACAAGGCTATGTGCTAAGTGGGCTCTACTCACATTGTACCTCTGACTGTGGCTCAGCACAGCTCCAATATGTTCAGGTTTGCTGCTGACACTGCTGTCCTTGGTCAAATCAAAGGAGGTGATGAATCAGCAGGGAGACTGAAAGTCTGGCTGAGTGGTGTCACAACAGCCTCTCACTCAGTGTCAGCAAGATCAGGGAGCTGATTATTGACTTCAGGAGAAGGAAACCAGAGATCCATGAGCCAGCCTCATCAGAGGTGGAGAGCGTCAGCGACTTTAAATTTCTCAGGGTTATTACATCAGAGGACCTGTCTTGCGTCCAGCATGCAAATGCAATCACAAAGAAAGCACGTCAGTGCATCTACTTCCTCAAGAGTTTGAATTGACTTGGCATGACATCTAAAACTTTGACAGTCTAGTGGAGAGTGTATTGACGGGCTGCATCACAGCCTGGTATGGAAATGCCAATGCCCTATAACAGAAAATCTTACAAGATGTGGTGGGTAATCCCTCCCCAGTCCATCGTGGGTAAATCCCTCCGCAGCATCTACACATGGTATTGTCACTGGAAAACAGCATCCATCATCGGGGACACCCACCACCCAGGACGTGCTCCTTTCTCGCTTCTATCTTCAGGAAGGTACAGGAGCATCAGGACTCACACCACCAGGTTCAGGAACAGTTATTACCCCTCAACCTTGAACCAAAGGGGATAACTTCACTCACCCCATCATTGAAATGTTCCCACAATCAATGGGTTCTCATTCAAGAATTCTTCATCTCATGTCCTCGATATTTTTTGCTTATTATTATTATTTCCTGGTTTGTATTTGGACAGTATCTTGTCCCCTGCGCTGTGGTTGAACGGCCAAGTTGGTGTGGTCTTTCATTGATTTTATTATGGTTACTATTCTATAGATTTTTGAGTATGCCTGCAATAAAATGAATCTCAGGGTGACATCCAGTTGCAAGAAAAAGTTCGTGAACCCTTTGCAATTACTTGGTTTTCTGCATTAATTACTCTTGAAATGTGGACTGATCTTCATCTAGGTTTCAATAATAGGCAAACACAATCTGCCTAAACTAATAACACACAAACAGTTGTACTTCTCTCAATACTAAGTACACCATTTAAACAATCACAGTCTAGGTTCATAAAAAGTATGTGAACTTCTGAGGTAGTTCCTTCTACAAAAGCTATTTGGGGTCGGGCGTTCCAATCAATGAGGTGAGATTGGAGGTGTGGGTTGTAGAGGTGCCCTACCCTATAAAAAAAGGCAAACAAAGTCAGGTTTCTGACAGAACCTGCTCTTCTCAACAAAGATCTGTTGATGTGTATCATGTCTCAATCAAAACAACTTGCAGAGGACTTTTAGAAGAATTGTAGAGATACAGGAAACTGGAAAAGGTTACAAAAGCATTTCTAAAGATGAGTGTTTTCATCAGTCCACAGTAAAAAAAAATTGTCTACAAATGAAGGAAACTCAGTACTGTTGCTACTCTCCCAAGGAGTGGGCATCCTGCAAAGATCACACCAAGAGCACAACGTGCAATGCTGAAGGAGGTGAAAAGAACCCAAGGGTAACAGCAAAAGACCTGCAGAAATCTAGAACTTGCTGAAGTCTCTGTTCATGGGTCCGCTGTAAGAAAACCTCTGAACAAGAACGGTGTTCATGGATGGGCACCACGGAGGAAACCTCTGCTCTTCAAAAAAAGCATTGCTGCGTGTCTCAAATTTGCAAGAGACCACCTAGATGTTCCACAATGCTTTTATGACAATGTTCTGTGATCAGATGGGACAGACTTTGAATTTTTTTTGGCAGAAATACACACTGCTGTGTTTGGAGGAAAAAGGGCACTGCACACCAACATCAAAACCTCATCCCAACTGTGAAGCATGGTGGAAGGAGCTTCATGGTTTGGCGTTGGTTTGCTGCCTCAGGGCCTGGAGAGCTCGCAATCATTGAGGGAACAATTAATTCAAAATCTACTGGAGAACGTCAGGGTAGCAGTCCATCATCTGAAGCCTAATAGAAGTTGGTTGATGCAACAAGACAATGATCCAAAAGTAAGTCAACAAAAGAATGGAATAAAACGTAAGAAAGTTCGTGTTTTGGAATGGCCAAGTCGGAGTCCAGACCTTAACCTAATTGAGATGCTGTGGCAGGACCTGAAGAGGGCTGTTCATGCAAGGCATCCCAGAAATATTGATGAATTGAAAGAGTTTTGTGTGGAGGAATGGTCTAAGATTCCTCCTCGCCATTGTGCAAGTCTGATCAGCAGCTACAGGAAACATTTTGGAGGAGGTTATTGCTGCTAAAGGAGGTTCTACCAGTTATTAAATACAAGGGTTCACAGACTTTTTCCAGACTGGGCTGTGAATGATTAAACAATGTGTTCAATAAAGACATGAACAGTACAATTGTTTGTGTGTTACTAGTTTAGGCAGATTGTGTTTGTCTATTATTGTGACTTAGATGAAAATTAGACCACATTTTATGAGTAATTAATGCAGAAAACCAGTTTTCACAAAGGGTTCACAAACCTTTTCCTGCAACTGTACCTACTTTGATAATGAACTTACTTTGAACTTTGGGTGAATCTGTGGAATTCATTGCCATGGACAGCTGTGGAGGCCAAATCACTGGGTGTGCTGCATTTAAAGCGGGGGTTGATAGGTTCTTGATAAGCGTCATAGAGTCGACTGTGAACAAGGGGATTACACAGCTGGGATCTAGACTGACCGTCAAAGTCTCATCTGCACTAAATCCTTCACCATCACCTTTGTGCTCGTGGCATTCGGGTATTTGTTGAGATCAAAATAACACAGTAAACTTGATCAAAGTACATATACGTCACCATATACAACGCTGCGTGTGTACACAGTAAATACAAACAATAGAATCAATGACACGATGGACTTACAAAAGATACAAATACAAAATGGGAAAAAAAATAAGCAATAAATATGAAAAATCCTTGAAAGTGAGGACATCGGTTGTGGAAACGGTTCATTGTCAGGATGAGTGAAATTATCCCCTCTAGTTCAGGAGCCTGTTGGTTGAGGGGTAATAACTGTTCCTGAACCTGGTGGTGTGGTTCCTGAGGCTCCTGTACCTCCTTCCTGATGGTTGAGGGGTAATAACTGTTCCCGAACCTGTGGGTGTGGGTCCTGAGGCTCCTGTACCTCCTTCCTGATGGTTGAGGGGTAATAACTGTTCCTGAACCTGGTGGTGTGAGTCCTGAGGCTCCTGTACCTTCTTCCTGATGGTTGAGGGGTAATAATTGTTCCTGAACCTGGTGGTGTGGGTCCTGAGGCTCCTGTACCTCCTTCCTGATGGTTGAGGGGTAATAACTGTTCCTGAACCTGGTGGTGTGGGACCTGATGGTTGTAGGGTAATAACTGTTCCTGAACCTGGTGGTGTGGGACCTGATGGTTGTAGGGTAATAACTGTTCCTGAACCTGGTGGTGTGGGACCTGATGGTTGAGGGGTAATGACTGTTCCTGAACCTGGTGGTGTGAGTCCTGAGGCTCCTGTACCTCCTTCCTGATGGTTGTAGGGTAATAACTGTTCCTGAACCTGGTGGTGTGGGTCCTGAGGCTCCTGTACCTCCTTCCTGATGGCAGCAGTGAGAAGAGAGCCTGGCCTGGGTGGTGGGGGCCCCTGATGATGGATGTGATAATGCTCCGTGTAGATGTGCTCAATGGTTAGGGAAGGTTTGTTGGGGGGGGGGCGGTGTCGCTCCCTCTACTCCTCCCTGCACCCCCCCCGGGGGAAATTCAAGATTCCCCCCACCCCTCGGACTACCCCTGAACCTCTTGGTCGTCACCTCCATCCACAGGTCTTCGAGATACCTTTCACTGTCTTAAAACAGCATCCTCTCCCCCCGGGTGTTTTCCGCGGTCACTTTCCTCCCCTCATTTGTGGGAGCGGCCGCTCAGCCCGGGGCGTGCGTGGGGAGAATGAGATTACACCCAGTCATCTCCGGGGTGGGGGACCGGTCTTACCCCTCGATCAGGAATCTTTCCTTGGGGACGCACTGTGTCGTCTCATCTTGCAGTACTCCCTCTCTCTTCGGCCTGAGGGGTGTTTGGCAGGCGCTCAGCTCCCTGCCGTCTCAGTTCCAGCGTTCACGTTGGAATTCAGTTTGTTTGTCGTCCGACTGTACACACGAGTAGCACTAAAACGTAAACGTGTTCCTCCGGTACATAACACAGTCCAGATAACTCACAAACAACGCATGAAGTAATATTACCACAAATAAATGAGCACATAGTAAGGTGTATCTACGACACAAGTTAAACGATAAACAGGATAACGCTGCTAGCTCTCCTTATGTGATGAGAGCTGGGTAGGGTCAGGGAGTTCAGTAGGGTCATGGCCTGGGGGAAGAAGCTGTTTCCCATCTTAATAGTTCTTGTCCTAATGCTACGGTACCTCCTGCCTGGTGGTAGGGAGTCACAGAGATTGTTGGACGGATGGGAGGGATCATTGACAATTCTAAGCGCTCCTGATACATATCTCGGGTTGGCGGGCGAGAGACCCCGATGCTCCTCTCAACAGTCCGTGCAATCCTTTGGAGTGACTTGCAGCCAGATTCCTTGGATTTCCCGCAGCTGGCCAGGACAGCTCTTGAATATGAGAGCAAAGAGGTCCTTCTGCAGCTGTACAGGGCCCTGGTGAGACCACACCTGGAGTACTGTGTGCAGTTTTGGTCTCCAAATTTGAGGAAGGACATTCTTGCTATTGAGGGAGTGCAGTGTAGCTTCACAAGGTTAATTCCTGGGATGGCAGGACTGTCATATGTCGAAAGATTGGAGCGACTGGGCTTGTATACTCTGGAATTTAGAGGGCTGAGAGGGGATCTTATTGAAACATATAAGATTATTAAGGGATTGGACACGCTGGAGGCAGGAAGCATGTTCCCGATGTTGGGGGAGTCCAGAAGCAGAGGCCACAGTTTAAGAATCAGGGGTAGGCCATTTAGAACGGAGTTGAGGAAAAACTTTTTCACCCAGAGAGTGGTGGATATATGGAATGCTCTGCCCCAGAAGGCAGTGGAGGCCAAGTCTCTGGATGCTTTCAAGAAAGAGATGGATAGAGCTCTTAAAGATAGCGGAATCAAAGGTTATGGGGATAAGACAGGAACTGGATACTGATAGTGGATGATCAGCCAGGATCACAGTGAATGGCGGTGCTGGCTCGAAGGGCCGAAGGGCCTACTCCACCTATTGTCTGTTGTCACTCCTGCCTTACCGGCCGCAGCGTCGCTCGGTACCCACCGAAACCCCTCGACGGCGGGTGGGCGCCGCGACGCCCAGACCGGGACGTGCCCCTGCCCGCCGCACGGCTCGCTGCCTGATGGGTCGAGAATAGTGATAACTGAGGTCTCCCCACACCCCACCATCCCTCACCCCCTCGAGCCGCACCCATCTCCAGTGGGGGGGGGGGGCAAAGGAGTGGATTTTGGGGTCTGGGGAGGAGTGATTGGCCTTGGGATTGGGACGGGATGGCCGAGATGTTGCGAAGATTTTCAGATGTTGCCCTCTAGGGTTGAATAGCCAGCTAAAAGCCCCGTTTGAAAGTCGGCCCTCCTGTCCACACGGGAGGGTCTTAGATTCTTTATCTCCGACCCCACCTTTTCCCCAACCCCCTCCCCACCCTCTCCCTCACTCAGACACCTCTCCCTCCCCACTGCCACCTCCCCAACCCTCCCTCAGCCCCCTCACTTTTCCCTCACCCCCTCGCTCTCCCAGTCAGGCCCGGAAGCAGGATCCGATTCTCACCCCTCCCCAGGGCCGGGCAGGGGGCAATTAACGAAACGCCAAGGACCTGCCAGAGTTCGGGTAGGGAGAGCGGCCAATTCCCCCCCCCCCCACCCCTGTCCCTCTCTCCGTCCTTCCTTCCTTCCCCAGCAACTCCACACCCCCCCCCCCCATCACCCTACCCTCCGGCCCAGGAGTTCTGTCCACCTTCGCTGCTCACAGATGTGAACCAGAACAGAGGCTCCAAGACCGAGACTCCTCCCGGGTGTGGGGTCACTTGTACCCGAGGCCACCAGGGACCTGCGATCCCTCATCCCTCCCCAGCCCTACCTCTTCATCCCTCCCCAGCCCTACCTCCTCATCCCTTCCCAGCCCTACCTCTTCCTATCTGCTCCCTAACCTTCCTCTCCTGTCCTCTCCCCTCCTCCCCTTCTTCCCTCTTCCTCACCCTCTCCCCTCTTCTCCCACCTTTCCTACCCAAAACCTTCCTCTCCCTGCCTCTCCTTCCTTCCCTCACTTCTCTCGTTATCCCCACCCCTCCTGTTGCTTCCACCTCCTCTCACATGCACCCCACCCCAGCCCCCGCGCATTAGGTTTACACACGCAGTGTGTTTGACCCTCGGTTCCTTGTCCAAGGTCACTGTGCTTGTGGCCGAGGGACCAACCCCCTCCTCAAGACCCTCCCCCGTCTGTCCTTCTGACCTCCTTCGTCCTTCTCCCCCTTCCCCTCCCTCCTACCCTACCCTTCCTCCCCCTACCCCCCACAGTCCGTGTTCGGCGTTTGGTGCCCCAGGGTCACTGACGTATGCTGGGTGATTTCAGAGGGGGAGAGGACTCGCCGGTTTGAAAGCCAAGCCTCCTTCGTACCTCCTCTCCCCTTAACCCCTTCCCTTCCCTCCGTCCTCTTCCCTTCTCCCTTTCCCTCCATTCCCTTCCCTTCCATCCATCCGCTCCTCTTCTCCCTTTCCCTCCATTCCCTCCCCTTCCCCTCCCTCCATCCTCTCCCCTTCATCCCCTCCCCTTCCCTTCATCCCCTCCCCCTTCTCCCCTTCCCTCCATCCCCTCACCCTCTCCCATCCCCTGCCCCTTCTCCCCTTCCTCCCCTTCCCTCCATCCCCTCCCCTTCTCTCCATCCCCTCCCCTTCTCCCCATCCCCTCCCTCCATTCCCTACCCCTTCTCCCCATCCCCTCCCCTCTCCCCTTCCCTCCATCCCCTCCCCTTCCCTCCATCCCCTCCTCCTTCTCCCCATCCCCTCCCCCTTCTCCCCATCCCCTCCCCCTTCTCCCCTTCCCTCCATCCCATCCTCTGAGGGTTGGAGCCGGGGGTTGGAGTTTGAGACGAGCAGAGAGCACGGCTTTAAACAAATTAGCAAAAAACTTTATTGAACCTGAAAATGTACAACGGTGTGGGGAGAGCAGGTGGCGGGTGGGGGGTGGGGGTGAGCTGAGAGAGCGGAGCGGAGGGGGTGCAGTCTGCGTCCAGTCCTGGGCTCAGTCGGGATGAGGTGAGGCTGCACCGGGTCCTGTTGTTCCGCTTGCCTGTTCGTGCTGCTCTCCTTCTGTGGAACGGGGGGGGAGGAGGAGGGCAGACAGTCAGGAGCGGTGGTCCCGTTAACCCGAACCCCTCCTCCCTCATCCTGTTCCCCCTCCCTCTCTCCTCATCCCATCCCCTCTTCCCCCCATCCCATCCCCTCTTCCCCCCCCATCCCATCCCCTCTCCACTCACAGACACACCCAGCCCCTCCATAAGACATCGGAGCAAAATGAAGCATCCGTCCCTCCGAGGCTCCCTCCCTCCCTCCTCCGCCCGCACCCCTTTCTCCATCCCGTCGATCCAACCACACACTTTCAGGGTCCGAGGACTGGGCTGGAGGCAGCCCCCAAGTGTCACTACGCTTCCGGCGCCAACGCGGCGAGCCCACGACTCACTAACCCTCAGTGGCACGTCTTCGGGACGTGGGGGCAAGCGGAAAACCCAGGGGGACCCCACAGGGAGAGGGGACAGACAGCAGCGGTAATTGTTCCTGCTGCAGCCTCACGCGAACCGCTGTGTTACCCGCACCTTGTAAGCGGACAGACTGAATTCACGGTACAGGAATCATCTTGTTCCCGACACCATTATGATGGTGTCGAGACTAGCGCTTGATTTGGATTTAAGTGAAGGAGAGTTGAGCAGCGTCAGCCTCACTCTCTCTTCCCAATTCCCATCTGGATCCAGTGGCAAGACAGAGTCGAGACGGCTGGAGATGGGACTAGGCGCAGTGGATGACCAGGACGTCTTCTGTGTCTTGTCCTGCTCTATGCATTCCACGACGTTTGCAGAGACCGCCTTCTTGACCGTTGGATCTTCCATTGGTCTCGTCCGCTCAGTCCGCCGGAGTCTGTCTTCACATGCTGGGATAGACAACTCCCTATCTCACCGAGGGTCTGAGACCCGTCGGCTACCCTCACCTGGTTTAGCCGGCTTGTCGAAGCTGTTGCCCGGGGTGTGGCCGCTGTCGCATGCAAACACTAACGGGGAGCCACAGGTGAGAGCTGAGTGCCAGGTGGGGACCAAAGGTGGACTAACCGCCCTGAAAAGGACGCGACATGTTGCCCCACCAGAGGTGCTACCCTTCCCTGACACCCCACACACCCAGGGATCATAACAACGTCTCGACTGTATGCACTTTGGAAGCTAATAATACAGTACGCTGCCGGAAAAGAAACGGGTATCGGTTTGGTGTGGGCGAGGCCAGAGTCGATCGCTTCCTGATCGGTCAGGGCATCAGAGGGTACGGCGAGAAGGCAGGTATGTGGGGTTGAGTGGGATCCAGGATCGGCCATGGCGGAGCAGACTCGATGGGCTGAATGGCCGTATTCTCCCCCTGCGTCTTATGGTCTATTCCCCGGATGGCGCCGAGCTGCAGCCTCTATCTGATAGGGTCGCTGGCGGTGGAAAGCGTTTCGCTAACCGCGGTGCCTCCTCGCTGTCTGCGGCTGCACGAATTGCTGTCCCCCGCAACCATACAAAGCAGAACACGTACATTACCCATATCACAGGGATCCCGGAAGCTGATCCCCGCCGAACACCAACTGTTCCATCACCACTACGCCTCCCCGCTTCCTATTTCCAAGCCAATCTCAAACCATAAGAAAAATGCAGCAAAATTCAGGCCATTCAGCCCATCGAGACTGGGACATCCACCCCAAGAGAATGGGGGCCGAGAGCGAAATGAATCAGCCATGATGAATGGCAGACAGACTCGATGGAACAAATGGCCTAATTCTGCTCCTATATCTTATGCTCTTATTCTCCTGCCTTCTTCCCATAACCTTTAACACCCTGACTAACCAAGAGCCTATTAACCTCTGCTTGAAATACACCCGATGACTGGATTTCCACGGCCGTCAGTGGCAATGAATTCCACAGATTCACTACTATATGGCTAAAGAAATTCCTCCTCATCTCTGTTCTAAAGGAGCATCCTTCTATTCTAAGGCTGTGCCCTCTGGTCCGAGACTCCCCCACTATAGGAAACATCCTCTCCACATCCACTCTATCTGTGTCCTCTGGTCCTAGACTCCCCCACTATAGGAAACATCCTCTCCACATCCACTCTATCTGTGTCCTCTGGTCCTAGACTCCCCCACTACAGGAAACATCCTCTCCGCATCCACTCTATCTACACCTTTCAATCTTGACAGTTTTCAATGAGATCCTCCATCAGTCTTCTCAACTCCAGCGAGCACAGGCCCAAAACCCATCAAATGCTCTTCATACATTAACCTTTCCATTCCCAAAATCATTCTCGTGGATCCCCTCCAATGCCAGCACATCCTTTCTTAGTGAAGGGGCCCATAACTGCTCACAATACTCCAAGTGCAGTCTGACCAATGTCTCAGCATTATATCCTTGCTCTTCTATTGTAGTCCTCTTGAAATCAATGTTAACACTGCATTTGCCTTCCCTGCCAAAAGCTCAACCTGGAAGTTATCCTTTAGGGAATCCTGCACAAGGACTCCCAAGTCCTTCTGCACTTCCAATTTCTGGATTTTTCTCCCTATTAAGAAAATATTCCACTCCATTATTCCTGCTACCAAAATGCGTAACCATACATTTCCCTTCACTGTATTCCATCTGCCACTTCTTTGCCCAGATTCTCCTAATCAGTCCCAGTCCTCCTGCAGACTCCCCTCTTCATCAACACTACCTGCCCCTCCACCTATTTTCATATCGTCTGCAAACTTGGCCATAAAGCCATCAATTTCATCATCCAGATCATTGATATATAATGTAAAAAGAATTGGTCCCAACACTGACCCCTGTGGAACATCACTAGTCACCAGCAGCCAGCGAGAAAAGGCTCCCTTTATTCCCAGTCTTTTCCTCCTGCCAGCCAGCCACTGCTTTACCCATGCTAGAATCTTTCCCGTAATAACGTGGGTTCGTAACTTGTTAAGCAGCCTCATATGTGACACCTTGTCAAAGCCTTCTGGAAATCCAAGTACACATCAACCAATTCTCCTTTGTCTCTCCTGCTTGTTGTTTCTTCAAAGAACAGTCATAGAGGAGTACAGCACAGAAACAGGCCCTTTGGCCCATCTAGTCCATGCCAAAACCAGTTAAACTGCCTACTCTCATTGACTTGCACCAGGACCACACCCCTCCATACGCCTCTCATCTATGTACCTATCTAAACCTCCCTTGAACATTGAAATCGAGCTCCATCCACCACTTGTGCTGGCAGCTCATTCCACACCCTCACCACCCTCTGAGTGAAGAACTTTCCCCTCATGTTCCCCTTAAATTTCTCACCTTTCACCCTTAACCCATGACCTCTGGTTGTAGTCCCACCCAACCTCAGTGGAAAAAGCCTACGTGTATTTACCCTGGGACTATACCCCTCATAATTCTGTAAACCTCTAGCAAATCTCCTCTCAATCTTCTACGCTCGAAAGAATGCAGTCCTAATCTATTCAATCTTTCCTTATAACTCAAGTCCTCCAGTCCCGGCAACATCCGTGTAAATTTTCTCTGGACTCTTTCAATCTTATTTACATATTTCCTGAAGGTAGCTGTAGAATTCCAGCAGATTTGTCAGGCAAGGATTTTCTGTGAGGAAACCATGGTGACTATGACCTATTTTATCAGTAGCCTCCAAGTACCCTGAGACCAAATCCTTGATAATCGACTCCAACATCTGAGGTCAGACTAACTGGCCTACAATTTCCTTTCTCCTGTCTCTCTCCCTTCTCGGAGAGGAGCGACATTTTTCAATTTTCCAGTCTTCGAGAACCATTCCAGAATCTATTCAAGTGAAGTGGTTTATCGTCATTTAACTATATACATGTATATGATGTATATAGAAATGAGACGGTGTTTCTTTGAGCAAAGCACAGTAGTACACATAACACACAATAACTAACTTGTGAAGTTGAGGATAAAATCTACGGATGGATTACACATAAATAACAAACTAAAGTGCATATATTCAATATTGTAAGGTACGGAACAAATTAACCAGCGACACTTTGAATGTGATGCAGCAGGGAGTTCAGAAGCCTCCTGGCCTGAGGGAAGGAACTATTTCCCATCCTGACCGTTCTTGTCTTTGTGCATCGGAGTCTCCTGCCTGATGGTAGAAAGTCAAAGAGGATGCTGGATGGACGGGTGGGATCCTTGATAATACTAAGGTCCCTGCATACACAGCGCTCCTGATAAATATTCCCGATGGATGCTCGGCTGCTCCCAGACCAGATGGAGATGCAGCTTGGCGCTCCTGTAAAATTCAGTTAAGATGGAGGAGGAGGGGATCCTCATTTGCCTCAACCTCCTCAGGAAGGGGAGGTGCTGCTGTGCCTTCTTGTTCAGGGAGGTGATATGAAGGGATCAGGTGAGGTCATCTGTGCTGTGAACTCCCAGGAAACTGGTGCACTTAACTCTCTCTATGGAGGAGCCATGTATTTGCAGATGGGGGGGATGGTTTATCTGCACCAATGATTTCCTTTGTCTTCTCCACGTTCAGGCTTAGGGTGTTCTTCTCACACCAGTCCACCAGCCGCTCCACCTCCTCTCCATACTCTGACTTGTCATCGTTCTTGACGAGGTCAACCACTGTTGTGTCATCCACGGTTTGAGTTGGATCCTACGACGGTCGTGCGTCAGCAGTGTGAACAGCAGCGGGCTGAGATCACAGACTTGGGGAGAGCCAGTGCTCAGCGTAACGGGGCGAGAGACGTCGCTGCCCACACGGACTGACTGTGGCCTTACTGTTAAGAAGTCCGGTGTCCAACTGCAGGGGGAGGTGTTGATTCCCAGCCAGGACAGTTCCCCCACCCATTTCTGGGGTATGGTGGTGTTGATCGCCGAACTGCAGTCTATAAACAACAGTCTGACATAGGAGTCTCCATTTTCCAGGTGGGACAGGACAGAGTGGAGGGCAGAGGCTATGGATCGATCTGACGGATGTGAACTGGAAAGGGTCCAGTGTAGCTGGGAGAAAGGCTTTAACGTGCTCCATGGCCAGTGGCTCAAAGCATTTCATAATGGTTGGTGTTAATGCCACCGGACGATAGTTATTGAGACAGATTACTGTCGCCTCCTTTAGCACTGGAATGATGACTTCCGCCTTGAAAAACCCAGGGGACAGAGGACTGTTCCAGAGGGATGTTGACGATCTCCACCAGCACCCTGGTTCGCTGGGCCGCGCGATCTTTCAGAACCTGACCTGGAGTTTGAGCGGGCCCCGCGGCCTTGCGTGGACTAGCTCTGGCTAGGGTCTTCCTCACCTCAGCCTCAGCCAGACGGACCGTCTGCTCCCCTGGGGGGGGAGGGGGGAGGGGGGAGGGGTGCCTTGCCCTGAGACATCCAGCCTCTCGGAGTGAAGCACCCTGGTCACTGACACGCGGGGTAGACTCGTAGTTCATGATCTTCTGAATTCCCTCCCACATGTGCCTCGGTGCCCCCGGCATCGCAGAAGTGGCTGTAAACTCTCCGAGAATGCTCGCATTTCACCTTCCTAATGAGCCTCCTGAAGAGCTGACACATCCCCTGATCTAAAGGCAGCCTCCTCTCGGCCTCTCAGACAGGTACATGGAGCTCAGAAAAACAGAGGGCCATGCGGCCGGGAAATTCTAGCCAGTTTCTAGAGTAGGTCACACGGTCAGCACAACATTGTGGGCCGAAGGGCCTGTAACGTGCTGTAGATTTCTATGTTCTCTGTTCCATGTTCTATCACAATCCCTCAGCCGTGCACAGACCTCTGCAGGAGGCCCGTGGCTTCTGACTTTCCCTCACCTGGATGGGCTTCATGATGGTAACATCCTCAGTTCACTTCCCTACGTAGCTGCTCACAGAATCCACATATTCCTCCATGTTAACATGGCCGCCACAGGGAGCAGCCTCCCTGAACGTTCTCCAGTTCGCGTTATCGAAGCCGTGCTGAGATTGCCCCCCACAGGCCAGGTTTTCTCCACCTTTCGAGCAGGCTTGAACCGCTTGTACGCTGGAATTAACGTCACAGATAAGTGATCTGAGAGTCCAGTGTGGGGTGGCGGGACGTCTTCACGTCAGTGTAAACCAGCTCTGGTGTTTTCTCACCCCCGGCAGCAAAATCGACATGCTGGTGGAACGTAGGCAGGAATGTCCCTCAGATTGCACGGTTAAAGTCATGGGTGATAATCAGGGTGACTGGTTTGGTTTGCTGGTGCTGTAGAGTTCATGCAGCCCCTCGCCAGCATTAGTAGTGGCGGGTTTGACTATTGAAAGATCATTACTAAAGGCATCTGTTAGTCTTGCGAGACTATGGATCTGCGCCTGGAAAGTCTTCACTCTCCAGGGCGCAGGCCTGGGCAAGGTTGTGTGGAAGACCGGCAGTTGCCCATGCTGCAAGTCTCCCCTCTCCACGACACCAATGATGTCCAAGGGAAGGGCATTAGAACCCATACAGCTTGGCACCGGTGTCCTCGCAGAGCAATGTGTGATTAAGTGCCTTGCTCAAGGACACAACACGTTGGGCCTCGGCTGGGGCTCGAACTCACGACCTTCAGATTGCTAGTCCAAT